>NC_058084.1:48035945-48365733 GCF_014858855.1 Bufo gargarizans
GGGCTCCCTCAAACCAGCCCCCCGTCATGGTCGCCTCCCATCAAGGCTGCGCCCCCAGTCCGGCTCTATCTGTATTTGCACATTTCTTTTTTATATAGTTTGTATTCTATGATGCACAGAAGGGAAGACTGAGCATCATAGATTGAACAGTATGGATTTTACCTTCCTGAACATATTGTTTACCAAGAGGTAATTATGGCCTTTTTATTCTCGTTTGCTGTATCCGCCACCATTTGGCATATCATCTCCAGATGGATTAACCATAATCAAATTATAGGATTTTTTTTGTTTCCATTTTTTGACATACCACCATGATACCTTTTTTTTCTTTTTTGAAAACTGAAGCAAACACAGTTGAAGTCATCTAAGGCCCTACCATACAAATCTGCTACATCTGTCATTCCAATTATCGTCAGTGCTTCAAGTTTTACTACATGTCCGTAGAGCCCTCGCCCTGCTGTTTTTCTAAAATGCACCTGGGAACATCTCAAGAGTATCTAATGCGATATAGAAATACAGATACAGAGAAAAAAAAAGGAAACAACCTGGAGTACAATAAAGTAGTTTTAAGTACAAATTATTTTATAAATCAAATATGCTTTACAGTTGTGGTTTTCAGCTGCTGCTGTCTCATGCGCACAGGCGCCAGCTTTCTGTTTTGTGAAAAAGGGGCATTGTTCATTGTATCTTACCCAGTACTAGTAATGCAGGGGGTAGCCCTGTTACACATACATTCTGTGCTGTGTGTCCCATCCCTGGCCTGTGACAGGTACTGTCTGGTATTTCTAGTCTTCCAGATCACGTGAAGGAGCTATAATGCATTTATATGTCTGTGGACCGTGTTCTGCTGACTCCTGAGTAAGTCTGTCTGCCATCTGACCTGACCTGTACCTGTTACTTGGGTTATGAAATCTAGCTACATTCCATTAGGGGGTTAAGCTCTTTGGTTAAATCAATATAAATGCTGGACTGTTTCAGCTAGCCATTGAATTTCATCTAATGTTGCTCCCAATCGAGTCTCTGACGACTCTTGCTGAACCCGACTCCCCAGCTGATGTGTTTTTTTTGTCAGATGATGCTAAACTCAATTAGTGATGTAAGCACGCTCATTGTGGATGTAGTGAGGACTCCAGAAGAAGTGTGTTTGTAAATATGTAACTAGTAGTTGTGTGTTGTATTTTGTCTAACTTTTATTGTTTGTCGGTTTTGTATTTGGTGTTGGTGAATTTATCTACAGTATTTTGATAAAAAAGGACACCTATTTGCCTAATTATCCTTATTTCCTTAATAAATGTACTTAATTATTTTACTATTCTTAAAGTGCTGTGTGCAGTCTCTCTTTAAAGAGTATCTGAACCTAAAATGGTGTAATTGTTAGTAAGTTGCCTAATTTGTTAGCAATACAGTTACCCTGATCTGTTGATCTATTTGTACTCCTCTTCTGCCTGTTGCTTGGATCCTGACCCTGTGCCACCTGTCCTAGGACTGTTTCTTAGATTTGTATGTACTCTGCTGTCCTGACCTCAGCGAGGGCACACAGTGAATTCTTCTCTTTTTGACTGGACTCTTCTCTCTTTGCTGGGTGTCCCATTTCTAAAACCCTGAAAATCAAAAAGGAAAGGCTTGTTAACTCATACCAGCATGGTGGGAAATCGTCACACAACAGACTCTTCTCCATCTTCCCAGACACTTCTCCTTGGCCTGACTGGTTTATAAAACTCTGAAATCAGAAAAGGAGAGACTTATCAATCATGCCAAGCAGGGGCTAGGGAGAAGCCACACAGTGGCACATCTTACCAGACTCTTCTCACCATGCCTGGCTCATTTCTAAAACCTTGTACTATTACAGCATTTTGGACTAAAACATAGCTTCATATCATGAGAAACCCTGTCTGGTTTTCATGCTGACAGAGGTTTGGGTAGCATGATCTTGATAACAAGTGCAGCCAGCCAGTAACGCAGGGGAAACACGTGAGGTGCACTGTGGACCGATGAGGGGCCAAATAATAACACACAGTTCATCAGTTTACTCATGGTTAGCAGAGAGCCTCCCTCGGCTGGCAGCACAGTGTTGAGGTGGACAGCATGAAATCCTTCAGGGCACGCTCTGTGGTAGCATCAGCCAAGATGGTGGTTGAGGTGCCCTTGATGTTAGGGGTGCTTAGGGTACTTGTTGCGGCTGAGTTCCTTGATGTTTTTTGTCGTGACGCCAGTACCGTTAATGGTGGTGCAACCAATAGTAGTAATAATGAGGTAGACAGTGGTAAGGTGCAACTCACAACTTTTACTGTTGTTGACTTTGGCTGCAGCAGTACAAAATACAGTCTCTTGTTGGTATTAGAGTTAATCTGCAAATCCACTGTTCCTAGGCTTTCTTAGGCCTTGATTCAGGCTGTGGTTATGGAGTAGCTTATTCCTGTTGATGGGCTCAGTCCTATACCTTGTCCTTTCCCTCCAAGCTGAATATTGGGACGTGTAGCTAATCTGTTTCCCAGAATTATGGTGTGGCTGCCAGAAGCTATAAGTCCTCCACCATGCGCAAAGGTGTCTGTGGCCCTAAATAATGGCTATTATCACCGATTAATCTTTTTGATGCTTGTTTCTCTTCCAGGGAGGCAAACTCTCTCCTACTGGTCAGGGATGCAAGTATATAGTCCGGCCACAGAAGGAAAACGCTCTTCTGCGCCTCATATCTTAGTACTACCTCATAGCGAAGTTGGCTCCACTCACTAATCTGTGGGGTGAAGTCTTCACTCTGCATTCTCATCTCTGTTTGAATTTGAATCCTCTCCTCATCTCAACTCTGATCTCAACTCTGATCTCAACTCTGATCTGATCTCAACCGACTAACTAGGTCTGACCTAGGTATATATATAGAACCTAAGTTTTATCTCCATCTAGTGGTGGGATGTATAAATTACACCTAATCTGCCTGGTAACAGGGATTTTGCAGATAAGTTAGTACAAAGTCACATAACATAGCATAATACAATTTTTAGGGTAAAAAGTGCTTTTAAGCAGTGCCCACACACATGTAGTGGGACACTGCACAAGTTCCCTTGAAGACAATAATTTTTTTGAAAACTCTTCTGCCATCAAGGTTACATGCCTTTATCCTATGGCTTCAGAGATTCTACAGGTCCAGAAGGTGCTTAGTCTTTGCCCACAGTATTGGCACCATCAGAAAAGTAAGCAGTGTGCATACAAATTACCACAGCTATTTCCATTTACCCCTGATCACTGTGGTAGATTGACGTTTCTATTTTCAGCTGATGGGTTATTTAGAGATGAGCAAACTTCTTTAAATTTGTTTCATGTCTGATTCTTCAAAGTTTTTCAAAAAATTCGATTTGTGGCTGAATTCTACACAAATAAAAAGTGCTCTAAAAGAAATAGGGACAGATGGTGTTTTAAACACACACGATAATATCAGAAAATAATCTGTGGCATGTTGGGAACAAGTGTATAAAAATGATGCCTTAACAAGGGCAGATCCCTATCATGAGAAAGTGTCTTGTTCGGCACAAGCATACAAAAATTATGCATTAACAGGGGCAGAATGCCCACCCATAGTTATACACACGAGTGTCAGAAGAAACAATGGCTTGTTTTGAAGTTAAACAAACCTGGAAAAACTCTCCTTTTTATTTGGGAACATCGGCAGTACAGTGTCAATGTGGAAAGGGTAAGTAGTGTAGGAATAAAAACTGGCAGCAATAATAGCGCCAGCAGCATTAAATAGAGAAGTAAGTAGATGTGTATGCTGCTAAGCCGCTGAAAAGGATGGGAGTGGTAGTGGCTATGATTAAGTGTTGTGTCACAGTGTACCCCCTAAGGCCATTGCTCCCTGCAATTTCTAAGTGTAATTCTTTGGCACCAGTAAGGATGGGTGTAGATTAGTAATGATGAGCAGCAGGGGCAATATTCAAATTAGCAATATTTCACGAATATTTTGTAGAATATTCGTCATATATTTGTGAATTCCAGAATTCGCTATTATTTTCTTGATTGCCAAAATCGGCAATGTAATATTCAAAGCGTGCGCAATACAAGCGTTTCCAAGCTGCTAGACGTTTCCTGAGACTGGATAAAATGGTTGGCACGGCAGAACATTAAAAATGGCTTTATATGCAGATAGAGTGCTCCAATATACACTCACCTAAAGAATTATTAGGAACACCATACTAATACGGTGTTGGACCCCCTTTTGCCTTCAGAACTGCCTTAATTCTACGTGGCATTGATTCAACAAGGTGCTGATAGCATTCTTTAGAAATGTTGGCCTATATTGATAGGATAGCATCTTGCAGTTGATGGAGATTTGAGGGATGCACATCCAGGGCACGAAGCTCCCGTTCCACCACATCCCAAAGATGCTCTATTGGGTTGAGATCTGGTGACTGGGGGGCCATTTTAGTACAGTGAACTCATTGTCATGTTCAAGAAACCAATTTGAAATGATTCAAATTTTGTGACATGGTGCATTATCCTGCTGGAAGTAGCCATCAGAGGATGGGTACACGGTGGTTATGAAGGGATGGACATGGTCAGAAACAATGCTCAGGTAGCCCGTGGCATTAAAATGATGGCCAATTGGCACTAAGGGGCCTAAAGTGTGGCCAGAAAACATCCCCCACACCATTACACCACCACCACCAGCCTGCACAGTGGTAACAAGGCATGATGGATACATGTTCTCATTCTGTTTACGCCAAATTCGGACTCTACCATTTGAATGTCTCAACAGAAATCGAGACTCATCAGACTAGGCAACATTTTTCCAGTCTTCAACAGTCCAATTTTGGTGAGCTCGTGCAAATTGTAGCCTCTTTTTCCTATTTGTAGTGAAGATGAGTGGTACCCGGTGGGGTCTTCTGCTGTTGTAGCCCACCTTTCTTTCCCATTCTGACATTCAGTTTGGAGTTCAGGAGATTGTCTTGACCAGGACCACAACCCTACATGCATTGAAGCAACTGCCATGTGATTGGTTGACTAGATAATCGCATTAATGAGAAATAGGACAGGTGTTCCTAATAATTCTTTAGGTGAGTGTATTTGCGATTGTGGTAATCGGCAATTACTAATTCGCATATTTTGGCGCAATACGTGAAACTTCACATTTTATCAGGTCTGAGTAGATATTACTGATTGGTGCACTAAGTATTTTTGTGACATCACAGCACCATGTCTGTAGCATGTATGTATGGACAGCATAACCTATCACACCACCTAACACCCTGCACTGGAACCTATCAGCTACACTATATCAGGATCTAACCTACACTGACTATCTCCCACTAACTATCTGTATTATATACAGTATATAAGCTATCTAACCATCTAGCTAATGTAATGAGTGGAAAGCACAGAGCACAGCAATGATACTGCTCTCTCTCAGAACTGCAAAAAACTGTAGAAATGGCTGCTGGGGAGGTTCTTATATAGTAAGGGGTAGGCAACTATCCTATTGGTTGCTAGGGATGTTGCTAAGCTCAGACTTCTCATTGGCCCACAAAGCAAGAAGCAGGAAGGGATCATGGGTTCAGATGAAAAAAAAAAGTGAATATTCGAAAATCCAAATATATATCACTATATTGTAAATATTCGCAAATTCTCGAAGTGCCGATATTCGCGATTAATATTCGCTATTCGAATATTCACGCCCAACACTATAGATTAGCACTATGTAGTACTGGCCTAGTGATAGCCTGGTGATGGGCATCTTCGCTGTAGTCCCTTACCTTATAGGAATGTCTGTAGATGCTGGTTGTAGCAGTTCAGTCCGCTGTCTGTCTTCTCAAGGATTCTCAAGGAAACCATCTTGTTTGTTCTCTAGAGAATCTGTAGCAGGAGCTCGGAGATGTGCTTCTGCTCCAGTATGTGTCTCAACAGCTCTGGACACTGTTGCCCCCCTCACACATAACAAAATCCGGAAAATCAACAGACAACCCTGGCACACCAACCTGACCAAGAAACTCAGACACGCTTTCAAGGCTGCTGAGCGACGATGGAAAAAATCCCCTTCTATAGATACAAGCAATCCCTTCTCATATTCAAATCCTCACTCGCTGATGCAAAACAGGCCTACTTCTCATCTCTCATATCTTCCCTGTCACACAGCCCTAAACAACTTTTTAGCACTTTTAACTCCCTTCTCCGCCCCCCAGCGCCCCCACCCTCTCCTCTCTTCTCAGCTGAGGACTTTGCCAAATATTTCAAACAAAAGATAGTCCACATCAGAGAAAGCTTTACTACACAGTCCCCACAGACCCTCTACACAACTGCTCGGTCCTCTCCCCCTAAAACCCGCTTCTCCACCATTACAGAAGAAAAACTCTCCACTCTACTCTCCAGATCACATCTCACCACCTGTGCACTTGACCTGATCCCATCCCACCTCATCCCTAACCTCACCCCAGTGTTTATTCCAGCCCTAACTCATCTCTTCAATCTATCACTAAACTCTGGTGTCTTCCCCTCTGCTTTTAAACATGCTACCATTACACCCATCCTCAAAAAGCCTTCACTTGACCCATCTTCCTTGTCCAGTTATCGCCCCATATCACTTCTTCCGTATGCCTCAAAGCTACTTGAACAACATGTCCATTCTGAACTGTCCTCCCACCTCTCCTCCTGCTCCCTCTTTGACCGCCTACAATCCGGCTTCCGAACCCACCACTCGACCGAGACTGCCCTTACCAAAGTCACCAATGACCTACTGACAGCCAAAACCAAGAAACAATACTCTGTCCTCCTTCTCCTTGACCTGTCCTCTGCCTTCGACACTGCTGACCACACCCTTCTGTTGCAAACTCTCTCATCTCTTGGCATCACTGACCTGGCTCTCTCCTGGATCACATCATACCTCACAGACCGGACGTTTACCGTCTCCCACTCCCGCACCACCTCCTCGTCTCATGCCCTCTCTGTTGGTGTCCCGCAAGGCTCTGTCCTAGGACCCCTGCTCTTCTCAATCTACACTTTTGGCCTGGGACAGCTCATAGAGTCCCATGGCTTTCAGTATCACTCCTATGCTGATGACACACAAATCTACCTCTCTGGTCCAGACATCACCACCTTACTATCAAGAATCCCACAATGTCTATCTTCTATATCATCCTTCTTCGCCTCTCGCTTTCTTAAACTTAACATGGATAAGACAGAATTCATAATCTTTCCCCCATCTTGTTCAACCCCCCCAACAGACCTATCTATCACGATCAATGGCTGCACATTATCCCCAGTCAAAAAAGCCCGCTGCCTTGGAGTGACCTTAGATTCTGCCCTTTCCTTCCGAACGCACATCCAAGCCCTTTCCACCACCTGCCGCCTCCAACTCAAAAACATCTCCCGCATCCGTGCTTTCCTTAACTTCGAATCTGCGAAAATGCTCGTACATGCCCTCATTATCTCCCGCCTAGACTACTGCAACATTCTCCTCTGTGGCCTTCCATCTAGCACCCTTGCACCCCTCCAATCTATCCTCAACTCCGCTGCCCGACTAATCCACCTCTCACCTTCTTACTCCTCTGCCTCTCCCCTCTGCCAATCCCTTCACTGGCTCCCCATTGCCAAACGAATACACTTCAAAGTACTGACAAACACATACAAGGCCGTCCATAACCTGTCCCCTCCCTACATCTCTGAGCTACTTTCCCGATACATCCCCACACGCACTCTCCGATCCTCACAAGACCTCCTTCTCTCCTCTCCTCTTATCGCCTCTTCCCACAATCGACTCCAAGATTTCTCCCGTGCATCCCCCATACTCTGGAACTCGCTGCCCCAACATATCAGACTTTCACCTACAGTGGAATCCTTCAAAAGAAACCTGAAAACCCACCTCTTCAGACAAGCCTACAACCAGTGACCCTGCTGCCTCTATACCGCCATGACCAACTTCACCCACACCTACTGTGTCCTTCTCCCATACCATGTAGATTGTAAGCCCTCACGGGCAGGGCCCTCTCTCCTTCTGTACCAGTTTGTAACTCATCTTGTTTATGATTAGTACAATTGTCTGTGTTATGTATGTGCACCGCTTATCATATGTACAGCGCTATGGAATGAATGGCGCTTAAGTAATAAATAATAATAATAATAACAGGAACTTCCCCTCTTGACATGAAGCAGGTGGTTAGCCTTGTTCCTTGTTAACCCTTTGACATGGAAGTAACGACAAAATAACAAAACAAAACAAAAAACATTCAAATACATAACGTAAAGACAATATACAAAATGTTCGTACCCCCAGGTCTGGGGTTCTATATTAGTAGTAGTATTAGTGATGGCTGTGTAGGGGTAATGATAGTGGCAGTAGGGGGTAATTGAAGTGGCAGTAGCGGGATTAGCTGCGGGAGAAGCAGCTGTGGCCATGTAGTACAGAACCTGATGATAGGCTGGCAGACAGTGGCAGTGATGTGACAAGGCCTGCCATAAATAGCCACCATCACCAATGGCAGATCTATTTATCCGCTTCAGCCAGAGTTGTGAGAAATTTTTCATGGATCAATGCCTTATTCATTTAGACAAAAATGTTTTGTACAGTGGTGGAGGATAACTTTGTCTGGTGGGAAAATGCCCTTTGCTACACTGAAACCTGAAAACCTTCTCCAACATAACACTGCAGCCTGGACAAGACAGAACAGAGAAAGCATACTGGGCCAGTTCTGCCTACTGTACCAATCTACCAGCCCTGAAATCCAAGCAGTCATGGAAGACAGTATGTGCTGGGAAAAGGCCTGGCAGGACTGAGCCTGGGTGTTCAGGCGATGTGTCTCCGTTCGCTGATTTACGTCGGCCTGGTGCGGCATATGAAAAAACGGCTCCATCATGATCATAAGACTGAACAGGCTCCGGCTGCAGCTTAAGCTGCTTGTGGTAGCGGAGGCTGTGGGAGGAGGGTGACTTGAAGAGTGGGCAGAGAGGGGCCTCCAGGTTTGACATGCGGGTTGCAGACGTCTGATTGCTGAAAGCTGCGGCAAATTGTGTTCACAGTGTATCGTGATAATAAAGCCATTTGGCCTCCCTTTCGACAACAGGAAGGTATGTCTCCATTTTGCTTTGATAGCAAAGATCTAAAAACATGGCTATCCAGTAATCATCAGATTGCTTCATGCTAATGACACGATTGGCAGTATGTAAACAAGCAAGCGTACAGCTTGTTATGCTCACGAACGTGCCCGAGGACCTAGTTTTTTTGGCTCCCCCCTACTGAGATGATTGATCATTATGGCCGGTGTCATCATCATCAGCCTCACCCTCCTTCACAAGCAACATCTCCTAATCCTTCTCTTCAAGTGGGAGATCCTCCTCAACTTCCTCCTCCATGGGACATTGTCCATGTAAGTCCCCAACCGCTACAGTCAACAGCATATGAGAGGGCTGACATTAATGCTGCGGTTGTCCAAACTAACAAATCTGGTTGCCTCTTTGAAGAGCATGAGTACGCAACACGTCTCTGATGAGCTGCCACTGAGTGACCTCAAAACAGCACATGCTCCCTGCTGAGGTGGTCTGATGCATGACAAAATCATTTACTGCATTAAGCTGCTTGTACAGACACTCCAGCATATGCAAGGTGGAATTCCAGCAAGTTGGAACGTCACAGATCAAGAGGTGCAATTGCAGTTAGTTCTATTGGAGCAAGTCCAGGAGGGCATCCTTGCCACATAATAATGGTTGGAATGCGAGTACAGACTCTTGGACATGGACGGCACCCTCAGCAAGCCACACTACTTTTGCTTTGCACAACTAAATTTATCACGTGCACCATACAGGGAGCATGTTATTTCCCCTAAATTATTCACAACCACGATTTTCTTGCCATTGTGGTTGACTATCTTGCCCATTTGGAGTTGGCAGGGAGACAGTCAGTTGGCTATTTGCTGTTTGATGTACTTTAGCAAGTGAGGCTACACTTGCACAGGGTGTAACATGGCAACCCTTCACTTTATACATATAATAAAAGGGAGAGGGACTGGGAGCATTGCTTCAGTTGGGGACCAGAGGATGTCCAGGGAAGAGGATGGGGAGGAGGCAGATAAAAGATTGGCACAAACATGAAGGTATCAATATGACCTGGCCACATTATTGTGGCACTGCATCAGCATTGCTGTAATAAACATTGATACAGTAGGCCGCAAAATGTATAGTACCTGTTCGTAACAGCTGCTCCAGGTGCCCACGTTTGTGTTCAAGGAGGGGGCCACATACACCATCCTGTGACAATACAAGACAGGGCTTTTTTGGAAAAATAATTTCCATTTTCCAGGCTGACCATGATAGAAGCAGATCTGGCCCAAGCAATTTTTTGTGAGGTCCTGGCCTTACTATGCCTCTGCTTTTTATTACCGCTGCTGCAGCGACCACCCCTCCCCTCTGATATCACCTCCTCTTCAGCACCACAATCCAGCTGCCAGGTCCTATCTAACACACAGTCATTGCCAGAGTCCTGAAAGTCCCCGCCACTTTTATCAGACTCTGATATATTATTGTGGGCTCCTTGGCCCCCTTCTTGAGTCCCTGCTCTGTGTGCCACTGTTGCTACCACTGCCCCTACTGCCACCACCTTTGCTACAATATCCACTGCTATTGCCACACCACCAACACAGCTAAGCATATGGTCCTCCACTTCCTATGATGGTGTGGTCCAGCTCTCAGGTGGATGGATAATTATCCTACTTCTGCACGGATCTGGACTTTGCCAACACTCCCGGTAAATAGAACAAAATATGGAGCAATCCAGCAAGTGAAATCAAATGCTTCTATACATTTCTTCATATTATTAAAATATTGCACATATTCCTATGTTCCTTTGATGCATTTCAACCAAATCAGGTCTTAGTCATAGAATTCTGAACGGTTATGAACGGTACCTTGAAGTAATAAATAATGTTCATTAAAACGGGTATAGTAATGCAGTTTTTGCAGTAAAATGCGTGTAAAAACACAGATTTAGTAATACAGTTTTTGCAGTAAAACACATTCAATAATACAGATATGGTAATGCACTTGTTGTAGTAAAATGCTTTTGCTGTGACTGAATGGTATCTTAAAGTAATAGAACACATTCACCAAAACAGGTTAAATAATACAGTTTTTGCAGTAAAATTCATTCACCAACATGGGTATAGTAGTGTGTTTTTTTTTATAGTAAATGCCTTTGCTGCACTTACCTGGTATCTTGAAGTAATACTTCACTTTCACTAACACAGGTATATTGATGCACTTCAGTGCGCGGACAATGACCAATTTTAAACTGCAAACTTAGGTTTTTAGAAAAAAAAAAAGGTGGTGGGGGGTGGATAATTTCTCAGTGTTTGCAGCAGAATGTATGCTATTGGGTTCTGGCAATAAGCCTGTGAACTGTAGAAACTGAGGCTTTTACAAAAACTGAAACAAAATGAGTTTGTGGCAGGATAGAACTTGCCAGAAAGCTGTATGAACTATGAAAAGACACATAACTCAGAGTTACCAGTCCCTCACTATGTTTTCACTGAGAAACCCTAAAATCTACCCAATTATATCTCCCTATAGTGTCCCTAGTTGTTACGAACCAGCGAGTGTGAACCCACCGTGCCACTTGTCCTACCTCCTCTAAGGGCGCTGTCTAAGTGAACCCCTCTCGTTTTTCACAGTACCCCTGATGGTGGGGGTACCCCAGGTTGCTACCTCTTGAGGAGGATTGGTACACGAGGCAGTCGGTCCAGGCGGAACAGGAGGTACCTGAGCAACTTACCAGATGTACAGATGTAGTCAGCAGGCCGAGTGGTAACCAGGAGCAACAGTGCCACACCAAAGGATGAGGCAGAGGTGAAGTCAAACAAGCAATAGGTCAGGGCAGGTGGCACAGGCAAGCAGGAAGGGATCAAACAGGTAGCGGAGTCCAGGAACACAAGCATGGGTCAGGTACACAAAAATACAAGCAGAGAAATCAGCAACCTTTGCAGGACAAAATCACCTTGACACTCAGGCATTTGGGAAGGGGACTGAGCCACTTATATACATGCAGGAGGGCTAGAATTGGTCAGCAAAGTCACAAGATCTAACCCATAAAGCACAGGAAGTGATGCAGGGAAGAAGCAGCAGGCATGCTTTGGCCAGGCTGAAAGGAAACTGTGTAGCGGATCCCAGAGCAAACAGTACCTGCAAGGACAGAGCCCAGGACTGCAGCAGTGAATGGGGAAGCACAGGCAGCAGATAACTGCTGAACACAGCGCCCAGGACCGCGGCAGTAAGCAGGAGAACAGCGGCGCACAACAGTAGCTGTTACACTAGTGCAACTAGATTACTGGCCTTTTGTCAGACACAGTCAAAACACATGGTTTCAGGGTGCAAGTTGAACCCCGAATAGTGTATAAAATATATTTATTTATGATCTTGTAGAAGGCTTGCACAGTAAAATATAGATTTTTCAGATGACACTAAACTGTGTAAAGTAATTAACACTGAAGAGGACAGTATACTACTACAGAGCGATCTGGATAGATTGGAGATAAGTGGCAGATGAGGTTTAACACTGACAAATGAAAGGTTATGCACATGGGAAGGAATAATGCAAGTCACCTGAACATACTAAATGGTAAAACACTGGGTATTTTAGTCAACAGCAAACTAAGCAGTAAAATCCAGTGTCAGGCAGCTGCTGCCAAGGCCAATAAGATAATGGGTTGCATCAAAAGGGACATAGATTCCTGTGATAAAAACATAGTCCTACCACTTTACAAATCACTAGTGAGACCACACATGGAGTACTGTGTACAGTTCTGGTCTCCTGTGAACAAGGCAGACATAGTAGAGCTGGAGAGGGTTCAGAGGAGGGCAACTAAAGTAATAACTGGAATGGGGCAACTACAGTACCCTGAAAGATTATCAAAATTAGGGTTATTCGCTTTAGAAAAAAGACTGCTGAGGGGAGATCTAATAACTAAGTATAAATATATCAGGGGTCAGTACAGAGATCTCTCCCATCATCTATTTATCCCCAGGACTGTGACTGTGACGAGGGGACATCCTCTGCGTCTGGAGGAAAGAAGGTTTGTACACAAACATAGAAGAGGATTCTTTACGGTAAGAGCAATGAGACTATGGAACTCTTTGCCTGAGGAGGTGGTGATGGTGAGTACAATAAAGGAGTTCAAGAGGGGCCTGGATGTATTTCTGGAGTGTAATAATATTACAGACTATAGCTACTAGAGAGGGGTTGTTGATCCAGGGAGTTATTCTGATTGCCTGATTGGAGCCAGGAAGGAAAATTGGCTTCTACCTCGCAGTTTTTTTTTTGCCTTCCTCTGGATCAACTTGCAGGATAACAGGCCGAACTGGATGGACAGATGTCTTTTTCAGCCTTATAAACTATGTTACTATGTTCTATGACGTTCTCACTAAAAGGACCTGCCTAAATCTCACCCCTGATTAGCTGATCAGGCTGTATGTCAGCCCCTAAGCCAATCAAGACAAACCCTCACTATCATGTGTCTCCATTTTCATCTTTTCTGTATTTTTCCCCGCCAATTTGTACAGTAAAATGGCGCTGGCACTGTTTTTGCACGATTCATCCAAAATGAATTGCCAAAACTTTGGATTTGTTTGGCATACAAATTTAGATTAGTTTAGAACCAATTTGGTCTTCTCTAGTGTCTTCCCATCATTACTAGAGGAAGAGTTGCGTGTACGGCTGGCGACTAGATAGGTAGAATAGCACCAGGAAAGGTTATGTACCTCTTTACTGAGTCGCAGGTTTGGATATGGGGAGTAGTAACTGTACGCTACCATGAGACTATATTAATACATGGGACATTTACTGTTTCATTAGCTTCATTTATTTCCGCTAACCTAAAAACATACAATTTCTGTACAGACAATGGCATAAGGATATGTGTGTCTCCAATATGGCAGCCTGCAGCAAAGTTTAAATATTACAGAATTAGTCACGTCCTACATACTTTTTAATTTAGATAATTAGTTTAATTGTATTCAGAGTAGATTCCCTTTAAGCACATCTGATAAATTTTGGAAAAAGTTGTGTCACTCTATAGAACAATAATTGCTTTGAGAGCACTTAATCAGTCCCCTCATCTTATGTATAATCAGAAAATGAAAATCAGGTTTTGTTATTTTTTTTTTTTTACATTTTTAAAGGGAACCTGTCACCGGGATTTTGTGTATAGCGCTGAGGACATGGGTTGCTAGATGGCCGCTAGCACATCCGCTATACCCAGTCCCCATAGCTCTGTGTGCTTTTATTGTGTAATAAAACCGATTTGATACATATGCAAATTAGCCTGATATGAGTCCTGTCCCTGACTTATCTCACATACAGGACTCATCTCAGGCTAATTTGCATATGTATCAAATCGTTTTTTTTACACAATAAAAGCACAGAGAGCTATGGGGACTGGGTATTGCGGATGTGCTAGCTGCCATCTAGCGACCCATGTCCTCAGCTCTATACCCCAAATCCAGATGACAGGTTCCCTTTAATGTAACTATCGACATAAAAAAATCCTGAAATATTGCACTTTTCATACTAACAACTGGAGCACAGGCAATAGGCTGATATTTTTCTGTTTTGTACATCACTTTCTTCAGTTTTGCTGTTTAGAATGGCACAGAATCAGCAGAGTCATCTCGTTATCATGAGAAGAGTAAGTGAAAGGGGTAGTCTGAACGGTACAAATTATTGAAAAAACCTCTGAATGTTAGCTACGTCACTGACCTATTGATGTTGCTGTTCCCAGCAATGGTTTCTGTTTCCTGGTCTGGTCTAGACACACAGGAAATGGCAGTAAATACTGCTCAGCCAACTGGGACAACCTCTTTATCCCCTTAAAGGGGTTTTCTGAGATTTTTTTAGTAACAACCTATCTTCAGGACCTAGCATTCACTCTTCTTTTCCTAGGCCAAGTGACGACATGTTCATCAGTCACATGGCCTAGGTGCAGCTCAGCCTCATTCAAATGAAAGGGGTTGAGCAGCAATACCAAGCACAGTCGCTATACAATGTTCAGTTCTGTGTTTGGTAAGCAGGGAGAGAAGCTCAAAGAAGCGCTGCTGATTTTTTTAAACAGCTGATCGTGGAGGTCCCAGGTGTCGGACGCCCACCGATCAGATACTGATGACCGGCCAGAGATGAGGATTTTGATATTATGATGTTCACTGTGTGGGTCAATATGATTACTGCAATCCCAATACCAAATGTGTATAGTTTTTATTTTGTTTAATTACTTAAAAATAAATAAATAAAAACCTTTGAAAAAAAATCTACATTTTCTTTGCGTTACCATTTTCTGACAGCCATAACTTTTTTTTATAGTTGTGTCTAAGTAACTGGCTAAGTGATAGAAAACAAAGGGTGGTTATTAATGGTACACACTCAGATTGGGTCACTGTAGCTAGTGGAGTACCTCAGGGGTCAGTATTGGGCCCTATTCTCTTCAATATATTTATTAATGATCTTGTAGAAGGCTTGCATAGTAAAATATCAATTTTCGCAGATGACACTAAACTGTGTAAAGTAATTTACACTGAAGAGGACAGTATACTAGAGTTGAGCGAACACCTGGATGTTCGGGTTCGAGAAGTTCGGCCGAACATCCCGGAAATGTTCGGGTTCGGGATCCGAACCCGATCCGAACTTCGTCCCGAACCCGAACCCCATTGAAGTCAATGGGGACCCGAACTTTTCGGCACTAAAAAGGCTGTAAAACAGCCCAGGAAAGAGCTAGAGGGCTGCAAAAGGCAGCAACATGTAGGTAAATCCCCTGCAAACAAATGTGGATAGGGAAATGAATTAAAATAAAAATTAAATAAATAAAAATTAACCAAAATCAATTGGAGAGAGGTTCCATAGCAGAGAATCTGGCTTCCCGTCACCCACCACTGGAACAGTCCATTCTCAGATATTTAGGCCCCGGCACCCAGGCAGAGGAGAGAGGTCCCGTAACAGAGAATCTGTCTTCATGTCAGCAGAGAATTAGTCTGCATGTCATAGCAGAGAATGAGGCTTCACGTCAGCCACCACTGCAACAGTCCATTGGCATATATTTAGGCCCAGCACCCAGGCAGAGGAGGGAGGTCCCGTAACAGAGAATCTGTCTTCATGTCAGCAGAGAATTAGTCTGCATGTCATAGCAGAGAATGAGGCTTCACGTCAGCCACCACTGCAACAGTCCATTGGCATATATTTAGGCCCAGCACACACACAGGCAGAGGAGAGAGGTCCCGTAACAGAGAATCTGGCTTCATGTCAGCAGAGAATCAGTCTGCATGTCATAGCAGAGAATGAGGCTTCACGTCAGCCACCACTGCAACAGTCCATTGGCATATATTTAGGCCCAGCACACACACAGGCAGAGGAGAGAGGTCCCGTAACAGAGAATCTGGCTTCATGTCAGCAGAGAATCAGTCTGCATGTCATAGCAGAGAATGAGGCTTCACGTCAGCCACCACTGCAACAGTCCATTGGCATATATTTAGGCCCAGCACACACACAGGCAGAGGAGAGAGGTCCCGTAACAGAGAATCTGGCTTCATGTCAGCAGAGAATCAGTCTGCATGTCATAGCAGAGAATGAGGCTTCACGTCAGCCACCACTGCAACAGTCCATTGGCATATATTTAGGCCCAGCACCCAGGCAGAGGAGGGAGGTCCCGTAACAGAGAATCTGTCTTCATGTCAGCAGAGAATTAGTCTGCATGTCATAGCAGAGAATGAGGCTTCACGTCAGCCACCACTGCAACAGTCCATTGGCATATATTTAGGCCCAGCACACACACAGGCAGAGGAGAGAGGTCCCGTAACAGAGAATCTGGCTTCATGTCAGCAGAGAATCAGTCTGCATGTCATAGCAGAGAATGAGGCTTCACGTCACCCACCACTGCAACAGTCCATTGGCATATATTTAGGCCTAGCACACAGGCAGAGCAGAGAGGTCCCGTAACAGACAATCTGGCTTCATGACAGCAGAGAATTAGTCTGCATGTCATAGCAGAGAATGAGGCTTCACGTCAGCCACCACTGCAACAGTCCATTGGCATATATTTAGGCCCAGCACCCAGGCAGAGGAGAGAGGTCCCGTAACAGACAATCTGGCTTCATGTCAGCAGAGAATTAGTCTGCATGTCATAGCAGAGAATCAGGCTTCACGTCAGCCACCACTGCAACAGTCCATTGTCATAAATTTAGGCCCAGCACCCAGGCAGAGGAGAGAGGTCCCGTAACAGACAATCTGGCTTCATGACAGCAGAGAATCAGTCTGCATGTCATAGCAGAGAATGAGGCTTCACGTCAGCCACCACTGCAACAGTCCATTGGCATATATTTAGGCCTAGCACACAGGCAGAGCAGAGAGGTCCCGTAACAGACAATCTGGCTTCATGTCAGCAGAGAATCAGTCTGCATGTCATAGCAGAGAATGAGGCTTCACGTCACCCACCACTGCAACAGTCCATTGGCATATATTTAGGCCTAGCACACAGGCAGAGCAGAGAGGTCCCGTAACAGACAATCTGGCTTCATGACAGCAGAGAATCAGTCTGCATGTCATAGCAGAGAATGAGGCTTCACGTCACCCACCACTGCAACAGTCCATTGGCATATATTTAGGCCTAGCACACAGGCAGAGCAGAGAGGTCCCGTAACAGACAATCTGGCTTCATGTCAGCAGAGAATCAGTCTGCATGTCATAGCAGAGAATGAGGCTTCACGTCACCCACCACTGCAACAGTCCATTGGCATATATTTAGGCCTAGCACACAGGCAGAGCAGAGAGGTCCCGTAACAGACGATCTGGCTTCATGTCAGCAGAGAATCAGTCTGCATGTCATAGCAGAGAATCAGGCTTCACGTCAGCCACCACTGCAACAGTCCATGGTCATAAATTTAGGCCCAGCACCCAGGCAGAGGAGAGAGGTCCCGTAACAGACAATCTGGCTTCATGTCAGCAGAGAATTAGTCTGCATGTCATAGCAGAGAATCAGGCTTCATGTCAGCCACCACTGCAACAGTCCATTGGCATATATTTAGGCCTAGCACACAGGCAGAGGAGAGGTTCATTCAACTTTGGGTAGCATCGCAATATAATGGTAAAATGAAAATAAAAATAGGATTGAATGAGGAAGTGCCCTGGAGTCCAATAATATATGGTTATGGGGAGGTAGTTAATGTCTAATCTGGACAAGGGACGGACAGGTCCTGTGGGATCCATGCCTGGTTCATTTTTATGAACGTCAGCTTGTCCACATTGGCTGTAGACAGGCGGCTGCGTTTGTCTGTAATGACGCCCCCTGCCGTGCTGAATACACGTTCAGACAAAACGCTGGCTGCCGGGCAGGCCAGCACCTCCAAGGCATAAAAGGCTAGCTCTGGCCACGTGGACAATTTAGAGACCCAGAAGTTGAATGGGGCCGAACCATCAGTCAGTACGTGGAGGGGTGTGCACACGTACTGTTCCACCATGTTAGTGAAATGTTGCCTCCTGCTAACACGTTGCGTATCAGGTGGTGGTGCAGTTAGCTGTGGCGTGTTGACAAAAGTTTTCCACATCTCTGCCATGCTAACCCTGCCCTCAGAGGAGCTGGCCGTGACACAGCTGCCTTGGCGACCTCTTGCTCCTCCTCTGCCTTGGCCTTGGGCTTCCACTTGTTCCCCTGTGACATTTGGGAATGCTCTCAGTAGCGCGTCTACCAACGTGCGCTTGTACTCGCGCATCTTCCTATCACGCTCCAGTGCAGGAAGTAAGGTGGGCACATTGTCTTTGTAGCGTGGATCCAGCAGGGTGGCAACCCAGTAGTCCGCACAGGTTAAAATGTGGGCAACTCTGCTGTCGTTGCGCAGGCACTGCAGCATGTAGTCGCTCATGTGTGCCAGGCTGCCCAGGGGTAAGGACAAGCTGTCCTCTGTGGGAGGCGTATCGTCATCGTCCTGCCTTTCCCCCCAGCCACGCACCAGTGATGGACCCGAGCTGCGTTGGGTGCCACCCCGCTGTGACCATGCTTCATCCTCATCCTCCTCCACCTCCTCCTCATCCTCGTCCTCCTCGTCCTCCAGTAGTGGGCCCTGGCTGGCCACATTTGTACCTGGCCTCTGCTGTTGCAAAAAACCTCCCTCTGAGTCACTTCGAAGAGACTGGCCTGAAAGTGCTAAAAATGACCCCTCTTCCTCATCCTCCTCCTCCTCCTCCTGGGCCACCTCCTGTTCCATCATCGCCCTAAGTGTTTTCTCAAGGAGACATAGAAGTGGTATTGTAACGCTGATAACGGTGTCATCGCCACTGGCCATGTTGGTGGAGTACTCGAAACAGCGCAACAGGGCACACAGGTCTCGCATGGAGGCCCAGTCATTGGTGGTGAAGTGGTGCTGTTCTGTAGTGCGACTGACCCGTGCGTGCTGCAGCTGAAACTCCACTATGGCCTGCTGCTGCTCGCACAGTCTGTCCAGCATGTGCAAGGTGGAGTTCCACCTGGTGGGCACGTCGCATATGAGGCGGTGAGCGGGAAGGCCGAAGTTACGCTGTAGCGCAGACAGGCGAGCAGCGGCAGGATGTGAACGCCGGAAGCGCGAACAGACGGCCCGCACTTTATGCAGCAGCTCTGACATGTCGGGGTAGTTGTGAATGAACTTCTGCACCACCAAATTCAGCACATGCGCCAAGCAAGGGATGTGCGTCAAATTGGCTAGTCCCAGAGCTGCAACGAGATTTCGCCCATTATCACACACCACCAGGCCGGGCTTGAGGCTCACCGGCAGCAACCACTCGTCGGTCTGTTGTTCAATACCCCGCCACAACTCCTGTGCGGTGTGGGGCCTGTCCCCCAAACATATGAGTTTCAGAATGGCCTGCTGACGTTTACCCCGGGCTGTGCTGAAGTTGGTGGTGAAGGTGTGTGGCTGACTGGATGAGCAGGTGGAAGAAGAGGAGGAGGAAGCCGAGAAGGAGGAGGTGGCAACAGGAGGCAAAGAATGTTGCCCTGCGATCCTTGGCGGCGGCAGGACGTGCGCCAAACAGCTCTCCGCCTGGGGCCCAGCTGCCACTACATTTACCCAGTGTGCAGTTAGGGAGATATAGCGTCCCTGGCCGTGCTTACTGGTCCACGTATCTGTGGTTAGGTGGACCTTGCTACAGATGGCGTTGCGCAGTGCACACTTGATTTTATGGGATACTTGGTTGTGCAGGGAAGGCACGGCTCTCTTGGAGAAGTAGTGCCGGCTGGGAACAACATACTGTGGGACAGCAAGCGACATGAGCTGTTTGAAGCTGTCTGTGTCCACCAGCCTAAATGACAGCATTTCATAGGCCAGTAGTTTAGAAATGCTGGCATTCAGGGCCAGGGATCGAGGGTGGCTAGGTGGGAATTTACGCTTTCTATCAAATGTTTGTGAGATGGAGAGCTGAACGCTGGCGTGTGACATGGTTGAGACGCTTGGTGACGGAGGTGGTGGTGGTGGTGTTGGTGGTACATCCCCTGTTTGCTGGGCGGCAGGTGCCAACGTTCCTCCAGAGGCGGAGGAAGAGGCCGAGGCGGCAGCAGCAGAATAGGCCGAGGCGGCAGCAGCAGAAGAGGTAGCAGGGGGAGCCTGAGTGACTTCCTTGGTTTTAAGGTGTTTACTCCACTGCAGTTCATGCTTTGCATGCAGGTGCCTGGTCATGCAGGTTGTGCTCAGGTTCAGAACGTTAATGCCTCGCTTCAGGCTCTGATGGCACAGCGTGCAAACCACTCGGGTCTTGTCGTCAGCACATTGTTTGAAGAAGTGCCATGCCAGGGAACTCCTTGAAGCTGCCTTTGGGGTGCTCGGTCCCAGATGGCGGCGGTCAGTAGCAGGCGGAGTCTCTTGGCGGCGGGTGTTCTGCTTTTGCCCACTGCTCCCTCTTTTGCTACGCTGTTGGCTCGGTCTCACCACTGCCTCTTCCTCCGAACTGTGAAAGTCAGTGGCACGACCTTCATTCCATGTGGGGTCTAGGACCTCATCGTCCCCTGCATCGTCTTCCACCCAGTCTTGATCCCTGACCTCCTGTTCAGTCTGCACACTGCAGAAAGACGCAGCAGTTGGCACCTGTGTTTCGTCATCATCAGAGACATGCTGAGGTGGTATTCCCATGTCCTCATCATCAGGAAACATAAGTGGTTGTGCGTCAGTGCATTCTATGTCTTTCACCGCTGGGGAAGGGCTAGGTGGATGCCCTTGGGAAACCCTGCCAGCGGAGTCTTCAAACAGCATAAGAGACTGCTGCATAACTTGAGGCTGAGACAGTTTCCCTGGTATGCATGGGGGTGATGTGACAGACTGATGGGGTTGGTTTTCAGGCGCCATCTGTGCGCTTTCTGCAGAAGACTGGGTGGGAGATAATGTGAACGTGCTGGATCCACTGTCGGCCACCCAATTGACTAATGCCTGTACCTGCTCAGGCCTTACCATCCTTAGAACGGCATTGGGCCCCACCATATATCGCTGTAAATTCTGGCGGCTACTGGGACCTGAGGTAGTTGGTACACTAGGACGTGTGGATGTGGCAGAACGGCCACGTCCTCTCCCAGCACCAGAGGGTCCACTAACACCACCACGACCATGTCCACGTCCGCGTCCCTTACTAGATGTTTTTCTCATTGTTATGGTTCACCACAACAACAAATATATTATTTGGCCCAATGTATTGTATTCAAATTCAGCGGGATATAAATTTGAGGCCTAGTATTTAGGCGCTGGGTGACCGGTATGGATTTAGTGACAGAATTAGACTTGGAAATGCACAGAAGCGTGTGTGTGAAGTTATTCTGAATGACCCTATGTGCACCTTCAATATTATATACCCTTTTAGGGATAGATTTCAAATAGCTCTGATATAGCAGAAACCACTAAATTATGAAATTGCTAAATTGGGAATTGTACTTCAACCCAGAACAAAAAATGTGCTTTGACGGACACTAAATATCTTGCCCAGCAACAACAGTACAGCGGTGGGTAACGAGAGATTTAGAGGGATTTAAATTTGAGGCCTAGTATTTAGGCGCTGGGTGACAGGTATGGGTTTAGTGACAGAATTAGACTTGAAAATACACAGTAGCGGGTGTGTGTGAAGTTATTCTGAATGACCCAATGTGCACCTTCAATATTATATACCCTTTTTGGGATAGATTTCAAATAGCTCTGATATAGCAGGAACCACTAAATTATGAAATTGCTAAATTGGGAATTGTACTTCAACCCAGAACAAAAAATGTGCTTTGACGGACACTAAATATCTTGCCCAGCAACAACAGTACAGCGGTGGGTAACGAGAGATTTAGAGGGATTTAAATTTGAGGCCTAGTATTTAGGCGCTGGGTCACCGGTATGGATTTAGTGACAGAATTAGACTTGGAAATGCACAGAAGCGTGTGTGTGAAGTTATTCTGAATGACCCTATGTGCACCTTCAATATTATATACCCTTTTAGGGATAGATTTCAAATAGCTCTGATATAGCAGAAACCACTAAATTATGAAATTGCTAAATTGGGAATTGTACTTCAACCCAGAACAAAAAATGTGCTTTGACGGACACTAAATATCTTGCCCAGCAACAACAGTACAGCGGTGGGTAACGAGAGATTTAGAGGGATTTAAATTTGAGGCCTAGTATTTAGGCGCTGGGTCACTGGTATGGATTTAGTGACAGAATTAGACTTGGAAATGCACAGAAGCGTGTGTGTGAAGTTATTCTGAATGACCCTATGTGCACCTTCAATATTATATACCCTTTTAGGGATAGATTTCAAATAGCTCTGATATAGCAGAAACCACTAAATTATGAAATTGCTAAATTGGGAATTGTACTTCAACCCAGAACAAAAAATGTGCTTTGACGGACACTAAATATCTTGCCCAGCAACAACAGTACAGTGGTGGGTAACGAGAGATTTAGAGGGATTTAAATTTGAGGCCTAGTATTTAGGCGCTGGGTCACCGGTATGGATTTAGTGACAGAATTAGACTTGGAAATGCACAGAAGCGTGTGTGTGAAGTTATTCTGAATGACCCTATGTGCACCTTCAATATTATATACCCTTTTAGGGATAGATTTCAAATAGCTCTGATATAGCAGAAACCACTAAATTATGAAATTGCTAAATTGGGAATTGTACTTCAACCCAGAACAAAAAATGTGCTTTGACGGACACTAAATATCTTGCCCAGCAACAACAGTACAGCGGTGGGTAACGAGAGATTTAGAGGGAATTAAATTTGAGGCCTAGTATTTAGGCGCTGGGTCACCGGTATGGATTTAGTGACAGAATTAGACTTGGAAATGCACAGAAGCGTGTGTGTGAAGTTATTCTGAATGACCCTATGTGCACCTTCAATATTATATACCCTTTTTGGGATAGATTTCAAATAGCTCTGATATAGCAGAAACCACTAAATTATGAAATTGCTAAATTGGGAATTGTACTTCAACCCAGAACAAAAAATGTGCTTTGACGGACACTAAATATCTTGCCCAGCAACAACAGTACAGCGGTGGGTAACGAGAGATTTAGAGGGAATTAAATTTGAGGCCTAGTATTTAGGCGCTGGGTCACCGGTATGGATTTAGTGACAGAATTAGACTTGGAAATACACAGTAGCGGGTGTGTGTGAAGTTACTCTGAATGACCCTATGTGCACCTTCAATATTATATACCCTTTTTGGGATAGATTTCAAAGAGCTCTGATATAGCAGGAACCACTAAATTATGAAATTGCTAAATTGAGAATTGTATTTCAACCCAGAACAAGAAATGTGCTTGAACGGACACTAAATAACTCGCCCAGCTACAGCACTAGGGACAGATTTAGCTGGATATAAATTTGAGGCCTAGTATTTAGGCGCTGGGTGACAGGTATGGGTTTAGTGACAGAATTAGACTTGGAAATACACAGTAGCGGGTGTGTGTGAAGTTATTCTGAATGACCCTATGTGCACCTTCAATATTATATACCCTTTTAGGGATAGATTTCAAATAGCTCTGATATAGCAGAAACCACTAAATTATGAAATTGCTAAATTGGGAATTGTACTTCAACCCAGAACAAAAAATGTGCTTTGACGGACACTAAATATCTTGCCCAGCAACAACAGTACAGCGGTGGGTAACGAGAGATTTAGAGGGAATTAAATTTGAGGCCTAGTATTTAGGCGCTGGGTCACCGGTATGGATTTAGTGACAGAATTAGACTTGGAAATACACAGTAGCGGGTGTGTGTGAAGTTATTCTGAATGACCCTATGTGCACCTTCAATATTATATACCCTTTTTGGGATAGATTTCAAATAGCTCTGATATAGCAGGAACCACTAAATTATGAAATTGCTAAATTGGGAATTGTACTTCAACCCAGAACAAAAAATGTGCTTTGACGGGCACTAAATAACTTTCCCAGCTACAACAGGACAACGGTAACGAGAGATTTAGAGGGATTTAAATTTGAGGCCTAGTATTTAGGCGCTGGGTGACAGGTATGGGTTTAGTGACAGAATTAGACTTGGAAATACACAGTAGCGGGTGTGTGTGAAGTTATTCTGAATGACCCTATGTGCACCTTCAATATTATATACCCTTTTTGGGATAGATTTCAAATAGCTCTGATATAGCAGAAACCACTAAATTATGAAATTGCTAAATTGGGAATTGTACTTCAACCCAGAACAAAAAATGTGCTTTGACGGACACTAAATATCTTGCCCAGCAACAACAGTACAGCGGTGGGTAACGAGAGATTTAGAGGGAATTAAATTTGAGGCCTAGTATTTAGGCGCTGGGTCACCGGTATGGATTTAGTGACAGAATTAGACTTGGAAATACACAGTAGCGGGTGTGTGTGAAGTTACTCTGAATGACCCTATGTGCACCTTCAATATTATATACCCTTTTTGGGATAGATTTCAAAGAGCTCTGATATAGCAGGAACCACTAAATTATGAAATTGCTAAATTGGGAATTGTATTTCAACCCAGAACAAGAAATGTGCTTGAACGGACACTAAATAACTCGCCCAGCTACAGCACTAGGGACAGATTTAGCTGGATATAAATTTGAGGCCTAGTATTTAGGCGCTGGGTGACCGGTATGGATTTAGTGACAGAATTAGACTGGGATATGGCCAAAAAATGAACAGACTATTGCTGGTTAAATGCACTTGGTGTGACAGCTTCACCCTGATGTAGGCTTTAGCCAAAAAACAACCACACCATTGAGGGTTAAATGCACTTGGTGACAGGCGCAGCTTGCCCCTGATTTTGTATATGGCCAAAAAATGAACAGACTATTGCTGGTTAAATGCACTTGGTGTGACAGCTTCACCCTGATGTAGGCTTTAGCCAAAAAACAACCACACCATTGAGGGTTAAATGCACTTGGTGACAGGCGCAGCTTGCCCCTGATTTTGTATATGGCCAAAAAATGAACAGACTATTGCTGGTTAAATGCACTTGGTGTGACAGCTTCACCCTGATGTAGGCTTTAGCCAAAAAACAACCACACCATTGAGGGTTAAATGCACTTGGTGACAGGCGCAGCTTGCCCCTGATTTTGTATATGGCCAAAAAATGAACAGACTATTGCTGGTTAAATGCACTTGGTGTGACAGCTTCACCCTGATGTAGGCTTTAGCCAAAAAACAACCACACCATTGAGGGTTAAATGCACTTGGTCGCAGCTTGTGCTGGCGCACCACAAGACACAAAATGGCCGCCGATCACCCCAGAAAAATGAGACTGACAAACGGTCTGTGCAGCCTAAAAACAGTGAGCAATTGAGGATCAGCAGCTCAATGATCCACAGCTGCAGATCGATCAGTTAATCAAGTCCTTTGGAGGAGTTAATCTGCCTAATCTCGCCCTACTGTCGCAGCCGCAACCTCTCCCTACGCTAATCAGAGCAGAGTGACGGGCGGCGCTATGTGACTCCAGCTTAAATAGAGGCTGGGTCACATGGTGCTCTGGCCAATCACAGCCATGCCAATAGTAGGCATGGCTGTGATGGCCTCTTGGGGCAAGTAGTATGACGCTTGTTGATTGGCTGCTTTGCAGCCTTTCAAAAAGCGCCAAGAAAGCGTCACAAAAGCGCGAAGAAAGCGACGAACACCGAACCCGAACCCGGACTTTTACGAAAATGTCCGGGTTCGGGTCCGTGTCACGGACACCCCAAAATTCGGTACGAACCCGAACTATACAGTTCGAGTTCGCTCATCCCTACAGTATACTACTACAGAGGGATCTGAAAAGATTGGAGGCTTGGGCAGATAAGTGGAAGATGAGGTTTAACACTGACAAATGTAAAGTTATGCACATGGGAAGGAATAATGCAAGTCACCCGTACATACTAAATGGTAAAACACTCGGTAACACTGACATGGAAAAGGATCTAGGAATTAAAAAAAAAAAAAGCAAACTAAGCTGCAATAACCAGTGTCAGGCAGCTGCTGCCAAGGCCAATAAGATAATGGGTTGCATCAAAAGGGGCATAGATGCCGTGATGAGAACATAGTCCTACCACTTTACAAATCGCTAGTCAGACCACACATGGAGTACTGTGTACAGTTCTGGGCTCCTGTGAACAAGGCAGACATAGCAGAGCTGGAGAGGATTCAGTGGAGGGCAACTAAAGTAATAACTGGAATGAGGGAACTACAGTACCCTGAACGATTATCAAAATTAGGGTTATTCACTTTAGAAAAAAGACGACTGAGGGGAGATCTAATTAATATGTATAAATATATCAGGGGTCAGTACAGAGATCTATCCCATCATCTATTTATCCCCAGGACTGTGACTGTGACGAGGGGACATCCTCTGCGTCTGGAGGAAAGAAGGTTTGTACACAAACATAGAAGAGGATTCTTTACGGTAAGAGCAGTGAGACTATGGAACTCTCTGCCTGAGGAGGTGGTGATGGTGAGTACAATAAAGGAGTTCAAGAGGGGCCTGGATGTATTTCTGGAGTGTAATAATATTACAGGCTATAGCTACTAGAGAGGGGTCGTTGATCCAGGGAGTTATTCTGATTGCCTGATTGGAGTCGGGAGGAATTAGGGAAAATTTGTTTCTACCTCACATATTTTTTTTGCCTTCCTGTGGATCACCATGCAGGATGACAGGTCGAACTGAATGGACAAATGTCTTTTTTTGGCCTTATGTACTATGTTACTATGTTACAGAGTTGTATGAGGACTTGTTTTTGCGTGCCGAACTGTAGTTTTTATTGGTACCATTCTTGTGGTACATATAACTTTTCAATCAATGTTATTCATTTTTTGGGGGGACAAGGTGGCAAAAATAGTGGATCACTTATTTTAATTTTTTCCCATTATGGCTTTTTCCACACCATTTTTATATTTTAATAGTTCAGGCATTTTCTAAAGCAGGAATACCTGTTACCTTTATTTTTTTTGTTTATATATTTTTACATGTAAAATTGGAAAATGCGGGTGATTTAAAAATTATTTTTTGTTTGTTTTTACTTTTTTAAACTTTTTTACTCAGTACGGGGGCTATCACCTGTGATCTTCTGATAGCTTGTCTCGTAGATCATAATAGAGAACTATTATGGTCTATGAGATTTTCATTGCCTGACTGTGAAGCTGTGCCTCATGCACAGCTTTACAGGCAGCTTACCATGACAGGTCTGAAAACCTTCAGAAGGCCACAGGCTTTCATAGTAACCAATCAGAGCTCTGGGATTTTACTGCAGGTCTCCAATCGGAAGACAAAGGGAGCCCCCTCCCTCTGCCTAACCTCACAGATGCTGTGATTGCTATTGAACGTGTCATCTGAAGGGTTAAATGGCCGGTTTTAGTGTCATCGCCTAACCCAGTCCTTACGGCTGTATTATGCAGCTGGCTCCCGCCATGTATGGGGTGGGCTCAGTGGCATTATTCGTTAAGGGGGTAATGACAGATCTATTATACTGGTGGAAGCCCAGAAAAAGCAGAATAGTAACATTATACACACAGATAAGGCTCTGCAGCTCTTCTGTCATTCTCTGGTCTCTCGGAGAGGGGGTTGTTCACCTGCTCTTCCTGACAACTATATTAGTCTAAGAGACAAAGCAAACTCCAGCAAAATTTGCTTAGGTGTTCTTTGATATTTATTGTAAAGCGGCAAAATAACACTTTGTGTGACGTTTCGGCACAATAGCCTTTTTCAAACACATACCGCTCTGGAGGAAGGAGCCAGATAGTGCTGCGCTGAAGAAAGGTATAGCATGCATGTGCATGCACTGGGTGCGCTTATATCCAGTGCATGCACATGCATGCTATAACTTTCTTCAGCGCAGCACTATCTGGCTCCTTCCCCCAGAGCGGAATTTTGCTGGAGTTTGTTTTGTTATATATACGGGGTGGGATCCCAACTCCACGCAGCACCACCTAGTGTGCCATACTGGTCTACTATATCAACTATATTAGTCTATTTACACTTTTGTATTAACCTCCATTAATTGCAACTGCCTTAAAGCATACAGTCTGCTGCACTGTCTATAAAGGAAGTATACACCTTTAATATGGGTACCCCCAGGAAAGTCATAACCAAGTAATAAAACTAAATTAAAAACATTAATACTAAAGCATTTTATAGGGAGATGATGCATGAAGAATTTTCGGAAAAAAACGCATCCATGGGAGAAAAAACGCATCAATATCGCATATGACAAATTTTGGCAGATTAACGATAAAATTAAACAGTATATGTCCAAATGAAAATAATCATAGGATTATTGATGCAGATTGCTATTCAATTATATATTT
Source organism: Bufo gargarizans (assembly GCF_014858855.1). Classification (NCBI taxonomy): domain Eukaryota; kingdom Metazoa; phylum Chordata; class Amphibia; order Anura; family Bufonidae; genus Bufo; species Bufo gargarizans. Next base: position 48,064,708 of record NC_058084.1, read on the forward strand.
TTAATGATTTTTTCTTCTATATGCTTTAAATTTCGAATATTCCTTGCCTGATTTTACCTTTTACTTGAATCCACTTCGCAATTTATGTTCTACAGAATTTCAATGAATGCTGGGTATAAAAAGGGATAGATTTCTTTGGCGGGTCACCACTGAGGAAGGGGCCAGGAAAAGACACCGAAACGCGTTTGGTTGTTTGAAGACTTGCACATCAGCTGATGGACAAACATCTATCTATACACTTTGGAATTGGACCCTCGTTTATGTGGAACTCTCAATTATAGAAGTTCGACTTTTACCTGGTATAGAAGCAACGCCTCGATTTCATCATTCGGTCCCGTAATCGTGATATTCTATTCGAATACTTCCCACGGTTGGAGTCAGTTCGTAAGGTAACTGGATATCGTGAACACAAGGGACCGTAAAATCATCTGAGCCATTCCAGATGACAATCTGTAACCAGGTACTGCCAGATTCGACATTACTAGCCACGTGGGACGCCGCTGTGTGCGCAAGTGATACGGCAATCAAACTATTCCACATTCGCAGGTGTAATCACAGCACCCCAGTTAGCGAATGTATGCAGAATAATATTGATAATATACATACAATCGAACTGAGAACATTATACAGGTCCTTCTCAAAAAATTAGCATATTGTGATAAAGTTCATTATTTTCTGTAATGTACTGATAAACATTAGACTTTCATATATTTTAGATTCATTACACACCAACTGAAGTAGTTCAAGCCTTTTATTGTTTTAATATTGATGATTTTGGCATACAGCTCATGAAAACCCAAAATTCCTATCTCAAAAAATTAGCATATCATGAAAAGGTTCTCTAAACGAGCTATTAACCTAATCATCTGAATCAACTAATTAACTCTGCAAAAGATTCCTGAGGCTTTTAAAAACTCCCAGCCTGGTTCATTACTCAAAACCGCAATCATGGGTAAGACTGCCGACCTGACTGCTGTCCAGAAGGCCATCATTGACACCCTCAAGCAAGAGGGTAAGACACAGAAAGAAATTTCTGAACGAATAGGCTGTTCCCAGAGTGCTGTATCAAGGCACCTCAGTGGGAAGTCTGTGGGAAGGAAAAAGTGTGGCAGAAAACGCTGCACAACGAGAAGAGGTGACCGGACCCTGAGGAAGATTGTGGAGAAGGACCGATTCCAGACCTTGGGGGACCTGCGGAAGCAGTGGACTGAGTCTGGAGTAGAAACATCCAGAGCCACCGTGTACAGGCGTGTGCAGGAAATGGGCTACAGGTGCCGCATTCCCCAGGTCAAGCCACTTTTGAACCAGAAACAGCGGCAGAAGCGCCTGACCTGGGCTACAGAGAAGCAGCACTGGACTGTTGCATGTCATTCGGAAATCAAGGTGCCAGAGTCTGGAGGAAGACTGGGGAGAGGGAAATGCCCAAATGCCTGAAGTCCAGTGTCAAGTACCCACAGTCAGTGATGGTCTGGGGTGCCATGTCAGCTGCTGGTGTTGGTCCACTGTGTTTTATCAAGGGCAGGGTCAATGCAGCTAGCTATCAGGAGATTTTGGAGCACTTCATGCTTCCATCTGATGAAAAGCTTTATGGAGATGAAGATGTCATTTTTCAGCACGACCTGGCACCTGCTCACAGTGCCAAAACCACTGGTAAATGGTTTACTGACCATGGTATTACTGTGCTCAATTGGCCTGCCAACTCTCCTGACCTGAACCCCATAGAGAATCTGTGGGATATTGGGAAGAGAAAGTTGAGAGACGCAAGACCCAACACTCTGGATGAGCTTAAGGCCGCTATCGAAGCATCCTGGGCCTCCATAACACCTCAGCAGTGCCACAGGCTGATTGCCTCCATGCCACGCCGCATTGAAGCAGTCATTTCTGCAAAAAGATTCCCGACCAAGTATTGAGTGCATAACTGAACATAATTATTTGAAGGTTGACTTTTTTTGTATTAAAAACACTTTTCTTTTATTGGTCGGATGAAATATGCTAATTTTTTGAGATAGGAAATTTGGGTTTTCATGAGCTGTATGCCAAAATCATCAATATTAAAACAATAAAAGGCTTGAACTACTTCAGTTGGTGTGTAATGAATCTAAAATATATGAAAGTCTAATGTTTATCAGTACATTACAGAAAATAATGAACTTTATCACAATATGCTAATTTTTTGAGAAGGACCTGTATGTGTCTTGAATCAGACTGCTATTTTCGAATATCCTTTGGCTTTTTTCGAACATTCACCGTCTATTCCAATCAGCGAAAGTTTCATCGAATTGTTTACCACCGATATTACACAATCGAATGGGTAACAATTCATATAATAAAAGACAAAATCACCAATTTTATTTCACCACTGATGGTACATTCTATTAAGTAGATTTTATTGTCATATATTTGTATGGTGATTTTACAATCTCAGTTCCATATATTTTAGTAGTTGTTACATATTGGGTATATTTTAATTATTATTGTCTTTTAATTACTATATGTTTTAGTTGTCATATCTGCATCTGTGTAATAATAAATGATTTAATAGATACCATTGCCCACATTTGTACGTCTCTCTGTGTGGTCCAGGTGGTGAGTGCTCAGCCTTTATAGCTATTTGTCATTAGGCCTAGTAGCACCCAGTCCACAGCTATCGTCAGAGTGAGCCACCATATCCTTATACTTTATTTTAATTACAGAGAGATGCTCCGTCTATTTCTTTTTATATAAAAACTTTTCATTCATAATCTGATCTATGAAAGTCTGGTAAAGTAATCAGGTTCAGTTCTCTGTCCTTTACCTGCATCACAGAAAACCCATAACCCACGGCAGCACGACATAAATGACTAAAGACTGTTTCATGTAGTAAGCTCATTTAGAGGGACATGGTGCTGTCATGTAAATTGAATGGCCATGATTTCATCCCCCTGGAGTAACATGTATATCATGTATTATTTATGGTATTAGAGTAAGGAAATGTTACCTCAACTGGAAAACCAACTGGATTTCAGATTTAATTAAAATGGTAGGTACAGTAGATCACTTTGCACATGGTTTAGGTCATAAAAAAGCTTTTAATTCACAATGGAAAGATAAATAGAAAAACAGTGTAGAGATCACAGATGCTCCCGGATCCTGGTGTTTGAAGGGACTTCCACGTAATAGGGCACCAGTGCTAAAAATTTTGTGGATTTTGCCATGTGTCATCTGGGTCAAGTCATGGGGCTTGTGAAAAGACCCAGAAACACCTAAAAGCCTCTTGCATACGGTCGTTGTGTGCCCGTGGCCGTATTGTGGCCTGCATACGGCGGTTCCACAATATACGGGCATCAACCCGTGTGCACTTCGCATCACGGATGAGGACCTATACACTTGAATGGGTCCGCAACAAGGAGGGGCGGAATGGAAGCACGGATCGGAACCCCACGGAAGCACTCCGTAGCGCTTCCGTTGTGTTTCTGTCCGTGCCTCCGCACCGCAAAAAAATAGAACTTGTTCTATTTTTTTGCGGTGCGGACTGTTCACGGACCCATTCAAGTTGAATGAGTCTCAATCCGTCCCGGCCGCCAATGCACTGAACGGATCCACAAAGGCTGTGTGCAAGAGGCCTTAATTTGATTGTGGTCTTCATTTATCTAGTCTTGTTCGAATTTTTCACAAACTCTTCCTAGACCCACAGTTTAATATTGTACATCAATGTAAAAGTCTGGAAAACAGGTTCTCCCAATGATAAGATGACTCACCACTCAACAGCTGTAATCTGGAGGGTATCTGTCAGTGTAGCGAGCCCCTGAGGAGCCAGTGCAGAGGATGGGAGTGGTAGTGGCCCTGATGAGATGTTGTGTCGCGGTGTACCCCCTCAGGCCGTTGCTCTCTGGGGATTGGTGAAGTGGAAATATGGTTTGAAGAATCAGGTCAGAAGTAAAAATATAAAAGTCTTTCTTCACTTAAAATATGCAATTATAACTTGTGGTACATTCAAAGGGCAGTTTCTGAGATCGAAGGAGGAGGTATGGTGGCTGGCTGTGTGGCAATTAAATGGTACTTGTAGGCACTTGTGTACACTGATACAGACTTGAAGTGGTTAGTCTAGGTCAGTGATGGCTAATCCCCGGCCCTCCAGCTGTGGTGAAACTACGACTCCCAGCATGCTCTATTCATTTCTAGGGAGTGCTGAGAACAACCAAGCAAGTGTAAATCTTGGGAGTTGTAGTTTTTCCACAGCTGGAGTGCCGGAGGTTAGCCATTACAGGTCTAGGTGATGGGTGTCTGACCTGTTTGCTCTAACTGGCAGCAGGGTCTGTGAAGCTGTGGGTTTGCTGATTACTCTGCTGCCTTTATCCACTGTAGCCTTTGGGAAAGCTGTATCTTGACTTTGGCAATCTTCCCGGTGTAAGCGTTCCAGAGGAGAACTGGGTACAGACTCTTGGAGTAGGAGCTCTCGCATGTGCTTTCCTTCCTACACTCTGTATACACTCCAACCCCTCCTCCTGGCAGGAAGAAGGACCAGCGCACTCCTACCAAGAGGGAAGAAACAAGGTATTTAGCCCATACTTAATAAAACATTTGAAGATACCTCCAGCTCTGTGGTACTGAAGCAGCAAGTGTTTAATCCTCCTGCAGTGCCACCACAGGGTAAATAAAGAATGACACAGTCATCATGGAAATCAATGGGTTGTCTTTCAAATATACACTGAACAAAAATATAAATGCAACACTTTAGTTTTGCTCTTATTTTGTATGAGCTGAACTGAAAGATCTGAAACATTTTCTACATACAGTGCTGCCCATAATTATTCATACCGCTGGCAAATTTTGACTTAAAGTTACTTTTATTCAACCAGCAAGTAATTTTTTGACGGGAAATGACATCGGTGTCTCCCAAAAGATAATAAGACGATGTACAAGAGGCATTATTGTGGGAAAAAAAAACATGTCTCAGCTTTTATTTACATTTGAGAAAAAGTGTCCAGTCCAAAATTATTCATAACCTTCTCAATAATCAATAGAAAACCCTTTATTGGCTATTACAGCAATCAAACGCTTCCTATAATTGCAGACCGGCTTTTTGCAGGTCTCCACAGGTATTTTTGCCCATTCATCTTTAGCAATGAGCTCCAAATCTTTCAGGTTGGAGGTCACCCTGATCTTTAGCTCCCTCCACAGATTCTCAATTGGATTCAAGTCTGGACTCTGGCTGGGCCACTCCAAAACGTTAATGTTGTTGTCTGCTAACCATTTCTTCACCACTTTTGCTGTGTGTTTTGGGTCATTGTCATGCTGAAATGTCCACTGGTGCCCAAGGCCAACCACGTCCTCTGAGATTTTCCACAGTGCGGAACATCTTGTATTTTTTGCTCAAATGTAAATAAAAGCTGAGAAATGTTTTTTCCCCCCACAATAATGCCTCTTGTACATTGTCTTATTATCTTTTGGGAGACACCTATGTAATTTCCAGTCAAAAAATTACTTGCTGGTTGAATAAAAGTAACTTTAAGCCAGGGGTATGAATAATTATGGGCAGCACTGTACAGAAAAGACTCATTACTCTCAAATATTGCTCACAAATATGTCTAAATCTGTGTTAGTGAGCACTTCTCCTTTGCCGAGATAATCCATCCCACCTCACAGGTGTGGCATATCAAGGTTTTAATTAGACAGCATGGATATTGCCTAGGTATGCCTTAGACTGCCCACAATAAAATGCCTTTCTGAAATGTGCACAGTTTTGCCCTACTGGGGGGGGGGGGGGGTTAGAAAACCAGTCAGTATCTGGTGTGGCCACCATTTGCCTCACGCAGTGCAACACATCTATGTCGCATGGAGTTGATCAGGTTGTTGATTGTGGCCTGTGGAATGTTGGTTTCCTCCTCTTCAATAGCTGTAAGTGGATGCTGAATATTGGCAAGAACTGGAACTTGCTGTCGTATACACCGATCCAGAGCATCCCAAACATGCTCAATGGGTGACATGTCCGGTGAGTATGCTGGCCATGCAAGAACTGGGATGTTTTCAGCTTCCAGGAATTGTGTACAGGAATGACACAACAATGGGCCTCTGGATCTCGTCACTGTATCTCTTTGCAGTCAAAATGCCATCAATAAAATGCACCTGTGTTCGTTGTCCATAACATACGCCTGCCCATACCATAACCCCACTGCCACCATGGGCTACTCGATCCACAACGTTGACGTCAGCAAAACCGCTCACCCACACGGCGTCACACATGCTGTCTGCCATTTGCCCTGAACAGTCAAAACTGGGACTCATCCATGAACAGAACGCCTCTCCAACGTGCCAGACGCTATCGAATGTGAGCATTTGCCCACTCAAGTCGTTTACGACGATGAACTGCAGTCAGGTCCAGACCCCGATGAGGACGACAAGCATGCAGATGAGCTTCCCTGAGATGGTTTCTGACAGTTATGCAAACCGATTGATGCTGCAGCTGTCCAGGTGGCTGGTCTGAGTTGATCATGGAGGTGAACATGCTGGATGTGGAGGTCCTGGGCTGGTGTAGTTACATGTGGTCTGCGGTTGTGAGGCCGGTTGGATGTACTGGCAAATTCTCTGAAACGCCTTTGGAGACGGCTTATGGTAGAGAAATGAACATTCAATGCACGGGCAACAGCTCTGGCAGACATTCCTGCAGTCAGCATGCCAATTGCACGCTCCCTCAAACGTTGCTACGTTTGTGGCATTGTGCTGTGTGATCAAACTGCACATTTCAGAGTGGCCTTTTTTGTGGGCAGTCTAAGGCACACCTGGGCAATATTCATGCTGTATAATCAGCACCTTGATATGCCACACCTGTGAGGTGGGATGGATTATCTTGGCAAAGGAGAAGTGCTCACTAACACAGATTTAGACAGATTTGTGAACAATATTTGAGAGTAATGGGTCTTTTGTGTATGTAGAAAATGCTTCACATCTTTGAGTTCTGCTCATGCAAAATGGGAGCAAAACCGAAAGTGTTGCGTTTATATTTTTGTTCAGTGTACATAAAGTATATACTGAGTCCTCCAGAGAGAGATGCTCATTGCAGCTACTTTCAGCTCTGGCTAATTGAAGGTCTAGAACTGGAGACCCTTCCGAATTTTCTAGTAGGGTTTTTGACAATGTACTTTCTAAAGCAGAAAACCACATATTTGTTTTTATAAAAATGACATGAAGTTTGAGAACTGTTTGAGCATGTAAGAAAAAAAAGTATTTTTGGCTTTAATATAAAAACTTGTATTAGCAGAATATTTAAGTGGACAGAGTTTTTCTGGAAAGTCACTTAACCTTTCAATATGTTCTCAATTACATGGTAGAGTTGAAATCTGGGGGCGTTGCTAGGTGCTGAGATTATGAAGAATTGTGAACAGAAAACTGATAACTTTTAAGGGTATATTATATTTTAAAAGTAGTTCATTTAATGGGTGTCCCAGTGAGTAAATTTTCATATTAAGCTTAGACTGCATTAGAAAATAATAAAGCATTACTTCACCTCACCAATCCTCCACAGGTCCCTCCTTCCTGGTCCATCTCTCTACACGCTGGAAATGACTGCTCTTACAGTCACTGACAGAGGTCTCCACTACAGCTAGTGATTGGCTGAGCGGTTATTTCTGGTATGGAATTAGAAAAGGTCAGGAGACCTGGAAAGTGTCGGAATGGACTTGACAGGGGAATTGGGGAGGTGATTTTTCAGTATTTTTTGTTTACGTATTCTGAGCCTATTTGTGAATACAATTGCCCACCAGACAAGCTAGTCAATGCTATCCTAATTAAAGGGGTTGTGGAATTTACAGTTTACAATGCCATAAAATAGCAAAAGGAGGAATGCTCACCTTACCAATTCTCTGCCACTCCCATGCAAATGCTTACCAGGTCCCCCACTAGTCTCTGTTTATTAGGCTTCAGGAACTACATGGTGTCTACATTCAAACCCTACTACCAATCACTAGCTGTAACTACGGATGGAGTAGGGTTAACACTCCTGTTTTCTGAGATTTCTGAGTTGTGTTATCTAATCTAAGCAAACACCTTCAACTGCTTTTTAATGGCCTTTGTCTCAAGATAACGAAATGAGTTAAGAGCTGGAGTGCTAACCCTGCTACATCTGTATGATGTCACTGCTGTGCCCAACAATGATTGGCTGCAGTGCTTGTATAAAAAATTTGAGCCTCTTTAAAAGGGTTCTCCTAGATAATTCAAATCTTGTACTGCACCATTTTTTAAAACGTGAATTCAAAAGATTTGAGAATAAATAAGCTTACACAGGCTAAGTGAATAAATATATTTACAAAGTGTGGTAAAAGGTTAAATAAACAAATTACATAGAAAGTAGTAAATAATCATCACTTGCCTACACATACAATATAGTGGGGACTCCGAATCAGCCATGTCATAGCACATGGCCGACTCCCTACAGGAAAATTAGAAACTTCAGCACTCCGATGGATATGGTGATATCATAGTATATTTTTTATTTTTCTTATGCAAGTCAACTCAAAGTGAAAGTGTGACATTTCGGTCAATTCAGATGAAATAGCGTTCATCCTACCTGGATGATTTATTCAATAGAGTGCCCAATAAATGTCTGTGTGTGCCAGGTTTATACATTTCAGCCTCTCCTCCAGTGTGCAGCACGCATGTCTCTGAGATAACCATTCAGGAATGTGGTCTTATCAGCACAATGGGGGATGGGTATATCCCTAACTATACCTAACCCAATACATTACAGGAAATATCATTATACAGAATATTAAAGGGGACAGAATTAAAGAGTACAGAACCAATGAGTACTTAAAAATACCCTTACAACACACCCCTATAACATTTTATAATAAAAACTCATTACATATTCACCCGTTTCTCCAGCGCCATTTTTTGAACTGGTCTGATTCTCTCGCCACTGTTTGTATTTATATAGGAGCTGTGACATGCCTGAATACGGCATGTGACCACTGTAGCCAATCACTGTCCACAGCGGTCTACAGTATTTGGCTATGATGTTCCGGTGACTGTGATGTGCACAAGCTATTTATGTTGAATTTGGGAAACCAAGCTTGAATACAGGTGCATGGGTGCGACATCTATTGTCTCACTGACTGAAGCATTTTACTGACTTAAACATGAGTCACCAGTATTTAATGCCAGAGATTCATTGTATAAATCATTATAATTGTGAAAGTTTGTCAGAAAACTAGAGAAAAGTCATCAAGAAAAATTCCACAAGTTTGGTTGCTCTAATTAATTACTACTGATAAAAATTGTGATGATTACCTTTCTCTATAAGCAAAGAGATTTACATTACAATACTCAAGTCAATTCTACAGACAGGTCATGCAAGAATGAAACGTCACCTTTATACCTTCTTGCTTGTATGGACTGATAGAGAGTGCCATTTTAGAGCTTGGCCGGTCCAGTGGAATTGTATTTGCTTTTTGCACCACTAGGACAGAGGTGGACGCCATGTCCACGTAGAATGGTCTTTATTGCTGACAGCGGTGCTCAGAATCCATTTAGCGCCTCCCTTACTCTACCAGTAATCCCTAATGTAGCAATGATTTACACGTCACAAGTCTCTATGAACAGTAATTACATCTTATACAGAGGCAGGCGGAGGTGTGGCATGCTTCGCTGCATTCTGTAAAGACTAAATTCACACACTGCACATTTTTCAGACTGAAAATGAAATCCATAGTTGTGAATGGGGTGGTTTCTGCAGCAAGTGCATGGATTTCTGCAAGCCCCATTCAGATAAATTGGACAGCCATAGAAATATCCGCGCCAAATCTACCAAATGCCGCTATACCCTTCTGGCAGGACTGTATTTTTAACTTAGTGATTGCCTCTTAGGGTGAATGATGTGGCACGGGGTGTAATCCAGATGCAACTTATGTGGCGGCAATACCATGAGAGAAGCCAAGGTTGTAGGTATCACAGAGGCAAGCCGTGCAGCAAATATGGCGCCCACCTTTCTTTGATCCCATCCCCTTTATTGTTCACTGGTGAGATTCTGTGGCGGTTTTCATTAGCCAGAAGAACTGAAAATGGGGTGTGGAATCGGCAAGCAATACTGAGTAGAGTTGAGCGGACACCTGGAAGATCGGGTTCGGCCGGACTTTGAAAAAAAGTTTGAGTTCGGGACCCGAACTTGACCCCGAACCCCATTGAAGTCAATGGGGACCCGAACTTTTGAGCACTAAAATGGCTGTAAAAATGTCATGGAAAGGGCTAGAGGGCTGCAAATGGCGTCAAAATGTGGTTAAGAGCATGGCAAGTGCTCTGCAAACAAATGTGGATAGGAAAATTACTTTAAATAACATAAAATACGTAAAAATAAAATATAATCATCTTGATCTAGGAGGACCAGGTCAATATGGAGTAGGAGGTTGAGGAAGCGGTGGATGTGGCGATGTAGGTGGAAGCTGCAGTGGAGGAGGTAGCCTACACTTATTTTTGGTTTTACATTTTATTTTTAAAATTAGGGTACACCCCAAAACCTGTGCATGCTCTGGGAGCTCCTTGTGCCCGCTGTGTGAGCTCCTGTGCCCGCTGTGTGTGCTCCTTGTGCCCACTGTGTGAGCTTCCTGTGCACGCTGTGTAAGCTCCCTATGCCCCCTCTGTGTGCTCCCTGTGCCTGCTGGGTGTGCTTCCTGTGCCCCTTTATGTGTGAGCTCCCTGTGCTCCCTCTGTGTGCTTCCTGTGCCCCCCTGTGTGAGCCCACTGTGTGCGCTCCCTGTGTGAGCTTCTTTTTGTCCTGTGGGCTCCGTGTGACTCCAGGGCACAACCAAACGGCATGCTCGTGTGGTGCTTGTGACGTGGCCACGCTGCGTTCAATTACCACATGGCTGTCTGGACCATAGAGGGCTCTAGCTAAACTAATGAAGATGGCATTGTTTAGGTGGTCTGCATTGTTAATAGGGGGGGGGGGGGGCATGTAGATTAAGAATCTGAGTACAAATTAGCAGTGTCCTTTTTTTTCTCCAGTACTTGGGGGGAGCAGATCAGGGCTGCTAATAAAGGAATCTGTAAAGGTAAATCACACAGCCAGATCCCCCTTAACAGTGTCCTCCACAGATCCCCCATAACAGTGTGTCATCCACAGATCCCCCTTAACAGTGTCCTCCACAGACCCCCCATAACAGTGTGTCATCCACAGATCCCCAAAACAGTGTCACCCACAGATCCCCCCTTAACAGTGTCCTCCACAGATCCCCCATATGGGTGTGTCCTCCACAGATCCCCCATAACAGTGTGTCATCCACAGATCCCCCATAACAGTGTGTCATCTACAGGTCCTCCATAAGTGTGTCACACACAAATCCCCCACAGGTCCCCCATAACAGTGTGTCATCCACAGGTACCCCATAACAGTGTCATCAACAGGTACCCCATAACAGTGTGTCGACCACAGATCCCCCATAACAGTGTCATCCAAAGATCTCCCATAACAGTGTGTCATCCACAGATCCCCCATAACAGTGTCATCCACAGGTCCCCCATTATAGTGTGCATGCACAGCATTGTCTCCATTTACTGCTATGGAATTTCGAAAAATAGCAGAGCCAGTGATCAGCTATTATCAGAACAGTATAATGGATGATGACCATGCATGTACCCCCCCATAACAGTGTGTCATCCACAGGTCCCCCATAACAGTGTCATCCACAGGTCTGCCATAATAGTGTGTCATCCACAGGTCCCCCATAACAGTGTCATCCACAGGTCCCCCATAACAGTGTCATCCACAGGTCCCCCATTATAGTGTGCATGCACAGCATTAACTCCATTTACTGCTATGGAATTTAGAAAAATTACAGAGCCAGTGATCAGCTATTATCAGAACAGTATAATGGAGGATGACCATGCATGTACATCAGGCATGTCCAAACTGCGGCCCTCCAGCTGTTGCACAACTACAACTCCCAGCATGCTCTAATAGCTGTAAGCTATCCAGGCATGCTGGGAGTTGTAGTTTTGGAACAGCTGGAGGGCCGCAGTTTGGACATGCCTGATGTACATGGTGCTCTCCCTTCACTTCAGGGGCCTGGATGGGACGGTCCCTTTTTTTCAGCTTGTGGTTTTATAAACTGCACCATGGAAAAACATAAGTGCCCTGGCAATTCATAATGCGGGGTCCATGTCCAGAATTCCCATTGAAAATGAGAAGGAATAAAAAATCCATGCCAAAACTGCATCAAAAAGTGTTTTATAAAATTAATCAGAAAAAAAACACGGATGCAGATTCTGCATTAGGTTTTTTTAAGCACAGAACATACCCAAAGAGGCTGCAGGATCAGCAGCTTACAGTGGAAAGGCTAAAGAGAGATGATGTGGCGTTCTACACTCGGCTGCTGTGGTTGCAACCGCTGTCCGTGCCTACAAAGTCCTGTCAGACTGCTAGTCCAATATTTCAGGATTTGGGTCCCCCTTTCAATTTTGCCCAGGGTCACACTTTGTCTAAAACCGGCCCTGCATATAACACAGTCTGAAACATACAACTACTCAGAGCTTGAGGGATAACTTCATACATCGGGGGTGGTCATGATGCATGTTTCTTGCAGCACATCTGGATTCTGTCTTCTTTATGGCGCTGTTCTCTTTGCTGTCACAATATACTGTACAACAATTATACTGTATCAGTAACCTAGGCTATAGCCTACATGTTTATTTTAAATTTATGATGAAATATGCCTCGGCCACTACTGTGTTATGTGTTCACATAGGTTCTCTTTAGGATCATAAACCATTCATCGTGCAATAAGTGCAATAATAGGGCTCCAAGGGGCATATTCTGGTTCCCAGCACTGTACGATATTAAATATATATATATATATATATATATATATAGGGATGGCAGTGAGACTGGAAGTATCACATGTATTATACTCTTTCCACTGCACGGATACTGCTGTTTTCTGAGTCAGGCTTTTAAAAAGAAAGATGGATCGATCCAGAAACTTGTCAAATATGAGCTCTTAAATAGATTAGGAAATTACAGGCAATTTGCCTCATTGTGCACAGGAATCCTACACATTGCATTTGCAGAGTCGTCACTGTCTTATTGTTCTCCTCTAGTCTCTCAGTAATGACAAATAAAATCACGACAATACAAAATGCTTCACTTTTTTGTGATCCAAGTGCTAGAACGGTATTAGCCCACGATCACTAGGGACGACTGTAGGGATCTACAGGGCATAAGGTGCATCCATCTGCAGTGACCCAGTAGATCACTGCAAAGATTTGTTTTCTGTTGCAGAGATCAATGTTGGGATTTATTGTTGAAGAATTTATTTCCTTATGTGTCCCTAATGGTTATGTATAGACAACAAAGAGTCAACTCTGGCAGACCGAGTTAGGTTGCTGGGATACAGGCTGGAACTGCCCCCCTGGCTGGTAGTGAAAGAGTGTCTAGTCATCAGAGCTAGAGGCAACACGTGCCTGTGTAAGCTCATGAGAAATAGGCCTGTGTAGAAGCCTGATCCAGGAAAAAATCTGAGCTCTGAAGGCTATGTATGATATATGCTGTCGCATCACCAGGGGGCGTGGTTCAGCAACACATCTCTCCCGGTGCGGCCGTGCCGAGGCGGAGGGTCGCACCGCTGGAGCTCGGACAGGTAAGCTTATGACACAAAATGAGTACAATGCAGTAATTTAAGAAAATGCCCTAAAAGGTGCACATAGCCTTTAAAGCTCCTAAGGAATAACTGAACTGGGAGACTACTCCTGAGAGAGAGAGCACAAACATATTTGATGGCTGTGAATAACTTAAAGAGTGGTTATTTGGAAAGAGTGCAAAGAGTACTGAGAGAGAGACTCAGGGAGCATTACTTCCATTAGTGTTGCTGCCTATACACAGCTATTGCGAGTAACTTACTCTGTGATATCCCTCAGAAGTCTGCCTATTGCTCCTGTACGCATTGCAACTCCCATAATCTATTCAGTAAAGAGAGACTTTATTTATTGTTACCCACGGGCCTGGTCATGGACTCCATAATCCATCCGCCAGCCCCTACATCAGCCTTCCTGCCTTGCACTCTGCCAACCGCTCACCAACAACTACACCCCAACTACAACCAAACAGGAGCACCCAGAAGGCCCAGGGTGTGCCCTCGGGGAAGAAAGGATTACCCTCAATTTAATGCATGGCCCCAAGGAGTTTTGGAGTGAGGACACTCACCGTGAACCATCACTACTCCTAGCAGTGCCGCAACTACCACTCCCCTTATGACAGCTCTCCCTCTGCGGGTCGTTGCAAATCAGAGGGCACCACTGGGTCTGATAGCCATGGCTCCTGGAACTTATATGGGAAAGCGGATACACAGGTTGGGCAGTGTTACATAGGCAACTGTTAGGCAGTGTTATTTGGACACCTTAAAGGGGTTCTCTGGGAATTAAGAAAATGAAAATACGTAAATATTACTTTATTATAAATAGATTCCCAAATACCTTTTATTAGATATAATGGCTCTTTTTGTCTGGGGAGCAATGATTAGGAGAAACAAAATGGCCACCGTCCTGTTAGTACACACAAAACCTGTCCTAATCACACAGGAGGACAAGTTACTTCACAACACTGAGATAAAGAGCGACCTCATCCTCCTGTCTGCTCTTCTTGTCAGGGATTATGATCCCGAATACAGTTTAATATGATAATCCAATTAGAACACAGATGGGGTGGCACTGCTCCTTATCCCTTCCTTCAACGCTGTTACGTGTCCCGGACCAGGCCCACTATATCACCTTAGGTGGTGCTCCAGCCCTTTTCCAAGTCTTATGAATCTACGTCCAAATAGAAACAAAAATAGACGGCACTCACCAAATCTGTGGATATTCTTTATTCCGGACTTCAGACCACAGTTAGGAACACAGGTATGGAGCGGACAAACATACCGCAATCAAAAAGCTTGTGGCGACGGCCGTTTTGTGCCTTAGCGCTTCGCGCTTCCTGAGGCCTGATTTGGAGACTGTCGTCTATTTTTGTTTCTATTTGGACTTATAGTTTAATATGATATTTAACGGAATCTCTGTGGGAATGGAGTTCATGAGGAGACATGAAGTACAGAGAGAACAGACAGGACAGACTGTGGTCATATGGGGCTGTGGTAATGGAGACTGCATACAAGTGCTGCTACTCATGAGCCACATCTGATCATGAACTCCATTCCTACCGAGATTCAGCTAAAGATCTTATCATCTGTATTCAGGATAATAATGCCTGACAAGCAGAGAGGAGGCTGAGGCAGCTCTTTATTTCAGTGTTGTAAAGTAACTTGTCCTGCTGTGTGATTAGGACAGGTCTTGTGTGTACTGATAGGACGGCGGCCATTTTACTTCCCCTAATGATTGCTCTCCAGACAAAATGAGCCATAATAACTAATGTATGGTATTTGGGACTATATTTATAATGAAGTAATATTTGAGTATTTTAATTTTCCTAATTCCTGGAGAACCCCTTTAAAGAAGTTGTCAGAGGTAAATAAAAACTGGGGCAACAGCCTTAATGTGATCAAATAACAAAAAAAGCTATTTTTGGAGTCCTGCTGCCTCCAGCACTGTGCTCTGCTCCTGCAGTGCTGACGTCATTTTCCTGGCTGCAGTGATGATGTTATGCAGCACACAGGTCACTGTGCAGCCAATTGCTGGTCTCTGCAGGATACTGGATGTCACTGCCCAGGTTAATGATTGGCTGAGTGGATGCATGGTGTGCATGGGATGTCACCACTGCAGCCAGGAAATCAAACACCAACGAGGAAGACTGGAGCACAACACTAGAAGTGGCCATGGAGAAGAGGGGTGTCACTTGTTTTGTTATTCTACCACATTTACAGCTGGTGCCCGAGTTTTCATTTCTTTCATTCAGATTTGTATGACTCAGATGGCTTTCTGGATTACAGATGACGGGAAGTAAACTGCAAATATACTTGACCATGTTATTCCTGGATAGACTCCTTCCAGGGGGAGAAGGGTGCTTGGTGACAAGCAAGTCTTTTTTTTTTTAACCCCTGCACACTGCCTAACCAAGTTAAAATCTGCTGACAAGAAAACGATACCTGCAAACCTCACAGCACTCAGCACTTTCCTAGCAGCACTGAAACTTACTCCTACCAGTTGGCAAGGGTCACCTCGGTGGCAGCCCAGTTGATTGGACCTTGTTGGCATAAAATATCTTAAAAATGCCACAAAAAGAACATTCCATAGAAAAAAATTCTATAGCAGGTCCAGCTATGTGATTACAAATATATAGGTGAGACCGATGATGTTTGTAGAACCACTATTCCAACCAAAGGAATCAGCTTTAGGCTAATACCTAAGCTTGTTATCCTGGCGGCTCAGTGTTTTTCACCATTTAACTCCTATAGAGTGCTCTGGTGTTTTCTGCAGGGAATGCACCAGGTCACTAACTCTTGGAGAGTAGTCCTGGCAAGGTTGATAGCTGACCCACAAGGATCACAGACACCAGTGTGAAGCACCCAACGGATCAGGCAAAACTCATAGTCAGTAACAGGCCAGGGTCAGGGCAGACAGAGATTGAGTGTCACGGCTGTAAGTGAGCAACAAGAGCCTACACAGTGAATAGCAACTGACCGGACCCAAACTAGGGAGGATAAAGGGTGACCCCTGTCAGACCCTAAAAGCTCTCCCTAAGCTGCTATGCACATGTCCAGATCCAGATGGTGGATCGAGACATGCCCGCGTACCTAAGGCTGATGACCACTGAAACCCCTACAATAGTGGAAGGGGCACGGCCACCGGTGCCCTGCTCAGTATATGGACGGAACCGGGGTCGCCTCGGATCCAGTCAGCAAAGAAACAGAAACACACAATGTCTGAACACTTAACTGAAGGAGCTGCAGCTGCAGTGAAAGCAGATCCAAAGTCAGCAGACAATATCCAAAGTATTTGCTTCAGCAGAACACAGATCCAGTGAAAAGATATCACACAGGTGAAGATACTCAAGCGAGAGATACAGCTCAAATGAAAAGTATAATCCGCACCTCTAAAAAGGAGGAGGGGTGATTTAAAGGCAGCGAAATCAAACACAGGAGGGACAGCTGGGAGGAAGGAAAGAGAAAGTAAAGACCTCATCACAGGGGCGGAGAAACAGGGCAGAGGGAACTCCTCCAAGCTCTAGTAGTGACATCATCACAGGGGTGGAGAAACAGAGCTGTGAGAACGTCTCAAAGCTCTGGTAGTGACATTGAGAGAATCTGGAAAACAGTCCGAAGGTCAGGACAAGCAACACAGGGTCGGTACAGTGAACAGACATGGGTCAAGTCAGGCAGCAGGGGGTCAGAATCTTGGAATCAGGCAGAATTGTACACAGGCAGAATGGAGGCGGATTATAGCACCTTTGCAAGCTCTAGTAAGCTAGAAAAACCTATTACTAAGGCATAGGGTAGGGCTAACAGCACAACAGACATAGCAGAGCTGTTTAGCTCAGGCAGCTGCATACCGAGCAAAAGGGGAATTTTAACCATTGCTGTACTGCAGGGTGAGGTGGGGTTCAATGAATAATATCCCTAATACACACACAGGAAACCTGTGTTGTAACTGTGACAGACACAAAGTGATTGAAGCAGCACCATGTCCGCCCACAATTTGTGTAAAAACATTATCTGATCTGACCACAGGGCCCTTTTACACAGGTCAAGGGTTGGCTAATAATCCGGAACTAACACTTGTACAAAGGTTTTTTCCCGATAAGTAGCAGTCACATCTTTTAATACAGCACCTAAAATCGTTGTATGTAATCAGCATATCTCCGTAAGAAAATGAGGGATGAATCACAGTAATAACGACAATCTGTTCACCTCCATGTCCCACTACAAATCTCCGTCTACAAATTTCTACAACCCCTTAAACCTAATAACCATTCCTCTGACCCCTGTGCCTTTAGTTCCTCTTGCAGGAGCATTATGGAACGCGCGCTCCGTCTGTAACAAACTGTCATACATCCATGAACTGTTCATCTCTCAAAACCTTTCCTTTCTGGGTCTCACAGAGACATGGCTGACACCCTCAGACACCACCTCCCCTGCTGCACTCTCTTATAGTGGATTTCAATTCACTCACACCCCCCGCCCTGGCTGCAAACATGGTGGAGGAGTTGGTCTTCTCCTATCAGACACCTGCTCCTACAGCCCAACTCCACTGCCACCCTCCATTACGCTCACCTCATTTGAAGTACACTCTGTTCGCATCTACTCTCCCTCCAACCTTCAAGTAGCAGTCATTTACCGCCCCCCAGGCCCAGCCACCATATTTCTTGACCACTTTAACACCTGGCTACTACACTTTCTTTCTGCCGACATCCCCACTATCATCATGGGTGACTTCAACATCCCTATTGACACCTGCCACTCGGCCGCCTCTAAACTCCTGTCGCTCTCTTCCTCCTTCGGCTTATCACAGTGGTCTTCAGCTCCCACCCACAGAGATGGTCACACTCTGGATCTGATCTTTTCCCGCCTCTGCTCCCTATCTAACCTTTCTAATCTGCCTCTCCCCCTATCCGACCACAATCTACTCTCCTTCTCTTCATTGGTCTCTTCTGCAGCTCCCCCAGTCCACACACTAGCACACCCCCGCAGGAACCTCAAACATCTCGACTTTCGCTTGCTTTCTGACTCTCTTCTCCCACTCTCTACCATCTGTTGCCTCCAAGACCCAGAAGCTGCTACCACCCTATATAACACCACATTAAGTACAGCTCTGGACACTGTTGCCCCCCTCACACACAACAAAATCCGGAAAATCAACAGACAACCCTGGCACACCAACCTGACCAAAAAACTCAGACAAGCTTCCAGGGCTGCTGAGCGGCAATGGAAGAAATCCCATTCTAAAGATCATTTCACCGCATACAAGCAATCCCTCCTCATATTCAAATCCTCACTCGCTGATGCAAAACAGGCTTACTTCTCATCTCTCATATCTTCCCTGTCCCACAGCCCTAAACAACTTTTTAGCACTTTTAATTCCCTTCTCCGTCCCCCAGCACCCCCACCCTCTCCTCTCTTCTCAGCTGAGGACTTTGCCAAATATTTCAAACAAAAAATAGTCCACATCAGAGAAAGCTTTACTACACAGTCCCCACAGACCCTCTACACAACTGCTCCGTCCTCTTCTCCCAAAACCCACTTCTCTACCATTACAGAAGGTAAACTCTCCACTCTACTCTCCAAATCTCATCTGACCACCTGTGCACTTGACCCAATCCCATCCCACCTCATCCCTAACCTCACTGCAGTGTTTATCCCAGCCCTAACTCATCTCTTCAACCTATCACTAAACTCTGGTGTCTTCCCCTCTGCTTTTAAACATGCTACCATTACACCCATCCTCAAAAAACCTTCACTTGACCCATCTTCCTTGTCCAGTTATCGCCCCATATCACTTCTTCCGTATGCCTCAAAGCTACTTGAACAACATGTCCATTCAGAACTGTCCTCCCACCTCTCCTCCTGCTCCCTCTTTGACCGCCTACAATCTGGCTTCCGACTCCACCACTCGACCGAGACTGCCCTTACCAAAGTCACCAATGACCTACTCACAGCCAAAACCAAGAAACAATACTCTGTCCTCCTTCTCCTTGACCTGTCCTCTGCCTTCGACACTGTTGACCACTCCCTTCTGTTGCAAACGCTCTCATCTGTTGGCATCACTGACCTGGCCCTCTCCTGGATCACATCATACCTCACAGACCGGACATTCAGCGTCTCCCACTCCCGCACCACCTCCTCGTCTCATTCCCTCTCTGTTGGTGTCCCGCAAGGCTCTGTCCTAGGACCCCTGCTCTTCTCTATCTACACTTTTGGCCTGGGACAGCTCATAGAGTCCTATGGCTTTCAGTATCACTCCTACGCTGATGACACACAAATCTACCTCTCTGGTCCAGACATCACCACCTTACTATCTAGAATCCCACAATGTCTATCTTCTATATCATCCTTCTTCGCCTCTCGCTTTCTTAAACTTAACATGGATAAGACAGAATTCATAATCTTTCCCCCATCTTGTTCAACCCCCCCTACAGACCTATCTATCACGATCAATGGCTGCACACTATCCCCAGTCAACAAAGCCCGCTGCCTTGGAGTGATCTTGGATTCTGCCCTTTCCTTCCGACCGCACATCCAAGCCCTTTCCACCACCTGCCGTCTCCAACTAAAAAACATCTCCCGCATCCACGCTTTCCTTAACTTTGAATCTGCGAAAATACTTGTACATGCCCTCATTATCTCCCGCCTAGACTACTGCAACATTCTCCTCTGTGGCCTTCCATCTAGCACTCTTGCACCCCTCCAATCTATCCTCAACTCTGCTGCCCGACTAATCCACCTCTCACCCTATTATTCCTCTGCCTCTCCCCTTTGCCAATCCCTTCACTGGCTCCCCATTGCCCAACGAATTCACTTCAAAGTACTTACAAATACATACAAGGCCGTCCATAACCTGTCCCCTCTCTACATCTCTGAGCTAATTTCCCGATACACCCCCACACGCACTCTCCGATCCTCACAAGACCTCCTTCTCTCCTCTCCTCTTATTGCCTCTTCCCACAATCGACTCCAGGATTTCTCCCGTGCATCCCCCATACTCTGGAACTCGCTACCCCAACATATCAGACTCTCACCTACAGTGGAATCCTTCAAAAGAAACCTGAAAACCCACCTCTTCAGACAAGCCTACAACCAGTGACCCTGCTGCCTCTATACCGCCACGACCTGCTTCACCCGCACCTACTGTGTCCTTCTCCCATACCATGTAGATTGTAAGCCCTCACGGGCAGGGCCCTCTCTCCTTCTGTACCAGTTTGTAACTCATTTTGTTTATGATTAGTGCAATTGTCTGTATTATGTATGTGCACCCCTTATCATATCATATGTACAGCGCTATGGAATGAATGGATGAATGAATAAATAATAATAATAATAATAAAAGACACTTTAAACAACCACTGATCGACTTGAATATCATCCATTGGCCCTGATTATTGGCCCATGTAAGAGCATCCTTAGGCCCCTTTCACACGAGTTTTCCACGTGTGTGACATGAACGCATAGCACCCGCACTGAATCCTGACCCATTCATTTCAATGGGTCTGTGCACATGAGCATTTTTTTTCACACATCAGTTCTGCGCTGCGTGAAAAACGCAGCATGTTCTATATTCAGCGTTTTTCACACAGCCCTGGCCCCATAGAAGTGAATGGGGTTTCAGTGAAAAACGCATTGCATCCAGAAGCAAGTGCGGATGCCATGCATTTTTCACTGATTGTTGCTAGGAGATGTTGTTTGTAAACCTTCAATTTTTTATCACGCGCGTGAAAAACACATCAAAACTCATTGCACCCGCGCGGAAAAAAGTGAACAACTGAACGCAATCGCAGACAAAACTGACTGAACTTGCTTGCAAAATGGTGTGAGTTTCACTGAACGCACCCTGAATGCATCTGGAGCCAATCCATCACGCCCGTGTGAAAGGGGCCTTAGGGTACGGCCGCACAATCAGGTTTCTAGATGCAGTTTTGGAAGTCAAAATCAAGAGTAAATCATAAAGAAAGAAAATGTTAAAATGTCAACACTGCATCAAGAAACCTGAAAGAAATCTATTACCTTAGGAGTAAAAGAAAAAAAATATTAGGCCTCTTTCACACGAGCGTGACGGATTAGGTCCGGATGCGTTCAGTGAAACTCGCAAGTTCAGTCAGTTTTGTCTGCGATTGCGTTCAGTTGTTCAGTTTTTTCCGCGCGGGTGCAATGCGTTTTGATGCGTTTTTCACGCGCGTGATAAAAAACTGAAGGTTTACAAACAACATCTCTTAGCAACCATCAGTGAAAAACGCATTGCACCCGCACTTGCTTGCGGATGCTTGCGTTTTTCACGCAGCCCCATTCACTTCTATGGAGCCAGGGCTGCGTGAAAAACGCAGAATATAGAACATGCTGCGATTTTCACGCAACGCAGAACTGATGCGTGAAAAACAACGCTCATGTGCACAGCCCCATTGAAATGAATGGGTCAGGATTCAGTGCGGGTGCTATGCGTTCACGTCACACATCGCATCCGTGCGGAAAACTCTCTCGTGTGAAAGGGGCCTAAGGTCCCTTTCACACGAGCGTGATTTCCGACAGGGTGCCATGCGTGACGTGAACGCATAGCACCCGCACTGAATCCTGACCCATTCATTTCAATGGGGCTGTGTACATGAGCGTTTTTTTTTCACGCATCACTTCTGCAATGCTTTGAAATCGCAGCATGTTCTATATTCTGCGTTTGTAACGCAGGACAGGCCCCATAGAAGTGAATGGGGCTGCGTGAAAAACGCATTGCATCCGCAGTTTTGTCTGCGATTGCGTTTAGTTGTTCAGTTTTTTCTGCGCGGGTGCTATGCGTTTTGATGCGTTTTTCACGCGCGTGATAAAAAACTGAATGTTTACAAACAACGTCTCTTAGCAACCATCAGTGAAAAACGCATCGCACCCGCACTTGCTTGCGGATGCAATGCGTTTTTCACGCAGCCCCATTCACTTCTATGGGGCCTGTCCTGCGTTACAAACGCAGAATATAGAACATGCTGCGATTTCAAAGCATTGCAGAAGTGATGCGTGAAAAAAAAACGCTCATGTACACAGCCCCATTGAAATGAATGGGTCAGGATTCAGTGCGGGTGCTATGCGTTCACGTCACGCACTGCACCCGCGCGGAAATCACGCTCGTGTGAAAGGGACCTAAGTCTCTGCACACACTACCACTGCAGGCTCCATTCAGTGATCAGAAGTTTGGTCATGGTGGCCCGCAGAGCTCGGAGGTGCCTGAAGCCTAGTGGAGGTGAGTGCTGCGAGTCTGTTCAGGGATGGATTGTAATACCCCTGAGTAGAGATGAGCAAATCTTCCGAGATTCGGTTTGTTTCTGAGTCACTGAATTTCTAAAAAAGTTTGGTTCAGGTCCGAATCTATTCATTCCGAACCAAGGTTGCTGCAACTGCCCTGGAAATTGGTATATAACCCCCTCTAGTCCTCTAAAACTCTGATTTTTTATTTTTTTATGAAAAGCTCCTGTCTTGTTTTGTTAATTTTTTAAAATATTCTTCATTCTCCCTCACCTGTCGCCTCGGTCTGATACAGCGTCAGGTGTAACTGTATCTACTTTTATGGTTGCCGCCGCAAACTGCGGTTATTGCTTGGCCGCAACTGACTGCAATTACCTCCTGCCTGGTGGTGACAGAACTCCATTGATTGCTTATGCGCTGGGCGCCGTTTTACCAGATTTGTCCGAATCTAACGAGAAAATATTCAGGTTCGATTCGATGCCTAAAAAAATGGAGATTTTGAATGAATCTTTGAATCTGTGAATAGATTCACTCATCTCTACCCCTGAGTTATCACTGTATTTATTATCTGTGGTGTTACATAGGACTGCAGGTGACACCTACTACATTGTGTGTACTCAGAGTTTCACTGTGTTATCTGTGGTGTTACATAGGACTGCAGGTGACACCTACTACATTATGTGTACTCAGGGAGTTATTACTGTGTTATTTGTGGTGTTACATAGGACTGCAGGTAACATGTACTACATTATCTTCACTCAGAGAGATTACTGCATTATCTGTGGTGTTACATAGGACTGCAGGTGACATCTACAATATTATCTTCACTCAAAGAGATTACTGCATTATCTGTGGTGTAACATAGGACTACAGGTGACATCTACTACATGATCTGTACTAAGAGACTTATCTCTGTGTTATATGTGGTGTTACATAGGACTGCAGGTGACATCTACAACATTATCTGTACTCATAGACATCACTGTGTTATCTGTGCTGTTACATAGGACTGCAGGTGACATCTACTACATGATCTCTACTCAGAGACTTATCACTGTGTTATCTGTGGTGTTACATAGGACTGCAGGTGACATCTACAACATTATCAGTACTCTGAGAGTCTCACTGTGTTATCTGTGGTGTTACATAGGACTGCAGGTGACATATACAACATTATCTGTACTCTGAGAGTTTCACTGTATTATCTGTGGCGTTACATAGGACTGCAGGTGACATTTACTATGTTATCTGTGGTCAGAGACTTATCACTATGTTATCTGTGGTGTTACATAGGACTGCAGGTGAACATGTGTATAGAGGCGTCCCTGTTTGTGGTGGGTGTACTGGGCTGGAGGGTACCCTTAATCCACCCCTGGAATGGGATATGTGATATTTTCTGTATTCCGGTACGTCTTTAGGCCTCATGCACACGACCGTTCTGTTTTTTGTGGTCCGTGAAAAACGGAAGCCGCCCGTGTGCCTTCCGCAATTTGCGAAACGAAACGGGACGGCCCATTGTAGAAATGCCTATTCTTGTCCGCAAAACAGACAAGAATAGGACATGTTCTATTTTTTTTGCGTGGCCACAGAACGGAGCAACGGTTGCGGACAGCACACGGAGTGCTGTCCACATCTTTTGCGGCCCCATTGAAGTGAATAGGTCCGCATCCGAGCCGCCTCGGATGCGGACCCAAACAACGGCCGTGTGCATGAGGCCTTAGGCTGTAGTACTTCTGTGCGCCTTTTTCTTCTCTATGTATTGTTCTATGGTTGTTGTTCACACTGCAGCACCGTGCGCCTAAGGCCTCATGCACACGACCGCTGTGTGCATCCGTGGCCGTTGTGCCGTTTTCCGTTTTTTTTCACGGACCCATTGACTTTCAATGGGTCTGTGGAAAAATTGGAAAATGCACCGTTTGGCAGCCGCATCCGTGATCCGTGTTTCCTGGCCGTGAAAAAAATATGACCTGTCATATTTTTTTCACGGCCAACGGTTCACGGACCCATTCAAGTCAATGGGTCCGTGAAAAATCACGGATGCACACAAGATTGTCATCCGTGTCCGTGATCCGTGTCCGTTTTTTCCTATCATTTCAATGGCAAACTTGACTTAGATTTTCTTTTTCATTTTTCATGTCCGTGGATCCTCCAAAAAACAAGGAAGACCCACGGACGAAAAAACGGATCACGGACCTACGGACCCCGTTTTTGCGGACCTTAAAAAAAACGGTCGTGTGCATGAGGCCTAAATGAAAGGCTTATATACCGCCTTGACACCTGCGGCACCTTTTTCTATACTTTCTCCTCATATATAAGGGCAGCTCATGAAACATATCATCTCGCCCTGTCATTAATCCTTCCAGGCTTGAATGCACGCCGTGTTACTCACTATGCAGCTATTGAACATGGCATTGCCTTCTGCCCGCGCGTGGAGCTGTCAGTGTACGTGCAAACCCCGGGAACGCCTATTTCACAAGCAGCTATCATATACAAACCAGAGCTGCTGCCGACTACATTATATTTCTTCTAAATGTTTGCACATACCAGACACAGCGGAACGCGTGCCCCCGAGACATAGCCCCCCGCTGGCCATTAATCACATACAACTCATCTCTCACGGTGGATTTTCCTTCAATTTGTTGCTGAAACAAAAAATCTAAATTGAAGAGCTTTATGGAAAGGAATAGGAAATATATGTAGCACATATACAACAGCACATATACAGAGTCATGACTCTGGCGCAATCATTAGGTGCAGGTGTATAACACACTCTTATTATGGATACTTCTAAAAGTTTTCTGTGAAGTCCTAGCCGAATTTTACCATCCAGCAAATCAAATGTGATGTATAGCGTTTGACAAGGAGACTCAGGAACATTCCCAGTGCACTGGCGACACCAAGTGGTGAATTCCTTGCATTGCAACTGAGTGCACAGATGAGTGTGGATTACCAGAATTCTATCCATATATCCATTTATCATTCAGATCAACCGCCTTGAGGACTTTTTTTTTTTTTACTCCTTCTGGATTAACTTTGCAGAATAATAGGCTGAACTGGATGGACGGATGTGTTTTTTCAGCCTTACATGCCCACGTACGTAAGGGCTCCGTGCCCGTAATGTAGACCGCAATATACGGGCACAGGCCATGTGCACTCCGTGCTGCGGACGCGGACCCTTTGACTTGAATGGGTTTGCGATCCGCAAGATACGGCCAAAGATAGGACATGTTCTATCTTTTGCGGAGCGGAGGTACGGATCGGTAGCCCGCGGAAACACCACAAAGCGCTTCTGTGGGCTTACGGGTCCGTGCGTCCAAGCCACAAAACATAGGACATGACCTATCATTAGCCTTATTTTGTGGATCGCGTACCCATTCAAGTCATTGGGTCACGGATTGCACAAGGCCAGTGCCCGTGCATTGCGGACCGCTTATTACGTTCGTCTGAATGAGCCCTTAGAAAGAAAACTGTTAATAGAGGTGATCCTATTGCACTATTATGGTGTCATTACTAGAGATGAGCGAAGCTGATGAAGTGGAATTCATTCCAAATTTAAGGAAAAATTTAATTCTCACCGAATGCAAATTTCCTTGCGTTTCGTAGTAACGAATCTCATTTTTACTAATATGGCTGCCGCATGTGTGAGGACATGGAGAAAGGAAGTCTGGGAAGGCGGGATCACCCATACTGACATGCATGCAGCCAATCAGCAGCCAGCCAGCCCTGTGATGTCACAGCCCTATAAATACGGCAGCCAACTTAGATTCTGCCATTCACCAGCATACTTAGTGCAGGGAGAGACGTGTCTGCAGGTGCTAGGGACAGTGATAGAAAAATCGTCATTGTCCTGAAAAAATAAAAAAATTATTTACAAGTGCAGGGAAATATTATTCAAGGTGTAGGGAAAGGATAGGGAGGAATCATTCCACAGCATTTCTGTTGAACAGGGTTCAGTCGGGGAGGTGACAGCCTGGGTAATAGGAACAATCATGTTACACCTTGCTGCACTGACTTGCGATGCAAATTGCCATTAAACAGCTCTGTAATTCCAGTTCTTATTAGGCCTCATGCACACGACCGTGAAAACTCAGATCCAACAGTATATTCTAACACAGAGGCGTTCCCATAGTGATGGGGACGCTTCAGGTTAGATTATACTAAAAAACTGTGTACATGACTGCCCCCTGCTGCCTGGCAGGTGCTGCCAGGCAGCAGAGGGCAGACCCCCCCCCCCTGTTTTTAACTCATTGGTGGCCAGTGCGGCCGGCCCCCCCCCCCTCCCTCCCCTGTAGTTAACTCGTTGGTAGCCAGCCCCCCCTCTCTCCCCTGTAGTTAACTCGTTGGTAGCCAGCCCCCCCTCCCTCCCCTGTAGTTAACTCGTTGGTAGCCAGCCCCCCCTCCCTCCCCTGTAGTTAACTCATTGGTAGCCAGCCCCCCCTCCCTCCCCTGTAGTTAACTCATTGGTAGCCAGCCCCCCCTCCCTACCCTGTAGTTAACTCGTTGGTAGCCAGCCCCCCCCTCCCCTGTAGTTAACTCGTTGGTAGCCAGCCCCCCCTCCCTCCCCTGTAGTTAACTCGTTGGTAGCCAGCCCCCCCTCCCTCCCCTGTAGTTAACTCGTTGGTAGCCAGCCCCCCCTCCCTCCCCTGTAGTTAACTCGTTGGTAGCCAGCCCCCCCCTCCCTCCCCTGTAGTTAACTCGTTGGTAGCCAGCCCCCCTCCCTCCCCTGTAGTTAACTCGTTGGTGGCCAGTGGGCCCTCTCCCCTCCCTCCCCCTCCTAATTAAAATCTCCCCCCTATCATTGGTGGCAGTGGAGAGTACCGATCGGAGTCCCAGTTTAATCGCTGGGGCTCCGATCGGTAACCATGGCAACCAGGACGCTACTGCAGTCCCGGTTGCCATGGTTACTTAGCAATTTGTAGAAACATCATACTTACCTGCGAGCTGCGATGTCTGGGTCCGGCCGGGAGCTCCTCCTACTGGTAAGTGACAGGTCTGTGCGGTGCTTTGCCTAATGATCTGTCACTTACCAGTAGGAGGAGCTCCCGGCCGGACACAGACATCGCAGCTCGCAGGTAAGTATGATGCTTCTACAAATTGCTAAGTAACCATGGCAACCGGGACTGCAGTAGCGTCCCGGTTGCCATGGTTACCGATCGGAGCCCCAGCGATTAAACTGGGACTCCGATCGGTACGCTCCACTGCCACCAATGATAGCGGGGAGATTTTAATTAGGAGGGTGAGGGAGGGGAGAGGGCCCACTGGCCACCAACGAGTTAACTACAGGGGAGGGAGGGGGGGTTGGCTACCAACGCGTTAACTACAGGGGAGGGAGGGGGGGCTGGCTACCAACGAGTTAACTACAGAGGAGGGAGGGGGGGGCTGGCTACCAACGAGTTAACTACAGGGGAGGGAGGGGGGGCTGGCTACCAACGAGTTAACTACAGGGGAGGGAGGGGGGGCTGGCTACCAACGAGTTAACTACAGGGGAGGGAGGGGGGGCTGGCTACCAACGAGTTAACTACAGGGGAGGGAGGGGGGGGGCGGCCGCACTGGCCACTAATGAGTTAAAAACAGGGGGGGGAGGGTCTGCCCCCTGCTGCCTGGCAGCACCTGCCAGGCAGCAGGGGGCAGTCATGTACACAGTTTTTTAGTATATTCTAACCTGAAGTGTCCCCATCACCATGGGAACGCCTCTGTGTTAGAATATACTGTCGGATCTGAGTTTCACGATGTAACTCATATCCGACAGTATATTCTAACATAGAGGCGTTCCCATGGTGATGGGGACGCTTCAAGTTAAAATATACCATCGGATTGGAGAAAACTCCGATGGTATAAAAGGGACTCCTGACTTTACATTAAAAGTCAATGGGGACGGATCTGTTTGCAATTGCACCATATTGTGTCAACGTCAAACGGATCCGTCCCCATTGACTTGCATTGTAATTCAGGACGGATCCGTTTGGCTCCGCACGGCCAGGCGGACACCAAAACGACTTTTTTTTCATGTCCGTGGATCCTCCAAAAATCAAGGAAGACCAACGGACGAAAAAACGGTCACGGATCACGGACCTACTGACCCCGTTTTTGCGGACCGTGAAAAAATACTGTCGTGTGCATGAGGCCTTAGGGTGCAAGTGCTGTTTGCTACAGGCACAGGGTTTTTACAAGAAAATATTTCTACGTTTTATTTGCCCTTTTGCGGTGCAGTTATATGTTCTAAAGCATTTTTTCCAAAAGTTTCCACATCCCAAATACCTTTTTTTATTTTATTTTTGCGCATACACTTACAAATCCTACACTACTGTACGTGTGACATACTTTCAAGCATATATAACATTTGATATGAAGAAAGCGAGCAGTAAGGGACAGGGAAGTGGCCATGATGCTGATGGTGCACGCAGAGGCGCGGCCCTGGGAGCATTGAAACTGTGCCTGCTGCCAGAGCACAAGAAAAACAATCATTTACAATACCTAGCTTCATGTCCCAGCTTGCGGGGCGGTGCAGGACAACGCTCTCGAAGTCAGACCAGTGCGACTAGGTGGTCGGTTGGATTGCAGCAGATAATGCTTCCAGTCGGTTAAGCACTAATGTTGTTCGAACATGCTCGGCTGAACACCAGTTCGGCTAGAGCATCTCGATGCTTGGCACATGGCGGTATTCGGCCGAATACAGCATGTGCTCGAGCGCAATGCTTGAGTCTCCTCACAGCACGTTTCTTGGTAAGTACTGCCCTCACTGTAATGCCATAGCCATATTGGTTACTGGCATTACAGTGATTGGCTGGCCGGAACGCGTCATCGGGTGCTATAAAGTATCGATGACTCGTGTTCGCCTCAGTCTTAGTCAGGGAGAGCTGTGCTGAGGAAGGGACAGATAGTGTAGGGAGTGATATAGGAATATTTTTATTAGAAAAACTTTTCTGAGACCCAAAAGTCCTTTTAAGGACTATTGTGTGTGGCAGCATTATCTATTTTTAGCGCATCCTGCGCTAAATAGCGTGCAATAGTTAGGCCACTGCAGACAGCGACATTAGCTGCAACACATCTCATTTGTAAAGTGTGCGCATCCCAAAAATATCTGTGACATACAATGTACTTTTTCCGTAGACGGTGTCCGCTGTGGTCAGTGACATTAGCTGCGCTACATCTCCAGTGTAAAGTGTGCGCATCCAAAAAATATCTGTGCCATCCAGTGTACTTTTTCCGTAGACGGTGTCCGCATGTAGACAGTTACATTACCAGGGCCACATCTCCAGTGTAACGTGTGCGCTTATAAAATGTATCTGTGACATACAGTGTACTTTTTCAATAGACGGTGTCCGCTTCTGACAGTGACATTACCAGTGCCACATCTGTAGTGTAACGTGTGCGCTTAAAAAATGTATCTGTGGTATACAGTGTACTTTTTCGATAGGTGTCCACTTCTGGCAGTGACATTACCAGTGCCACATCTGCAGTGTAACGTGTTCGCTTAAAAAATTTATCTGTGACATACAGTGCACTTTCTCAATAGACGGTGTCCGCATCTGACAGTGACATTACCAGTGCCACAACTCCAGTGTAACGTGTGCGCATCCAAAAAATATCTGTGACAACCAGTGTACTTTTTCCGTAGACGGTGCGGACAGTGACATTACCGGTGGTACCTCTCCTGTATAAATAACGTTTCCTTATCCCAAATACCTGTGACATTCCCTGTAATTTTTTATTAGCCGCTGGTGACAGTATTGACATTATCCGTAGGATATTTCCTGTGTGACGTTTCCACATCCCAAATAACTTTTTTAATTTGTTTGCCTACGCTACTGTGCGTGTGACATACTTTCAAGCATATATAACGTTTAAACGTATATATATAACATATATATACGGTACAATCCTCACCCTTTTCCTCCTTCCTCCCACCATGGAGAGTCTGGGCAAACAAGTGATCCCACACTCGGATAGTCCGAGGATCTCTTTTCAGCGCCATTCCTTGATTTGGCCCTCTCGCCAAGCACACTTGAAGAGGGACAGATCTTGTACCCTGATTCCCAAACTCTTGAGCATCCACAGTCACAAGAGAATGAAGGTGGGGAACGGCAATTACTGTTTAATGAGGTGGATGATGATGAGACACAGTTTCCAATAAGTCAACGGCAATAAGTGTCTCAAGAGGTTGATGAAGAGGATGAGACACAGTTGTCAATTAATGAGGTTGTGGTTAGGTCAACAAGTCAGGAGGTAGAGCAGAGTGAGGAAGTCGAAGAGGAGGTGGTGGATGATAGAGTCACTGACCCAACCTGGGAAGGTAGAAAGCCGAGCAAGGACAGCAGTACAGAGGGGGAGGGATCTGCAGCACCACAACAGGCTGTAAGAGGCAATGGGGTGGCAAAAGGGAGAAAGCCACACTAAACAGGCCCGCAACTGTTCCATGGAGCACCCCCTTGCGGAAATCTCCCTTGCCAAAGGATAGGTGTTCCGAAGTCTGGCGGTTTTTTGAAGAAAGTGCGGACGACAAAAAAATAGTAGTTTGTAACCTGTGCCGTACCAAAATGAGCCAGGGAGGGAACACTAGCAACCTCACCACCACCAGCATGATCCGCCACATGGCATCCAAGCACTGTAATAAGTGGGACGAATGCCTGGGTCCACAATCTGTGTCTGCGGGTCACGCCACTGCCTCCTTTTTCCCTGTGTTACGTGCTGGCCAATCCCCTGTCGAAGGCGCAGGCCCGGAAGCCTCCCGCCCTGCACCTGGACCTTTGCAAGCACCATCAGTGACTATGGTACATCCAGTTCCATGTCCCAGCACAGTGTCCAAATGTCCTTACCCCAGGCCTTTGAACGCAAGCGCAAATACCCAGCCACCCACCCACAGGCCATAGCACTAAATGTGCAGCTTTCCAAATTACTGGCCCTGAAAATGTTGCTATTAAGGCTTGTGGACACTGAGGCCTTCCGCAGCCTGATGTCGGCGGCCGTCCTGCGTTACGCAGTCCCCAGCTGCCACTATTTTTTAAGTTGAGCCGTGTCCGCCTTACATCAACATGTGTCCTGTAACATCACACGTGCCATGACTAACGCAGTTACTGAAAAGGTCCACTTAACCCCGGACACATGGACAATGGACAATTGCATTTGGCCAGGGACGCTACATTTCCCTGAGCGAGTCGTACCCTGGGATGGCACAGGTGCTACAGACACTAAGGATTGTGGGCCCTACTTCGATCAGGGTTTCCGCCAGCACCTATGTTAGTGGATCCAACCCCATCTTCTCATCCTCCTCCACCAGTCAGCTATCAGTCGGTAGATGAAAGCAGTATAGCACTGCAGTGGGGAAGCGGCAACAGGCTGTCCTGAAGCTGATATACTTATGGGACTAACAGCACACCACCACAGAGCTGTGGCAGGGGATAAGAGACCAGAATGAGCTGTGGCTCTCGCCACTCAACCTAGAACCAGGCATGGTTGTGTCTGATAATGGCCGTAACTTGACGGCGGCTTTGGAGCTCGGCAAGCTCACACACATCCCATGCCTAGCCCACGTCTTAAACTTAGTGGTTCAGCGGTTTCTCACAACCTACCCCATTTTGCCTGAGCTACTGGTGAAGGTGTGTCGCATGTGTGCACATTTCCGCAAGTCATTGACAGCTTCCGCCGGTCTGTCAATGCTGCAGCAGCGCTTACAATTGCCAGCTCACCGGCTGTTGTGCGACGTTCCACATGTTGGCCAGGCTTTGTGAGCAGCAGGGGGCAGTAGTGGAATACCAGCTGCAACATGGTTGTCACCTTTCCAGTCAGCTTCCACTATTCACAAGCGAGAAGTGGGCATGGATGTCTGACCTCTGTGAGGTTTTAAGAAATTTTGAGGAATCAACACAGATGGTGAGCAGCGATTACGCTATTATCAGTGCAACCATCCCACTTCTGTGTCTACTCAAACGCTCGCTGCTCACAATTAAGGACGACGCTTTGCATGTGGAAGAAGTGGAAATGGGGGAAGACATTAAACAGGGTGATAGCCAGAACACCCTCAGTTCGTCTTCTCAGCGCAAATTGGATGATCAGGAGGAGGAGGAGGAGAAGGAGCAGAAGACGGTTGCCTCCGCTACAGAGGGTAATACACATAGAAGTTTAATTCCATCTGTTCTGTGTGGGTGGGCAGAAGAGGAGGAAGAGGATGAGGAGATTGAGAGTCATCCTCCTGATGATGATAGCGAAGTCTTGCTTGTTGGTACTCTGGCACACATGGCTGAATTCATGTTAGGCTGCCGTTCCCGCGACCTATACGCATTTTAGACAACACCGATTACTGGTTGTTCACCCTTCTCGACCTTGCTACAAAGAGAACTTTTCATCTCTCATTCTTGTGGTGGAGAGGACGAGCAAAACGGTGCAATACCAGAGGGTCCTTGTTGAAAAATTGCTCCAAAAATTTCCATCTGACAACGCTGGCGGCAGAGTACGTAGTTTCTTGGGCAACCGAGGAGAGGATACAAGGGGAACACACAGCAGTTTCAACAGAGGCAGGGAAACACTCTCCAAAGCCTGGGACAGCTTCATGACACCACGCCTGCACCCTCACCCTGATGCGCTTCCTACTTTCACAAGGAGGGAACATTTTTGGAAGATGGTGAAGGAGTACATAGCAGACCGTGTCAGCATCCTCAATGATCCCTCAGTGCCTTATAACTACTGGGTGTCTAAGCTGGACACGTGGCACGAACTGGCGCTCTATGCCTTGGAGGTGCTGGCCTGCCCTGCCGCCAGCGTTTTGTCTGAGCGGGTATTTAGTCTAGCTGGTGGCATTATAACAGATAAGCGTATCCGCCTGTCAACTGAAAATGCTGACAGGTTGACTCTTATAAAAATGAACAAGAAAACCTATAAACGGACACTGAGAGCTACTAAGCTATAAAAATATTATTTTATTGGATACATGATTTAAAACATACAAAAGAGATGACAGACAAATGCAAAAAGTGCAGTACAATCCTGGGAGAATTTGTAGAGTACAGCAATATAATGAGGCAAGTGACCTAAACATAAAAGCCTATGAGCGGGAAAGCTGCCATATAAGATACAAACCGGATTCCCAAAAAGTTGGGACACTAAACAAATTGTGAATAAAAACTGAATGCAATGATGTGGAGATGGCAAATGTCAATATTTTATTTGTAATAGAACGTAGATGACAGATCAAACGTTTAATCCGAGTAAATGTATCATTTTAAAGGAAAAATACGTTGATTCAAATTTTCACGGTGTCAACAAATCCCAAAAAAGTTGGGACAAGTAGCAATAAGAGGCTGGAAAAAGTCAATTTGAGCATAACGAAGAGCTGGAAGACCAATTAACACTAATTAGGTCAATTGGCAACATGATTGGGTATAAAAAGAGCTTCTCAGAGTGGCAGTGTCTCTCAGAAGCCATGATGGGTAGAGGATCACCAATTCCCACAATGTTGCGCAGAAAGATAGTGGAGCAATATCAGAAAGGTGTTACCCAGCGAAAAATTGCAAAGACTTTGCATCTATCATCATCAACTGTGCATAACATCATCCGAAGATTCTGAGAATCTGGAACAATCTCTGTGCGTAAGGGTCAAGGCCGTAAAACCATACTGGATGCCCGTGATCTCCGGGCCCTTAAACAACACTGCACCACAAACAGGAATGCTACTGTAAAGGAAATCACAGAATGGGCTCAGGAATACTTCCAGAAACCATTGTCAGTGAACACAATCCACCGTGCCATCCGCCGTTGCCAGCTGAAACTCTACAGTGCAAAGAAGAAGCAATTTCTAAGCAAGATCCACAAGCTCAGGCGTTTTCACTGGGCCAGGGATCATTTAAAATGGAGTGTGGCAAAATGGAAGACTGTTCTGTGGTCAGACAAGTCACGATTCAAACTTCTTTTTGGAAATCTGGGACGCCATGTCATCCGGACCAAAGAGGACAAGGACAACCCAAGTTGTTATTAACGCTCAGTTCAGAAGCCTGCATCTCTGATGGTATGGGGTTGCATGAGTGCGTGTGGCATGGGCAGCTTGCATGTCTGGAAAGGCACCATCAATGCAAAAAAATATATTCAGGTTGTAGAACAACATATGCTCCCATCCAGACGTCATCTCTTTCAGGGAAGACCCTGCATTTTTCAACAAGATAATGCCAGACCACATTCTGCATCAATCACAACATCATGGCTGCGTAGGAGAAGGATCCGGGTACTGAAATGGCCAGTCTGCAGTCCAGATCTTTCACCTATAGAGAACATTTGGCGCATCATAAAGAGGAAGGTGCAACAAAGAAGGCCCAAGACGATTGAACAGTTAGAGGCCTGTATTAGACAAGAATGGGAGAGCATTCCTATTTCTAAACTTGAGAAACTGGTCTCCTCGGTCCCAGACGTCTGTTGAGTGTTGTAAGAAGAAGGGGAGATGCCACACAGTGGTGAAAATGGCCTTGTCCCAACTTTTTGGGGATTTGTTGACACTATGAAATTCTGATTCAACATATTTTTCCCTTAAAATGGTACATTTTCTCAGTTTAAACTTTTGTTCCGTGATTTATGTTCTATTCTGAATAAAATATTAGAAGTTGGCACCTCCTCATCATTGCATTCAGTTTTTATTCACGATTTGTATAGTGTCCCAACTTTTTTGGAATCCGGTTTGTATATATTAAAAAGGTATCCACTATCCATGAGAGTGCAAATAATATCATCAAGTATAAAGTGCAAGTGCAAACTGCAATATAAGCAGAAGACAGGATGGCAACTCTCAGGTGTGAGTCTTTAATTATATACAGTACAGACCAAAAGTTTGGACACACCTTCTCATTCAAAGAGTTTTCTTTATTTTCATGACTATGAAAATTGTAGATTCACACTGAAGGCATCAAAACTATGAATTAACACATGTGGAATTATATACATAAAAAAGTGTGAAACAACTGAAAATATGTCATATTCTAGGTTCTTCAAAGTAGCCACCTTTTGCTTTGATTACTGCTTTGCACACTCTTGGCATTCTCTTGATGAGCTTCAAGGGGTAGTCACCTGAAATGGTTTCCACTTCACAGGTGTGCCCTGTCAGGTTTAATAAGTGGGATTTCTTGCCTTATAAATGGGGTTGGGACCATCAGTTGCGTTGTGGAGAAGTCAGGTGGATACACAGCTGATAGTCCTACTGAATAGACTGTTAGAATTTGTATTATGGCAAGAAAAAAGCAGCTAAGTAAAGAAAAATGAGTGGCCATCATTACTTTAAGAAATGAAGGTCAGTCAGTCCGAAAAATTGGGAAAACTTTGAAAGTGTCCCCAAGTGCAGTCACAAAAACCATCAAGCGCTACAAAGAAACTGGCTCACATGCGGACCGCCTCAGAAAAGGAAGACCAAGAGTCACCTCTGCTGCGGAGGATAAGTTCATCCGAGTCACCAGCCTCAGAAATCGCAGGTTAACAGCAGCTCAGATTAGAGACCAGGTCAATGCCACACAGAGTTCTAGCAGCAGACACATCTCTAGAACAACTGTTAAGAGGAGACTGTGTGAATCAGGCCTTCGTGGTAGAATATCTGCTAGGAAACCACTGCTAAAGACAGGCAACAAGCAGAAGAGACTTGTTTGGGCTAAAGAACACAAGGAATGGACATTAGACCAGTGGAAATCTGTGCTTTGGTCTGATGAATCCAAATTTGAGATCTTTGGTTCCAACCACCGTGTCTTTGTGCGATGCAGAAAAGGTGAACGGATGGACTCTACATGCCTGGTTCCCACCGTGAAGCATGGAGGAGGAGGTGTGATGGTGTGGGGGTGCTTTGCTGGTGACACTGTTGGGCATTTATTCAAAATTGAAGGCATACTGAACCAGCATGGCTACCACAGCATCTTGCAGCGGCATGCTATTCCATCCGGTTTGCGTTTAGTTGGACCATCATTTATTTTTCAACAGGACAATGACCCCAAACACACCTCCAGGCTGTGTAAGGGCTATTTGACCATGAAGGAGAGTGATGGGGTGCTGCGCCAGATGACCTGGCCTTCACAGTCACCGGACCTGAACCCAATCGAGATGGTTTGGGGTGAGCTGGACCGCAGAGTGAAGGCAAAAGGGCCAACAAGTGCTAAGCATCTCTGGGAACTCCTTCAAGACTGTTGGAAGACCATTTCAGGTGACTACCTCTTGAAGCTCATCAAGAGAATGCCAAGAGTGTGCAAAGCAGTAATCAAAGCAAAAGGTGGCTACTTTGAAGAACCTAGAATATGATATATTTTCAGTTGTTTCACACTTTTTTGTTATGTATATAATTCCACATGTGTTAATTCATAGTTTTGATGCCTTCAGTGTGAATCTACAATTTTCATAGTCATGAAAATAAAGAAAACTCTTTGAATGAGAAGGTGTGTCCAAACTTTTGGTCTGTACTGTATATATATCTCTATTCAGTCAAATGTAGCAGACTTATAAAGAGAAAGGATTGGTCACTCTTATATGGAAATATATGGTATTTATTTGGTTAATATTACTAATATCAATTAAAATGCAAAAACAATAATATAAAATACATAAAATAAAATGATCTCCTATATCTATTCTCTATTAGTCATGTATAACGGAGACAACAATGATTTCAATACTGGGCTGAAAGCAGTATTGCAGTGTCTTCACCTAGATTGGATAGTCTATTAGATGGAAGACAAATTGATACAAATATTCGCCCAGTAATTTGGATACAATTTCAGTTGAAAGAATAAATCAATTGTATAGTAATAGAAGATGAGTCTCTAATACTTGTGTCAAAGTTCATATGTCTGAACGAGATCCCACTTGTTGTTTCTATTCCTTTTCTTGATGTTAGAAATAATATATGGCACTGTTAGTCCATGCAAAAATACTTTCAAACACAATAAGTGTAGACGAATTGGCCGCTGTAGGCCGATGTTGCACCGTATGCGTCTGCTGACTGATGTACTGTATTGTAAAAATTATCGCTGTGTGTACAGTTTCAGTTTTCACAGGCAGTGTATTTATTCGGTGTTGGCTAGACGTTATACCCACTGGGATGGTGGGCTTACCTTTAGTCGCGGCCATCAGATAGAGGTAAGGGCTTGAGTGCGAGACCCTGCTTAGCTGGATCAGCCGGCGTCCCGGCTGCGGGGCTGCTCGCGTCCCACGTGTTCTCCGCGGGAGATTTAAACCGGATGTACAAAGTCCTTCCTTCTCAGCGCCGATAGGTGACGTGTTGCGGTGATTTTGACAATGGATCCAAAGATTTCTTTTTCTTTTTTCTTTATCTTTATAGTGCACTTTAGTAGAAGATGGGGTATCCGTCCAAAAGTATGGCGCTAAACGCGTTTCGGGGAAACACTGTCCCCTTCTTCAGTAGCATACTCCCATCTTGTGAAACCTCGTAATTTATACTGGTGTTGGTTGTTGCCAAGGTCCGGACTGGATTCTGGGATATTTCGTTCAGGGTCAATGTGACATTTATAGATGTTCTTTTAATGCATTATTTTCATATCTTAATCTGAATCATTGTCATGTCTACAGATATGGGATATCATATCAACTGTTGATAATTTGACCATATAATGACAATACACTTTAAAAATATATAAAAAATATATAAAAATATAAATAGATAATACCAAACATACTCAAGTCTGTTATTCCAAAGCTTTTTTTAGAGGATTCATTCGTCCTTACATCTTCTTTTCATTAAAAAACATACTTCACTTTCAAAAAGCATACTTATTACAAAAAACGCAGGTGCGGTTTTCCTGCGTTTTTTGCAAATTTGATGCGTCTTTTCTCCTATATGTCCAATATTGTTCAGAGAGGTTATGTATATATACTATCTCCTATTCTGCGGTGTATATAGTGGCAGTAAAAGAGGTGATAAGATGCTTTCAGCCCAGTATTGAAATCATTGTTGTCTCCGTTATACATGACTAATAGAGAATAGATATAGGAGATCATTTTATTTTATGTATTTTATATTATTGTTTTTGCATTTTAATTGATATTAGTAATATTAACCAAATAAATACCATATATTTCCATATAAGAGTGACCAATCCTTTCTCTTTATATATCCACTTACCATTTTGAGGGGTGACTCAATTTTGAATTGGAGCACCTGTCCTGAGGGAAATAGAAGTGAGCGGATCCCCTTGTTTTTTGTAATTAATCCCAATCACCCATTTGAGATCCAGCTCCTTCTTTCTCCCAATATGGATATATGGAACTATATGGAAACCAAACAACTCAAGGCTGAAACCTATAGCTTTGAAGATATAGAAGGAGGAAATCCTAGCAATTTAGAGGGAAAATCTATAGTGGAGTCCTTTCGGGAGTTAGAGGACCTTTTGCACAAAAAACTGCGTCAAATTTGGGAAATACGGTCCCTCCAATTATATTTGAATCATGATAAAGTCCCTAAGGGCCTACAATTGTTTAAAACCCCAGCACAAGATCTAGCAGGTGAAACTTTTAACAAGGAATGGGAGGAGTTATTACATTCCCAGTCTAGAGCGTTGATGGAATTAATCATCAGAAGGAGAACCACAATCTTGGGCAACTTGACAGATAAAATAACAACATTGAAATCTAAGATAGACAAATTCCCAAAAGATCAGACATATGAGATGTGGCAGGAAAGATTATATAAAAGCCTAGATAAAATAGAACAAGAAATTATATCTAAAAAAACTAAAAAACATAAATATACTGCCAAATCTGATGAGAGGAGACCTAATAGGGAAGAACAAGTAAGAGAGAATCATCAGCCTAAACATAATGAGATTAGAGAATCCAGACGGTACGATATACCGACACAAAATAGGTTTGAGACCTTGGCTGATCATTCTTTTTTAGATCAAACTCCCCCCCATCATTCTCCTCGGTTAAAATCAAAACAACCTCAACCAATGGATCAAGAGAGGATAACCCCTCATACATACAGAGCACCCTACAATCTGAGACACAGGGTTCAAGAGGTACAGAGAAACCAAACACGGTCAAAGACAGACTCAGGGAGACACGGATTATGGACACTAGACTCTCCGGACAATTACAATCCGGAGAACATACGGGAAACACATCACAGGGAAAATTATTATCAAAAAAGAGGAAGACACGGCGATCAAAGAGGAAGAGGGGAACACAGGGATCACTATTAAACACCATTGATAATAATATTATCAATTTAAGTGGAATAAGTCTTACTACCACTCAGGTCACACTTTTAAATAAAGGCTTAAAGTTTGCACCATCACTCTCTTTGGATAAATTTAACACATATATTGGCATTCAAAAATTCATTAGGAAAATGTGCCTAAAAAAATACTCTATTAAAAATCCACCCACGATGGAATATAAAACACAAGATTCATATATTCACACACAATTAAGAAATAAGTCAAAAAAATTTCCGAGATCTGAGATTGGACCAGAAATGGCCACATTTCAGAAAAATGTGGAGGCAGATTTGGAAAAACTAAAAATAAGAAATGTACACAAAAATAACCTCACAAATGGGGAGATAAAAGCAATAAGGGAATTACAGAAAAATGAAAAAATAGTTGTCCGCCCAGCTGATAAGGGAGGGGCAATTGTGATTTGGGGAGAGGAGCAATACAATAAGGAATGCTTGAGACAGTTGGTGGATCAAACAACCTATATCCCTCTGAAAAAGGACCCGACTGAGGACTTCAGACGGATACTTTTAGAATATTGTAAAAAAGGTTTAGAACAGAGGATTCTAACACAATCGGAATATAATTTCATTTTAGACGTGCCGGGTAGGTTACCAATTTTTTATTGCCTACCAAAGGTCCACAAAAGCGTTGTGGACCCACCTGGCCGCCCGATTATCTCGGGAATTGGATCCCTCACAGTGAACCTGTCTCAGTATATAGATACCCTACTCCAGCCTGAGGTGAGAAAAATTAGATCTTATATACGTGACACCACTGAGATTGTGGGGCTTTTGGAGGGCCTGGGCGCCCAGGACCATTGGATAATGGGCACCCTGGACGTCCAGTCCCTCTATACCATCATTGATCACAATCAGGGCATCTCAGCTTTGAGGGAACAATTATCTAAGGGCACGACATGGGAAGAGAACCAAATAGAATATATGTTGGAGGGTGTTAACCACATCCTACATCATAACTATTTCCTCTTCTCTGATCAATTTTATCTGCAGAGGAGAGGAACCGCCATGGGGACCAGGTTTGCCCCCAGCTATGCCAATTTATTTTTGGCTCAGTGGGAGGCAAATAACATCGACCCGATCCTGGGGGCAGACCTGGTCCTGTGGCGACGATATATAGATGATGTCATTTTTATTTGGGGTGGAACACAAGAAAATCTGAACAAATTTGTTGAGGAGATTAATGATAATGAAAACAACTTAAAGTTCACCTCCAACATTGGGAGTGAGAGAGTGGAATTTTTGGACATTGAGATCATACAGAAAAACGACAAATATATATGTAACACTTTCCACAAACCCACGGCCAGGAATGGCTATATTCCTTTCTCAAGCTGCCACCTACCAAGGTGGCTAACCAACGTCCCATTCGGGCAGTTCCGCCGCCTTAAACGCAACTGCACGGAAGAGGACAAGTTTGAGGAGGAAGCCACAAGTATGAGCAAACAGTTCAAAGAAAAGAACTACCCAGATATAATTATTAATGAGGCCCTGGTCAAAGTTAAAGAGTTGGATAGAAAAACTTTCTTTGAACCAACACAAAAATGTAAAAAAGAAAATAATTCTGAGTTTAGAATCATTTTACCATATAACACTCAGGCTAAAAAAATAGAATCCATTATAAAATCCCATTGGCACCATCTACATAGGGATAAAACCATAGGGATGCTCCTACCACCGATCCCCAAAATCATATACTTGAGAGCCCCTAATTTGGGAATCCAAATAGCTCCTTCAGTGAAAGAAAAAAAGAAAAAAGGCCAAATAACCAACTGGCTTCAACAGAAGGGCTTTTACAGATGTGGTAGTTGTTTGGGATGTAGGAAGACCAAATTCCCAAGGAAAACAACCACAGCTACCTCCACACAAAATTCACATACTATGACCATTAAGCATTTTCTCACATGCAACTCCACCAATGTTATCTACCTAATCCAGTGCCCATGTCAGAGACAATATATTGGGCGGACCAAACGTACCTTGAAGGTTAGGATAGCGGAACACCTTAATAATATCTCCAAAGGGTATGAGAAACACTCGCTGTCCAAGCACTTCAAGGACGCACATCAACAAAACCCTAAGGGCCTGTCCTTCATGGGACTGGAAAGGGTGGAGAAACATTGGCGAGGAGGCAACCAAATTGAGAGACTATCAAGGGCGGAATCTAGAAAAATCTATGAATTTGGTAGTCTCTTACCTAGAGGCCTAAATGCGGAGTTAGAAATTTTTGGATTTATATAGAATATGGGTGGTCCGTGTGGGTGTCGATGTAGAGTCGTTGTCAGGCTGTCTTTCCCAGCACCACGACTCTCCCTCTACCCCACATGTGCCACCCTTTATCATCTTATCACCTCTTTTACTGCCACTATATACACCGCAGAATAGGAGATAGTATATATACATAACCTCTCTGAACAATATTGGACATATAGGAGAAAAGACGCATCAAATTTGCAAAAAACGCAGGAAAACCGCACCTGCGTTTTTTGTAATAAGTATGCTTTTTGAAAGTGAAGTATGTTTTTTAATGAAAAGAAGATGTAAGGACGAATGAATCCTCTAAAAAAAGCTTTGGAATAACAGACTTGAGTATGTTTGGTATTATCTATTTATATTTTTATATATTTTTTATATATTTTTAAAGTGTATTGTCATTATATGGTCAAATTATCAACAGTTGATATGATATCCCATATCTGTAGACATGACAATGATTCAGATTAAGATATGAAAATAATGCATTAAAAGAACATCTATAAATGTCACATTGACCCTGAACGAAATATCCCAGAATCCAGTCCGGACCTTGGCAACAACCAACACCAGTATAAATTACGAGGTTTCACAAGATGGGAGTATGCTACTGAAGAAGGGGACAGTGTTTCCCCGAAACGCGTTTAGCGCCATACTTTTGGACGGATACCCCATCTTCTACTAAAGTGCACTATAAAGATAAAGAAAAAAGAAAAAGAAATCTTTGGATCCATTGTCAAAATCACCGCAACACGTCACCTATCGGCGCTGAGAAGGAAGGACTTTGTACATCCGGTTTAAATCTCCCGCGGAGAACACGTGGGACGCGAGCAGCCCCGCAGCCGGGACGCCGGCTGATCCAGCTAAGCAGGGTCTCGCACTCAAGCCCTTACCT
Organism: Bufo gargarizans; assembly: GCF_014858855.1. Classification (NCBI taxonomy): domain Eukaryota; kingdom Metazoa; phylum Chordata; class Amphibia; order Anura; family Bufonidae; genus Bufo; species Bufo gargarizans. The sequence continues at coordinate 48,107,885 of NC_058084.1, forward strand.
CTATCTGACGGCCGCGACTAAAGGTAAGCCCACCATCCCAGTGGGTATAACGTCTAGCCAACACCGAATAAATACACTGCCTGTGAAAACTGAAACTGTACACACAGCGATAATTTTTACAATACAGTACATCAGTCAGCAGACGCATACGGTGCAACATCGGCCTACAGCGGCCAATTCGTCTACACTTATTGTGTTTGAAAGTATTTTTGCATGGACTAACAGTGCCATATATTATTTCTAACATCAAGAAAAGGAATAGAAACAACAAGTGGGATCTCGTTCAGACATATGAACTTTGACACAAGTATTAGAGACTCATCTTCTATTACTATACAATTGATTTATTCTTTCAACTGAAATTGTATCCAAATTACTGGGCGAATATTTGTATCAATTTGTCTTCCATCTAATAGACTATCCAATCTAGGTGAAGACACTGCAATACTGCTTTCAGCCCAGTATTGAAATCATTGTTGTCTCCGTTATACATGACTAATAGAGAATAGATATAGGAGATCATTTTATTTTATGTATTTTATATTATTGTTTTTGCATTTTAATTGATATTAGTAATATTAACCAAATAAATACCATATATTTCCATATAAGAGTGACCAATCCTTTCTCTTTATATATCCACTTACCATTTTGAGGGGTGACTCAATTTTGAATTGGAGCACCTGTCCTGAGGGAAATAGAAGTGAGCGGATCCCCTTGTTTTTTGTAATTAAATGTAGCAGACTACCATAATAAAGTGCATGTGCAGACCACACAAGATGGCGGGAAAACATGGTAAGTATTTGTTCAGAAGGCCAGAACCGCAAGGAAAAACATCAAACAAGCGGAAAGGAAAGTAAGGTCACATACCGTATCTTAAAGGTAACAGATCCACAGGAAGACTGCACACCCCGACGCGCGTTTCGATTGAAACCTTACTCTGGGGGTCTGCTACATTTGACTGAATAGAGATATATATATATATAATTAAAGACTCACACCTGAGAGTTGCCATCCTGTCTTCTGCTTATATTGCAGTTCGCACTTGCACTTTATACTTGATGATATTATTTGCACTCTCATGGATAGTGGATACCTTTTTAATATATATCTTATATGGCAGCTTTCCCGCTCATAGGCTTTTATGTTTAGGTCACTTGCCTCATTATATTGCTGTACTCTACAAATTCTCCCAGGATTGTACTGCACTTTTTGCATTTGTCTGTCATCTCTTTTGTATGTTTTAAATCATGTATCCAATGAAATAATATTTTTATAGCTTAGTAGCTCTCAGTGTCCGTTTATAGGTTTTCTAGTTGTTTCTGAGTTAAGCGAGGGGCTTCTTTTGCCATACTGCTGCTTCACGCAAAGAACATTTGTAACCTATTTCTGTATCGAAAAATGAACAAGGCCTGGATAGACCCTGACTTCTCGACTCCACCAGAGGAAAGCTGATGAACATAAAGGCACTTTAAATGTGTTGTTTATAATGTATTGAATACACTGTATTCCCATGCACCACTTCCACCCAAAAAAATGGGTATATAGTTTGAATCTTCCTTTTCTCATCCTTTTCTCATCCTTCTCCTCCTCTTCCATCATATCACCATGTGCAGCCAGCCAGTCGCAGGGGCAACACGTGAGGTGCACGGTGGACCCATGAGGGGCCAAATCATATAACACACAGTTCATCAGTTTACTCACGGTGAGCAGAAAGCCTCCCTGGGCTGGCAGCACAGTGTTGAGGTGGACAGCACAAAATCCTCCTGGGCACGCTCTGTGGTAGGAAGCATCAGCCAAGATGGTGGTTGAGGTGCCCTTGATGTTAGGGGTGCTTAGGGTGCTTGTTGCGGCTGAGTCCCTTGATGGTTTTTGTCGTGACGCCAGTACTGTTAATGGTGGTAGAACCATAGGTAGTAATAATGAGGTAGACAGTGGTAAGATGCAACTCACAACTTTTACTTTGGATGTCTCTTGGTTGCAGCAGTACAATTATGCAGTCTCTAGGTGGTACAGAGTTAATTCTGCAAATCCACTGTTTCTAGGCTTTTTAGGTTTCTTGGTTTTGGAGCAGTGGGTTAGGTGTACCTGGTTCCTTTAGATGTGCTGGATCCTATTCCTTGACTTTCCCTACAAGCTGAATATTTTAGACAGGAAAACTCAACTGTCTCTTAGAAGTTTGGTGTGGCTGCCTGAAGCTATAAAACCTCCACCATGCAAAGGTGTCCGTGGCCCTCAATAATGGCTCTTATCACCGATGAATTCCTAGGAATGCTTGTTTCTTTTCCAGGGAGGCAAACTCTTCTCCTAATGGTCGGGGATGCAAGTCTACAGTCCGGCTACAGAAGAAAAACGTTCTTCTGCGCCTCACATCTGAGTATCTCCTACTAGCGAAGGTGGCTCCACTCACTAATCTGTGTTGCGAAGTCTTCACTCTATCTTCTCTCCCACTAATCTGATCTGACTACCTCAGATCTGCTCTCTTCTGAACTACATTTTTCCAACTGCCTAAATCTGTCTCACTAGGCCTGACCTGGATATATATAGGACCTGAACTTTATCCCCATCTAGTGGTGGGATGTATAAATTACACCTAATAGGCCTGTTAACAGGGATTTTGCAGACACACAAATGCAAAGTTATACATTACAACCTAGTGCTTTTAATAATGTAAAAAGTGCTTTTAAGCAGTGCCCACACACACATAGTGGGATGCTGCACATGCTTATTTGTCGCATATAATGCCCTCACATATTATGTTTTACAGGGTCAGCTCACCTGTAAGCCCTCGCATATAATGTTTTACAGGGTCAGCTCACCTGCAGGCCCTCACCTACAAAATTTTACAGGGTCCGCTCACCTGCAGACCCTTGCATATAATGTTTTACAGGCTCAGCTCACCTGCAGGCCCTCGCATATAATGTTTTACAGGGTCAGCTCACCTGCAGGCCCTCACCTGCAATCTTTTACAGGGTCAGCTCACCTGCAGACCCTTACCTTACAATCTTTTACAGGGTCAGCTCACCTACAATCCTTTACAGGGTCAGATCACCTGTAGGCCCTTGCATATAATGTTTTACAGGGTCAGCTCACCAGCAGACCATCAATCATAATTTTTCAAGGGTGTATGATGTCCTCCTTTATGTGTAATAAAGTGTATTGGAGTGCTGATTCCTTGTAACTTTTGAAAGCCCTTTCACTTAGTTTATAGGCTTTATGAGTGTAGGAGTCCCACTACCTGAAAAATTGTACCACAATGTGAATGAGGCCCTCCTTTATGTGATATACAGGTTGTATCGGAGTGCCTCTTCCTTGTAATTTTTGGCAGCACTTGCACGTTATATACAAGTAAATATACAGGAAAGAATGTTTCCTAACAATTTTTCTTCTAAAATCGATTTTATCTTTGGTTTGTGCGTATTATTGTCAGTCTGTAAAAGTGGCGTACTACTCGGACAACATCGTTCCCAGCAGCGACCTAGGAGTCCAAGATGCATCCAGACATCCTCCCCATGCTGTTCCTGAACCAGTTCAGGTGGTGCTTCCATCAATTTCTGACCTTTTCCTATGAACCTAGACACCCTCCCCTCTTCAGAGCAAGGGGTGCCTGGTTTAATGCTCAGGTTCTCCCATTGACTTCCATTGTGCTCGGGTGCTTGGGAGAGCACCCGAGTATCTCGAGGTGTTCAACCCGAGCACCCAAGCACTTTGGTGCTCGATCAACACTAACTTAGTAGTGAAATTCTTTTTGTGACACTGGTTCTTTTCCGGAAAATGTATTGGTGAATGTACACCTCCTTTTGCGGTATGGATCGACTTACTTAGTGGTGAAATTCTTTCTGTGACACTGGCTTATTTTTCGTAAAATGTATGGGTGAATGTAAACCTCTTTTTGCGGTATGGACTGAAGTACCTAGTGGTGAAATTCTTTCTGTGACACTGGCTCTTTTTTGGAAAATGTATGGAGTAAATGCACACCTCCTTTTGTGGTATAGGCCGAATTACGAAGTGATGAAATGTGAAATGAGCTTTTTTGGGGAAAATTGATGGGTGACTGTACACCTCCTTTTGCTGTATAGGTTGAATTATGCAGTGTTAAAATTTTTAATTTCACAGTAAACTCCGCTGCTCTGTATCTCATGTGAAGTCAATGTCTCCAGCAATGCCCCACTCGCTATTTACACCAAATACATTATTTTCATGTAGAGATCCAACAAATATGTTGGAGACATGTAGTGTATGCAAGCCATGTGCGATTCCTCTCATCACTCTCACGCTATTCTTTACCTGGTTTGCCTGGGCGAACGGAGTCACACATGGGAGGACCTGCTCCGTGTCCTTCAGCAAGTAATCTAATCCTGGCTATCTCAGCAACAGCTCAAAATTGGAATCATGGTGACCGACAATGGGAAGAACATGGTGTCGGTGCTGCTTCAAGGATGGCTGAGCCATGCGTCCTGCATGGCACATATGTTTAATCTGGTTGTCAAGCGGTTCCTGAAGTCTACTACCCATCTGCAAGACATCCTAAAAATAGCCATGAAACTTTGCATGCACTTCAGCCACTTGTACACCGCAAAGCACACCCTCCTTGAGCTGCAGCGGCAGAACGTCATCCCCCCACATGGGCTGATATGCGACGTTTCAACCATTGGATTTCTACTCTCCATATGTTGGACCGACTATACGAACAGAGAAAGGCTATAAACGATTTCCTGATGATCCAAGCGGACAGCAGTAGTCCCCTGTGTAACTTCGATGTCAGCCAATGGCAGCTCATGCGTGACACCTGCCGTTTGCTCAGGCCCTTTGAGGAGGCCACGTTATTTGTCAGTTGCCAGAACTACGGGATGAACGATGTCATTCCACTGCTTCATGTCCTGGAATAGATGTCGGTAATACTGGCTGGTCAGGGGACTGGAGACGTGGTGCATAGAAAGATGGCAGGCAGAGTTTGATAGGTTTGTCTGTCAATATCTCTGTTTACAGTCAGTGGACGGGACCATCATTTATCATCATTTGTTAACCTCCAGAAGTAGGTCATCGGCACAAAGGAGGAGTCATTTTTACAGCTCAAGGTATCCTCCCGGAAGCTTTACCTCTGCACGTCGACGGTCTGCTTTGTAAAGCTTGTGTAAAATAAAAATCCCACAGTGTAGGAGACTCTTGATCCAGCACAGGCTGCTTTGCTCCTTCAAAATCAATGGACTCTGTACAGCGTGACACTGATGTATAATTTCTCATACACCAGACTGAAAGAGTATTCCAAGCACCTGTCTGCCCAAATAGCTGCCGAGAAGCAGAAGGGTCTTGCCATTGAAGTGGGCTCAGAGCTGAACCTAAAAGCCAAATTTTCCTGTTTACCCGGATTCAAAAGAAAGGACAGAGATCCACTGGCTGGGCTCATACAGATTTCATCCAAGCCTCCACTCACCAAGGCAAGCACAGAGGACCGGATTGTGTGGACAGGTTGGTTCTGCAGGATGCACAAAAAGGACAATCTATTGGAGGTGTTACATAAGATATTTACTTGCCTCCCGCTCTTCCTGTATAACAGCTCTGAGGCGTTTATGGCTATTGTAGGGACGTGGTTCCATAGAAACAATGACTGTTGTTTCGGTAATCTTGTGATCAGTTCTCAGGAGCTTACATGGCTAGCAGCAATGTGGACCGGGTATGATGTGTCTGGATCATTGTCGGCCACATGGACATTTCTTATGCCATCCATGCAGAGGACTTCAAGACTTTATGGAATGATATTCATAAATCGAGGTCACGTTGGAGGAATTTCTTCAGACACTTTAGAATCCACTTATCAGCAAACCAGCTCATTCCGTGAGTTGGCTTGTTTGCTGGACTGTCCTCCAGTTATCAGCCATAATCCCATACATTTCTTTATCCGTATGCATTACTCCCGTGGTAATCCCGATACTGGTTGTCAATCCATTCTTGTTGATGAAGCTGTTTGTCTTTTAAATCTTGTGGTTTTGCCCCTTCTGTGTTGTATTTTATGTGTGTTAATATCCTGTTTGTTAAATAAACCTTGTTTTCTCCCCCATTTAAAAAAAGAAATACATTTGTTTATGATTCGTCTTGAATTTTTTTTATTTCTTTAAAAATTGGCGAACCGACGAATGGAATTTTTGAAAAATTCGCTCATCTCTAGTCATTACTATCACAGACAGACTGAAATTTTTTTAGAATTCTAAAATCTTTTTAAGGGGAGATGCTGGGGTAAAACTCAACCGGCCAATTGCCTAGGGCCCCAACCCTCTCCGGGTTTCTCAGACTCTGGTTCCTGGCTTAGGAGTTCCTGCTCTAACTCCATAAATTGCTGTGTCCATATATGGAGCCAGTACTATGAACATGAAAGGGGTATCCCAAACCCTGTGTATTTAAGTCTTATTTAGACGCTACTTTTGAAATGTTTCTGCCAGGATTCAAACTCACAACCATGTACATTAAAGTCAAGAACCTAAACCACTGAGCTATAGAGCTCAATGTTAAACTGCTGCTGAAAAACCTCATAGAAGTTTGTTGTGTATTAGGTATTCATATACAGAAGTATCATTTTATATTCTTTGTAGTAATTGTAAAAAAAATGTATAGCACAAAATTTTGTAATATGTAATTACTAAAAAAATATATAAAATGATACCTTTGATATATATGAATGCACAATGCATGGGAAACTACCATTGAGGTAAAAATAAAACTAGATAAAACTTAAATACACATGGTGTCCCCAACAGTGAAAAGTTTGAATTTATTGATTTTTTTTTAGCAAAATGTAAAATATGATCAAATAACACCCGTGCTAATCCACACCAACCTTTTTAACTTGATTTAGGGTGGGTTCACACTAGCGTTAGGGATTCCGTTATGACTTTCCTCCCAGTCATGAGTCTATTAGGACGGAAAGCAAACGGAATGCCTTTTAAAGGCTTCCGTTTTGCATTCTGTCTGGGCATTCCGTTATTTTCCGTTATAACCATGTTATAACGGAAAGCCATAATGGAATTCCTAACGTTAGTGTGAACCCACCCTAACCAGTATTTTTTTTTACTTTTTTATAGTTATGTCTACGGAGATGAGTGGAGGATCCTTTTTTGCGGGTCGTTTTTTGGCAATTTTGGGGTGTGTATGATCACTTTTTATTCAATTTTCTTCGGAGATAAAGTGATTAAAATACGGCGCATCAGCCTTTTTCATTTTTTTCTGTTACGCCATTCACCATATGGGCTAACTTTTTTAGATTTTAATAGTACGGGCGTTTTTGCATGTGGCGATGCCCATAATGTTATATTTTTTTGTTTGTTTATTTTTATTTTGGGGAAAGGGCAGTGATTTAAATTTAATTTTTATTTAATTTTTTAAAAACATTTTTTTTCTTTTTCTTAGGTCCTCAAGTAGACCAGAACTTGCAATAATCAGATTGCAACTTATACAGAATAATGTAAATTGCTCCATTATTCTGTATAGAAATCACTATATCACAGTCAAATGCACCCACCTGCTGGCCTGAACTGGGATATACTAATAATGAGCCTGGACGCCTAGTGCAGGCTGCAGCTCATTTTTAGAACAGGCTGCTTTCCCCGATCTCCGCTGGGGGAAAGCCTGCCTGAACAGGAAGCCCGCACTTCCGGTTTTTAATACTCTCATATGCCGTGGTGACGTTTGACGGCATCTGAATGGTTAAATGTCCAGGTCAGCATTACGGCAGATCGTGGACATTGGCCTTGGGTACTGTATGAAACAGCAGGCACCGGGTTGCTATAGCACCCGCTTCGCTCCAGAGTGGGCCCATCTTTAAAGACTCGATATGCGCCGTACATTTATGACGGATGTTGGAAAGTGGTTAATGGTCACATGACCAAATGTGTATAGGACAGAGCTTTCTTTCTGCATGGACACTGTAGCTCGTGCAGGTACTTTGGGAGAGAGGGGTTGTGTATGCCTGCAAGTGGCCGTATGAGGGAGGGTCTAGTGGTGTGCAGTCCTGGGGTACATGCTGTATGACCACCCGCTCTGTTGCTGTAGCTTTTTGTGAGTGAGGAGAACTTATTCCTGTGAAGGGAGGGGGTTCGTGGCGTATTCTGGGGTCCATGAGGGTGCAGATGTGTGAGGAGCTTTATGGGTTGTAAATCTGTGAGGGAGGGCCGGAATCGACAGACTGTGCTGTTAGTACATTATTACAAGACTTTGGGGCCTCACTTTTTCTGGCAGCAAATAAAATGTTAGGGTGCATAAAAAGAGAGATACAAACCTGTCCATTGTAATATTGCCCATTTATAGATCCCTCGTAAGAGCACATATTGAAAATCTGATTCAGTTTGGGGCTGCTATAAGAGATATGAAGTGGGTTCAATGCTGGGTGACTAAATTATTAAATGGGATAGTAAATCTCTCTAAGGGCTCACACGACTGTATGTATTTTGCGGTCTACTAAAAATATGGATGATGTCCGTGTGCGTTCCGTATTTTGCGGAACGGAACAGCTGGCTCTTCATAGAACAGTACTATCCTTGTCCGTAATGCTTACAATAATAGGAAATGTTCTATTTTTTGCAGAACGGAAATACGGACATAGGGAAACGGAATGCACACAGAGTAACTTCAGTTTTTTTTTGCGGACCCATTGAAGTGAATGGTTCCGCATAAACAGAAAGAAAATACATTTGTGTGCATGAGCCCTTATAATGACCATACAAAGAACTGGCACATGATTAATTCTTTCCAAAGACTCTACAAAGAACGGTTACTACTTCTTAGTGCACCCCTTTTCCCCCCTTGTTTTTTCTCCAGGCATTCTCTGGCGCCCTTCCCTGCCTTGCTCACTCCTTTTTTTTCTTTGTCTTAGGGTAGGGCAGTGATGGCTAACCTCCGGCACTCTACAACTACGACTCCCAGCATGCTTCATTCATTTCTATGGAGTTCTGAGAACAGCCAAGCAAGTATACATCTTGGAAGTCGTAGTTCTACAACAGCTGGAGTGGCGGAGGTCAGCCATCACAGGGTAGGGCATTCTCTAGTTTGACTTCTTGTACTGCATTCCATGTGGACGGAAAGGCTTCTTTACAGTTAGAGCAGTCTGGCTATAGAATGCCCTACTGCAAGAGGTAGGAATGACAGAAGCATGTCAAAACAGGGTGAGATGTCTATCTAATTGCAAATGGCATTAAATAGTCGCTAACTTTTCAGACAACTTACTCTCATTGGTCACTTTAGGTGAACCTGAACAAATGTGCAAATTACTTTGATTAAAACTTTTTGAATTCTCTGACACGGCTCCTTCCAGCAATTTTACTCTCCAGTGTTTCTTTCTTTAGTGGCTGAGCTCAGTGAGAGTCTGGTTATGAGCAGGGCCCTTCCTCCATTTGTAACTCATCCACCCCCCCCCCCCTCACCTAAACAGAGATGGTTACTTCGGGTGATCAAAACTTTGAAAGGCACTGAAGGGAAGAAATGTACTTTATTTATGAACCATTAGTGTCTATCTCTGCTTTTCTCAGGACGGTTAAAAATTTGTGAAGGGAAGTCTAGACTGGTATAGTACTGACAGACTGTCTGCATGTGGACATGCCCCCGAGCTCTAAGAGAACAGCAGGATGCTGCTTTACAACAGCAGAACAATTAGCAGCCTAAAAACAGCACGGGAGTGCTTGGGGAGGCTTGAAAATAATCCAAACCATGTCCCCTATCAGAACATGCATTTTTTTAGATTCTTTTGAAAACTCGGTTGCTCTTTAAAGGTGATAAGTAATTTAACTTTGGATGATGTATAACTGACCTGAGACATTTCAGACTTGATGGCCATGTAAGTAACTGCACAACTTATGATACTGTATTTGGTGTTCAGCATAAAAGAAGACCCAAAACATTGATGGAATTGATTTTATTCTGCATAATAGTAAATTGATGAAGTCGAAAACATAAGTCACCCACCTCCACCACCCACATAACACACAACAGGAACTCAATAGGAAGGATGTTAGTAGGAATCTTTGGTCGCGTCGTCATCATTTTCAGATGCTTTTGACAATCCAGCCTCTATTACATTTTACCATATGATAAAGTTAGCCTAAAATACACACTGACTTTCCCATTTCTTGCAAGTGTAATATTAAATGGAATAAACCTGCATGCTTCACACAGCCTGATCCTCTACTAGTATAATTACATAGGTAATTGCGCTACTTGTTGATTCTGTCACTGACTTCATCTGGCCGCCATCCATCAGTCGCTCCAGTAATTCAGACACTGTTACACACAACTTGAGATGTTGCCAAAACATGTTTTTCATTTGTCATTTTAATTAGAGAATCTATAAAACTCTCTCAGCAGCTCGGCAGTGATTAATCTGTTTGTGGCATCAAAAGAACAGTACTGACTTGAGCTGTGGTACCAGCGCATAGGCTGTCTGACTTCCTCCCAGTCATGAGTTCTTAAAGGGATTGTCTCATGTGATATTAGTGTCATTAATTAATGTACATCTTTCAAAGATGTGTACAGTTGTGTACAGTATTACTATCCTGTCTTATCTTGACCTTCAGTAGGCCATACAATTAAATCCCCCATACTCTGCTGATATTGCCCCATTCTACACAGCAAAGCTGACTTCAGAAGAAATAAAGCAAGTCACATATAAATAAAAAAGGCAACACTAGAGTATCATGAAATTTATAGACATTTGATTTTGTTTTTGTTTTTATGAGAGATTCCCTTTACATAACAAATCCCCAACCTTATGACAACTCACTTTTGGGATGAATTGGAACAAAGATTATGAGCCAGATGTCTCACATCAGTGCCTGACCTTACAAATTCTAAATGGGCATAAATTCCCAAGACCCACTCACAAAATGATGTGGAAAGCTTTTCCAGTAGATTGGAGGCTCTGTTATAGCTGCAAAAAGGGGCCAACTCCATGTTAATGCCCATGATATTAGTTAGAATGGGATGTCCAACAAGCTCCTATAGGTGTGATGGTCAGGTGTCCTCATACTCTTGTCCATACAGCACATTGTTACAAATATTCAGCTTACATTTTTGTTTCATGGAGCAAAACTGTAAGGACTCCTTAGAAATTTTGCTGATGTCGGTTCACACAAAATACAATAGAAGATTGTACACCTAAGGTTTAGCACAGTCTCACGTTTGCCTTATTATCCCCCTAATTCAGTTTGACATGGAATCAAGAACATCTAGAAGACCTTAGGAGATACTGTAATGCCCAGAGAAGCTTCATTCATCAGCATTCAGGGCCTGCCACAGTATCTAGGTGCTGTGTGTCAGCAAAAGACAGGTGGAACCAAAGTTCAGGAGATAGCTGGGGAAGGTCCTGCATTGTAGTAGACAGGAAGTCTGTTGTGTTTCCTGGACAGGGAAAAAGCAGAAACAGAGGTATCTACACCAAGTGTGTCCTGCTCAATTTAGAGACAAAGAGCTGTGCAAAGTGTGAGAGCAAATTAGAAGGTTGCAAGTGAATAATCAAACAATCAAAGCAGCCAGGCAGGAGCTGGCCACAGAAATGAGTGGAGCTTGGGTGCAACAATAGCAATGGTGATGCCTTCCTTGCACCAAAAGCCTAATTTGCATATTAAGAAAAAGTGTTATAACTCGGGAATGGAGAAGAAAAACAGGTGAACCACAGCTATGTGTCTATGCAACAGTTTGATAGTGAGGTCATTAGTGATGGATTCCCTTTATCGATGGCCGACGAGCAGAAGAGAAGAAGTCTGAGTGGGAGAAGTGAAATGAGAGTAGGGCGATGTGGAAGACACTGTGCTGCCTATGGATATGGATGAGGTCTGGCTGCCGCAAGGGGGACTGGGATAAGCTGTTGTGATAGCTGGCTGCCACCTTTGCTTGCCCACAGGATGGTGTGATGCCACTTCATGTAACTCAATAGAGTTGTGGTGCCTAGGTTTGTGTTTGCCCGATAGTTTCTGGCCGGATAGCTGGTGCTGTTACTACCCATATTCTGGCTCTGGGTCCTTCATTTGAAACCCTTCCATAGCCCTGACATTTTAGGGCCTCTCAGATAATACTGTGCACTACCTGTGTATTGGTATAGTAATCGTGTATATGCTGGTTTTAATAAATTTAACAACAGCACAAAAAAAATTTGATTGAAAACGTGTGGAGACAGAAATAAACAAAAACAGATTTAGGCCTAAATTCGTTATCATTCACAGATAATTTGTTGCCCTACCCTGTGTATTGGCATACTGATCATTAGAAATGAGCGAATTTCTAAAAAATTTGATTCGACCGGTTCGCAGAATTTTCAGAAAATATTCAATCCGAATTTATTTGTGGCAAATTGCGTTAAAAACAGCTGGCTTCAGAGAGCCTGTGTAGTGGTGTAGAACACTGGTAGTACTGGTAGTAAAACAATACTGTAAGCCAGTATGACACGCAGATGAAAGGAGTCGCTCTTAGAATCAATGCACACTTCACTTATTTGGCCAGTTATGGGGTCCAAAACAGACCAAATAACTCAAGTGTGAACTCAGCCTTACAGGTCAATGTTAGCATCAAGAAGAAGCGTACTCCTTTTACACCGTCATCAGCTGATTCCAGATAGATGTCTACAGAACCTGTTCTATTAAACACTTATACAAGTAGAGCCCCCCCCCCCCCCCCTGACAGAGTGGAGAGGGCGTCAGCAGTAAGTTTGTGTTGACGTCACTGATTATTTTGCCCTTCCTCTGATCTGTAGAGCATCCGCCTTCACTCGGTCAGCATTTGGTCAGGAGTGGATCCAAAACAAAGATGACACGTGAATGGAATATTTGCATGTCTTCTGTGTTTTGTACCCACTCCTGCTTTTGGCTACCAAATCATAAGCCAATTCTTATGGGACTATACAAGCCTTACAGCTGCTACACAGACAGGATCCATTTTGCATCTCATTTTTCCTTCCCTCTGACAGATCAGAAGAAGGGTCAAATTAATAATGATGTCAACCAGACCAAAAAGGCAAAATAGTGGCCCAGTCATGAAGTGGGGAGGGTGGAAACATAATGAGAAGTTCACAGAGTGGCCCAATGACATAGTGGTGAGGTGGAAGCAGCATGAGGAAACCACAGAATGGCCCAGTGACATAGTGTTGAGGTAGCAGCAGCATGAGGAGACCACAGAGTGGCCCAGTGACATAGTGTTGAGGTGGCAGAAGCACGAGGAGACCACAGAGTGGCCCAGAGACAGAGTTGGCAGCAGCATAAGGAGACCACAGAGTGGCAAGGTGACATAGTGTGGAGGTGGTGGCAGCAGCAGCATGAGGAGGCCACAGATTGGCACATTGACAGAGTGGGGAGGTGGCAGCAGCAGCATGAGGAGACCACGGAGTGGCCCACAGACAGAGTTGTGAGTTGGCAGGCAGCATGAGGAGGCCACAGAATGGCACAATGACAGAGTGTGGAGGTGGCGGCAGCAGCATGAGGAGACCACAGAGTGGTAAGGTGACTTCAGCATGAGGAGACCACAGAGTGACCCGGTGACAGAGTGGGGAGGTGGGTGGCAATAACAGTACCTGCTGACAATGGTGGGTGTAAGAAGGAGCACTTGGCATCATATGTGCGGCATCAGGCGGGTGGCAACATCAGAATAGTAGCTGAGGCAGGTAGCCAGAAAAAAACTGTCTCTTTTGTCAAAGTGTTGATGTGGCACCATGGATAATCTAGTCTGATGCATCAGGAATTGGTGTTTCAAAATCCTTGCTGATCCATGCCTGATTCATCTTGACAAAGGTCAGTTTTCACATTTTGGGTGGACTAGTGAGTTCTCCTTGGGGTAACTATGGCCCCCGCCGCACTAATGAGAGGAAACAAAAAACAATAAAGAGGTTTAGGGTACACGATATTATGGGTGGGTGTACAACCCTGAGAAATGGAAAAGAAAAGTACCCGGAGGGTCGGGTGCCAAGAGGTTGGATAAGGAATCTATAGGTCTACGTGGTTCAGAATCCAAACGGGTGGGGAAGGCTGCACAAATGGTACGGGTGTACAATAGCTAGCACTCTGGTAAGCATATATAAAAGAAGATTACGAGTTAAATCCACGGGATGGGTCACCCCACGTCTGAGCCGTAACAAAAACCACACCAATAGGCGCCAATCCCTGTACCAATGAGTATTCCTGGTTGTAAGTGATAGAGTTCCCAGATATAGATTAGACAATATTAAGTAAATGCATACTGAAGACAGTTTAGTTTGTGATCATTTAGCCCATAGCTATACAGTGAGAATAAAAGATGTCTCAAATGTCAAGTATTCTACTCACTTTACAGGAGGGATGTCCGTCGGCTAAAGCTCAAGACAGAGCCGGGTCCGCTTATCGTATGATGGGAAATGATGGCAGCCGGGTACGATATACGGACCCGGCGAGGGGGGCTCTGTCCGAAGGTGTCTTGAGCTTTATCCGACGGACATCCCCCCTGTGAAGTGAGTAGAATACTTGACATTTGAAACATCTTTTATTCTCACTGTATAGCTATGGGCTAAATGATCACAAACTAAACTAAACTGCCTTCAGTATGCATTTACTTAATATTGTCTAATCTATATCTGGGAACTCTATCACTTACAACCAGGAATACTCATTGGTACAGGGATTGGCGCCTATTGGTGTGGTTTTTGTTACGGCTCAGACGTGGGGTGACCCATCCCGCGGATTGAACTCATAATCTTCTTTTATATACCCCGCTGCACTAAACACCCACTCTGATGCCACATTACTGGCCGGGCAGGACAGCTTTTTCAGGGCAAACTTGGCCAGTTGTGGCCACAAATCCAGTTTGGCTGCCCAGTAGTCCAGCGGATATTTAATGTGGGGTGGCAGGGTGCTGTCCAAGTATGCCACCACCTGCAGGTTCAGGTTCTGCTCCAGGTCTAGCTGCTAGTGAGTAGTTTCTTCACTAGGCAGGTTGAAGAAAGCTGCTCATCAGCGACTCTAGACTCAAGTTGTTGCTGATGGAGCTGGTACTGCTCCTGCCGCAGCAGCCATGGCAGTGGAACGTGAGCGCAGAGGGCTCCCTCGGTCAGACCTACAAGAGGATGGGTGAATGTGCACATAGACAGTAGCCAACTGACTACATAGGATGTCTCTATAGTAGTTCAGTCTGTCCTCTTTCTCAGCTGGTGTAAAAAAGGCTCCATTTTGGACCAGTAGTGAGGATCCAACAAGGTGGAGAGCCAGAAGTCAGCCCTCTGCCAAATGGTGACAATTCGTCTGTCCCTACCCAAGCAAGTAAGCATGCAGCGGGCCATTTGCGCAAGTGACTAGAAGGGACTCCCTGCCTCCATCTACTATGCGTACTGCCACGGTTTGCCTAGGTCATCTGCCTGGTCTTCCTCATCTCCTGTCACTGGCCTATGGTGTGCGTAGTGACATTTTCCTTCACTTGGTTGCCCGTGACTACGTTTGGTGTTGTATGCATGTGGTGGCAGTGTCTCAGCCTTCTGGCTGATCCCCAGGACATGGTTGCCTTGCATGCCGTTGCCCGCGCAACAGTTGAAGTGTGTGATTATGTGTGTACTTCCCCTTTAAGTGGCCGTCTTCCCTTGCCTTGTGTTGGAAGGGTTAAATCCCTTCTGTGTGTGTGAACACTGGGTGTGTCTGTGTGGGTGTGGCTACTTGGGCCTATAAGGGCCTCAGTTAAGATCACTAGTCTGAGGGGTACTTCAGCCAGGGTTAAATCCCTTCTGTGTGTGTGAACACTGGGTGTGTCTGTGTGGGTGTGGCTACTTGGGCCTATAAAGCCTCAGTTAAGATCACTAGTCTGAGGGGTACTTCAGCCATGGCTAGCTGGAGTCAGCGTCCTGTGTTATACCATCTGCCAGTGGGGGCCACCCTTGTGGTCATAGGTTCATGTATGGTGTTATGAAGATGTTTCTTTGGTCTTTATTTATTGCAGCGTATGGTTTCCTGGGTTCCTGTGTGGTGTGTGCTGTGTCTCTTGTGTTGTTGTGGACAGCAGCACTTATACATGGGTTCCAGGCTCTGTGTCTGTGGCAGGTAGGTGTGGTACTAGCTGCACTTACCTGCCATTGCCATATGTCTGTTTCTGTTTCCCCTTTCTTTAAAGCTTGGCCAGTGAGACTCCTGTTCGTCCGTATCTAGGAGGAACAGGTAGTCTTACCCAGCTCCTAGTCCAGGGCCACCCTGAGGGCTAGCAGGAATATCAGGTTCCGGTGTATGAGCCCTCCTACCATCAGGGTCGGCTCATACGGCTAGGAGACAGGGTCAGAATTAGGGATGGATAGGAGGTGACCTGCTCCCTGATTCCTGTCCTGGCCTTGTACTGACCATCCATCTTCTGGCATCACACGGCTGAGGGTTTTCCCCATCCTCAGCCGTGACATCTCCCTCTTGATCTTCCAGCTGCTCCTGCTCCTCTTCCTCCTCTCCTCTCACCTGTGTAGAACCCCCCCCATTTCGCTATACATAGCCTGTGCTCCAATATCCTCCTCCCCCTCTTCCAGTTCAGCCCCCACAGGGCTCATGTGGCCGTGAAATCTAGACGCCACGTCTCCAGTCCCCTGACCAGCCATTGTTACCATCATCTGTTCCAGGATGAAAAGCAGTAGAATCACATTGTTCATCCCATAGTCCTGGCTACTGAGAAATAACGTGGCATCCTCATAGGGCCTGAGCATACAGCAGGTGTCACGCATGAGCTGCCACTGGCTAATATCAAAGTTACACAGGGGAGTACCTCTGTCTGCCTGTATCATCAAGAAATCGTTTATGGCCTTTCTCTGTTCGTATAGTCGGTCCAACATATAGAGGGTGGAATTCCAATGGGTGAAAACGTTGCATATCAGCCTATGTTGGGGGATGCCGTTCTGCCGCTACAGCTCAAGGAGGGTGTGCTTTGCGGTGTATGAGTGGCTGAAGTGCATGCAAAGTTTTCTTGCCATTTTCCGGATGTCTTGCAGATGAGTGGAAGACTTCAGGAACCGCTTGACAACCAGATTGAACACGTGCGCCATGCAGGGCGCATGGCTCAGCCTTCCTTGACGCAGCACTGAGACCATGTTCTTCCCGTTGTTCCATGGTTCCAATTTTCAATTGTTGCGGAGAAAGCCAGGATTCAATTTTTTATTAAGGACGCAGAGAAGTCCCTCCGCTGTGTGACTCAGGCAAATGAGGTGTTGACCAGCGTGATACGGCCATGCCCTGCACATGTGGGTATACTGGAGGGGCACTGAGGACACGTGGAGGATGAGGAGGCGGACATTGCCGCAGGACCAACGGCGTGAGAACGTGGAGGCGGAAGCTGCGTCATCTGGCCAAGTTGCTGGTGTGGCAGGATATATGGCAGGATATACCGTATATATTGTCCTTGCCCATAGTTACAGCTCCACACGTCGCCACTAGAGATGAGCAAATTTTTCAAAAATTCGATTCGCTGGTTTGCCAATAAAAAAAAATAATAATTGGTTTGATCCAAATATATTTGAGGTGAATTTCATTAAAAACGGCTATTTCCTGGCTGCAGAGAGCCTTTATAGTGGTGTAGAACACTGTGCCTTGCAGTAACACGCATGGGGAGTCTGCTTTGGTAGTGAAATAATACTATGATCCGTATGACATGCAGATGACAGGCGTTGCTCTTAGAATCACTGCACACTTCACTTATTTGGGCAGTCATGGGGCCAAAACTGACCAAATCTAGTATAAACTCGGCCTTACAGGTCGATGTTAGCACCAAGAAGAAGCGTACTCCTTTTACACCGTCATCAGCTGATTCCACATAGATGTCTACAGAACCTGTTCTAATAAACACTTATACAAGTAGAGCCCCCCGACAGAGTGGAGAGGGTGTCAGCAGTAAGTTTGTGTTGACGTCACTGATTATTTTGCCCTTCCTCTGATCCGTCAGAACAATAACCCACAAAAAACTGATCCTGTCTGTGGAGCATTTGGTCAGTAATCCATCAGTATTGCTAATGCAAAAAAAAAAAAAAAAACAGGAGTGGATCCAAAACAGAGATGACATGTGAACGGAATATTTGCTCAAGGAGGGTGTGCTTTGCGGTGTACGAGTGGCTGAAGTGCATGCAAAGTTTCCTTGCCATTTTTAGGATGTCTTGCAGATGGGTGGAAGACTTCAGGAACCGCTTGACAACCAGATTAAACACGTGTGCCATGCAGGGCGCATGGCTCAACCCTCCTTGACACAGCGCCAACACCATGTTCTTCCCCTTGTCGGTCACCATGGTTCCGATTTTGAGTTGTCGCGAAGAAAGCCAGGATTCAATTTCTTGCTGAAGGACACGGAGCAGTTTCTCCCCTGTGTGACTCTGTTTTCCCAGGCAAACCAAGTGCAGAACAGTGTGAGAGTGATGAGAGGGGTCACACATGGCTTGCATACACGACATGCCTCCAACATAATTCTGTGATCTCTACATGAAAATAGTCTTCTGTTGACCAGACTCTTGGCTACTGAGACTGGACTTTGTGGAAGACAGGGTGGTGCTTAACTGACTGGAAGCATTATCTGCTGCAATCCAACCGACCACCTGGTCGCACTGGTGTGACTTTGAGAGTGGTGTCTTGTGCCACTCTGTAAACTGGGACATGAAGCTAGGTATCGTGGATGAGTGTGTTTCTTGTGCTCTGGCAGCAGGCACAGTTTCAACGCGCCCAGGGCCACGGCCTCTGCGTGCACCATTAGCAGCATGGCCACTTCCCCGTCCCTTACTGCTCGCCTTGAACATATTAATGGTATATATGCTTGCAAGTATGTCACATGTACAGTAGCGCAGGGTTTGTACGTGTATGCGCAAATAAATTACACTGAATGTCATAGATATTTAGGATGCGCAAACGTTATACAGGAGATGTAGCACAGGTAATGTTGCTGTCACCAGCACCTAAGAAAAAATTACACTGAATGTCACTGATATTTAGGATGCGCAAACGTTATACAGGAGATGTAGCGCAGGTATTGTTGCTGTCACCAGCAGCTAAGAAAGAATTACACTGAATTTTCACAGATATTTAGGATGCACAAATCTTATACAGGAGATGTAGCGCAGGTAATGTCGCTGTCACCAACGGCTAAGAAAAAATTAGACTGAATGTCACAGATATTTGGGATGCACAAACGTTATACAGGAGATGTAGTGCAGGTAACTTGCAGGATGACAGGCCGAACTGGATGGACAAATGTCTTTTTTCGGCCTTATGTACTATGTTATAATGTTACTATGTTGATGTCGCTGTCACCAGCTGCTAAGAAAAAATTACACTGACTGTCACAGATATTTAAGATGCGCAAACGTTATACAGGAGATGTAGCGCAGGTAATGTCGCTGTCAGCAGCGGCCAAACATTTGTGCTGAATGTCACAGGTATTTTGGATGCGCAAATATAACACAACAGATGTAGCAGAGGTTGTGTCACTGTCAGCAGCGGCCAAACAATTGCACGCAATTTAGTGCAGGTTGCGCTAATAATATATATTGCAGCCATATAAAACAATAGTTCTTAAAAGGACTTTTGGGTCTCTAACACCTTTCAACAGTAAACCCTGCCTGAAAAACAATTCCTGTCCCTAGACTATTTGTCCCTTCTGCTGCAGCTCTCCCTGACTAAGACTGAGCCGAACCACGTGTCATCGGGTGCTATATAACACCCGATGATGCGTTCCGGCCAGCCAATCACTGTAATGCCAATAACAAACACATCGCGCTCGAGCGCACGCGGTGTTCGGCCGAACACCACAATGTGCCGAGCATCGCGATGCTCGAGTTAAAATGGTGTTCGGCCGAGCATCCTTGCCCAACACTAAACAATACCAAAAAGATAAAATTCTAACCATGTGGATATAGAATAAACGGAAACAGACTATTGAGGCCTGATGCTTATTTTCATGTTAACACTCTCAGGCAAATTGTTGCTCTACCCTGTGTATTGGTGTACTGATCACCTATATGCTGGTTTAACTAAATTGAACAATCCCAAAAAAGATAAAATTCCAACCGTGTGGACATAGAATAAACAGAAACTGACAAATGAAGCCTGATGCTTATTTTCATGTTAAGAATCACAGGTAAATTGTTGCCCTACCCTGTGTTTTGGTGTAATGATAACCTATATGCTGGTTTAGTTGAATTCAATAAAAAAAAAAAAAATACATTAAAATTGGAACTGTATGCATGGACATAATAAACAAATTCATCCCTAATAATTTATTCTCAATCACTGATGTATATAGTTTTTCAAACTAAAACAAAAAATAAATAACTAAATATGTAAGAGGATCTGATATGCTAGATTGATGGATGAACATGTGTTGTAAGGTTTTCTCTTATTCCACCCACCACCCCCCTCGCCTTTCCCTTCACTGTCCCTGGAAGTAGAGAAGATAATGCTGTGGCCCTAGTCTTGTTTTAAAGCTTATAATTCTAGATTTCAAACAAGAGCATATCTTCTGTAAAGCTTGAGGCATAAAGGGTTAAAGCAGACCTCAGACCTCACAACTGTGATAACTCTGGTGGAGGTCTAGACAGCCTATCCAAGTTTACACCATCTATAGAATTAGTAAATCTGCCCCATTGTGCTCCCTAGATGTGTCTTAGTTTTTTTCTTTTTTACTGGAGACAATAAAACAAAGCTAGATTTGAACAATCTATAGGTGTTAAAAACTAGGAGGATAAAAAATGTATAAATAGTGATATAAATGTGAACTAAGTAATTCAATTACCAAAGACAAGTAAGGTAAAGGTAGAGAGTAAAAACCAAGATTAAGGAAGTGCTTGTCTGAATTAAAATAGGAAAACTATATATATATATATATATATATATATATATATACAGTCGTGGCTAAAAGTTTTGAGAATTACATAAATATTGAAAATGGGAAAAGTTGCTGCTTAAGTTTTTATAATATCAATTTGCATATACTCCAGAATGTTATGAAGAGTGATCAAATGAATTGCATAGTCCTTCTTTGCCATGAAAATTAACTTAATCCCCAAAAAACTTTCACACTGCATTTCATTGCTGTCATTAAAGGACCTGCTGAGATCTTTTCAGTAATTGTCTTGTTAACTCAGGTGAGAATGTTGACGAGCACAAGGCTGGAGATCATTATGTCAGGCTGATTGGGTTAAAATGGCAGACTTGACCTGTTAAAAGGAGGGTGATGCTCGAAATCATTGTTCTTCCATTGTTAACCATGGTGACCTGCAAAGAAACGCGTGCAGCCATCATTGCGTTCACAGGCAAGGATATTGTGGCTACTAAGATTGCACCTCAATCAACAATTTATAGGATCATCAAAAACTTCAAAGAAAGAGGTTCAATTCTTGTTAAGAAGGCTTCAGGGCGTCCAAGAAAGTCCAACAAGCGCCAGGATCGTCTCCTAAAGAGGATTCAGCTGCGGGATCAGAGTGCCACCAGTGCAGAGCTTGCTCAGGAATGGCAGCAGGCAGGTGTGAGCGCATCTGCACGCACAGTGAGGCGAAGACTTTTGAAAGATGGCCTGGTGTCAAGAAGAGCAGCAAAGAAGCCACTTCTCTCCAAAAAAAAAAAAACATTAGGGACAGATTGATCTTCTGCAGAAAATATGGTGAATGGACTGCTGAGGACTGGGGCAAAGTCATATTCTCCGATGAAGCCTCTTTCCGATTGTTTGGGGCATCAGGAAAAAGGCTGAAAAGGTGAGCGCTGCCATCAGTCCTGTGTCATGCCAACAGTAAAGCATCCTGAGACCATTCATGTGTGGGGTTGCTTCTCATCCAAGGGAGTGGGCTCACTCACAATTTTGCCCAAAAACACAGCCATGAATAAAGAATGGTACCAAAACACCCTCCAACAGCAACATCTTCCAACAATCCAAAAACTGTTTGGTGAAGAGCAATGCATTTTCCAGCACAATGGAGCACTGTGCCATAAGGAAAAAGTGATAACTAAGTGGCTTGG
Organism: Bufo gargarizans; assembly: GCF_014858855.1. Taxonomy (NCBI): domain Eukaryota; kingdom Metazoa; phylum Chordata; class Amphibia; order Anura; family Bufonidae; genus Bufo; species Bufo gargarizans. The sequence continues at coordinate 48,129,826 of NC_058084.1, forward strand.
GGACCAAAATGTTGAAATTTTGGGACCATGGCCTGGAAACTCCCCAGATCTTAATCCCATGAGAACTTGTGGTCAATCCTCAAGAGGCGGGTGGAAAAACAAAAACCCAGTAATTCTGACAAACTCCAAGAAGTGATTATGAAAGAATGGGTTGCTATCAGTCAGGAATTGGCCCAGAAGTTGATTGAGAACATGCCCAGTCGAATTGCAGAGGTCCTGAAAAAGAAGGGCCAACACTGCAAATACTGACTCTTTGCATAAGGCCCCATGCACACGGCCGTGTTTCACAGCCGTGTGCGGGCCGTGGAACCGCGGCCTGGATCCCTCCTGAGAGCAGGAGCGCACGGCGTCACTGGTTGCTATGACGCCGTGCGCTCCCTGCTGCCGCCGCAATACAGTAATACACTGGTATGATCTATACCAGTGTATTACTGTACTGTGCCGGCAGCAGGGAGCGCACGGCGTCATAGCAACCAGTGACACCGTGCGCTCCTGCTCTCAGGAGGGATCCAGGCCGCGGTTCCACGGCCCGCACACGGCTGTGAAACACGGCCGTGTGCATGGGGCCTAAATGTCATGTAATTGTTGATAAAAGCCTTTGAAACATATGAAGTGCGTGTAATTATATTTCACTACATCACAGAAACAACTGAAACAAAGATCTAAAATCAGTTTAGCAGCAAACTTTGTGAAAACTAATATTTGTGTCATTCTCAAAACTTTCGGCCACGACTGTATATATTAATTAAAATATAAAAATAAAAAATATATAAATTAGGAAGGAGATTTGTAGTTAATAGAGCAGAGTTTCTCATTCAAGATCCTCATCTATTAGCCAGAGAAGGGCTACAAAAACTTTCTTTCTCTGGAGGACTTGACACATCTGGGCATTATACAGATAGCATTTGATTTCAAAGGTGTAATACCACTCTTCCCCCTGTGGTGGCACTGCAGGGGAGTTGTACACTTGCTGTCAGGGTGCTCCTGCAGATTACAGAACATATCTTCAAGATAACATAAAGGGCGAGGCACCACCCTTGATGACAACCATATGTTCTAATAGGCCAATAGCCCCTTTCATGACCTGAATAATATTTCCTAAACACTTGATGGAATAGTTGGGTGAATATAACTTTAAATTATGAAATAGGAAAAGTTATTTTTATGCGGGATGAATAGAATCTGGTTGCCATGCAGAATCTGAAGCCAAAACACATTTTCTTCCTTCCAGGTGACGTGTGACCTTGCAATCTGTTAGAAGTGTTGCTATGGAATCTCTCATTTCTACATTCTGCATTGACACCGACTGATCGCAGCTTTTAAATTAACTCTAACAATGAATATGAATGTTTACACCAGCAATTAATGTAGGGAGTAGCTGACATCCACATTCAATTATATCTTAGATGTCTGGGAGGCACAATCACAAAAACAGCACAGTAATTGGCACCAAATATATTTGCACGCCTCCTAATAAATTTGGTGCATTTTTACCTATAAAACAGGGAAATCGAGTAAAAAAAAACACATTTACTTAACAGTTTCTGCCATATTTTTGCATGATCTGTTCTAAAAATGGTGTTACTCATTTAGTTACTTTTTTCATTGCTTACCAGTTTTTAAAAGTGATGAGAAAAGTGAGTGCGGTCTCCAAGAAGATGTAGCTTTCCTAATATTAACCTCATTATGACCAAGAACTGTACGTGTATGGCTGGAGATGAAAATTTAGCAGGAGCAGATCAGGACCCTGGAGCCTGAGGGAAACCGCTGTGATACATCCTATACTCAGAAACACTACCACTCCCATCCTCCTCTCTGGATCCTCAAGGGCTCGCATACACCATGACTACTAAAATTATGGGGAATGGTTGTTCATCCAGGGAGTTATTGTAATTGCCTGATTGGAGTCGGAAGGAATTTTGTACCCTAAAATGAGGAAAATTGGCTTCTGCCTCACAGTTTTTATTTTTTTTGCCTTCCTCTGGATCAACTTGCAGGATGACAGACCGAACTGGATGGACAGATGTATTTTTGCAGCCTTATATACTATGTTACTATGTCACTAAATAGAAGTGGACCAATTACATATTTTCATTAGATTTTTTTTTCTAGCAGATTTTTTTTGTGAGAAAAAGGAATCCTAAGATGGAAAAGAATAAATGTACTGTTTTTGATACAGTTTTTCTCCCCCCCCCCCCCCCCCCCCATATATACTGAATAGACTTGTAATGGAAAATATAATGTCAAAAATACAGGTGTCTTAGCATAGCATGTAGGATGCAGGAGAAATTTACAATAGAACTAAGAAATATATTTAATATACTTTCACCTACCATTTTATGCCTCAGCTGGCTACAATAAGTAGCTGATTTCTTTCTCTCACTGCCACATTATATACTTTATATTCAGTAAATCAGCGGCAGGGCTACTTAGTGAAGCAATGAGAGGAGATAGGTCGTGAAGGTTAATCTACATATGCAATAATCCACTAAGTGTCCATGATGCTGTGAATGCACGATTTCCAAGGTAAATGGGAAAACATTAAATATCCATGACACATGCTGGGAAGAAATGTGAAAACTATAAAGCACAGCATGATATTTTATTTTATTTGCGCCCATTTACCATGAAGCTTGACGAATACAGCTCTTGCTATGGAGGCATCCATTATGTCTCCTCCCTCCCCAACGCCATTTTTTAGGGGCACAGTTTAGATTTAATTTTCCAATAGGAGGCACTTGCCCCACCACCGGACATTTCGCAATGGAAGCAAAGCAAAATAATCGCCGCCTATTAAAAAAATCCTCCTCCCAGGTCAATTCATTTCAGTTACTTAAATGACCCCATCTTCATTATGGGGACTGGACCTCTGCTGCTTCCTGAACAGTGTACATAGCACTCATTGCATACACTGAGCAGAAGGCAAAAAAAAACGTCTCTGCTGTCACTGTGGAGAGTCAGGCTGTCTGTGGACGATGGATCTCCTTTCCTGTAGATGATTGATTTCACTTTACTTGGCCCAAACCACAGGATACGGGCATGATTGGCCATCACAAGAGTGGCAGTCCGTCCTCCCCCCTCATTTCTCTGCTCCATTCAGTTCTATGGGGCTGCTGAACATAGACGAGCGCATTCTGGCAGTCCCAGAGTTGAATGGAGTGGTGGGCATGCATGCATGGGCCCCCTTCACATGATCCACGGAGGCCTTAGTAGTTGAATAAGGGGTAAGTTGTCGTCATTGGATAACCCCTTTAACCACCTCCGGACCGCCTAACGCAGATGTGCGTTCCGGAGGGGGCAGCCCTGCGCACAGTCACGCATATATGCGTCATCTCGCGAGACGCGAGATTTCCTGTGCGCGCGCTCACAGAAACGGAAGGTAAGCGAGTGGATCTCCAGCCTGCCAGCGGCGATCGCTCGCTGGCAGGCTGGAGATCTGATTTTTTTAACCCCTAACAGGTATATTAGACGCTGTTTTGATAACAGCGTCTAATATACCTGCTACCTGGTCCTCTGGTGGTCCCTTTTGTTAGGATCGACCACCAGAGGACTCAGGTAGCTCAGTACAGTCGGACCAAACACCACACTACACTACACCCCCCCCCCCGTCACTTATTAACCCCTTATACACCCCTGATCACCCATGATCACCCCATATAAACTCCCTGATCACCCCCTGTCATTGATCACCCCCCTGTCATTGATCACCCCCCTGTCAGGCTCCGTTCAGACGTCCGTATGATTTTTACGGATCCACGGATACATGGATCGGATCCGCAAAACGCATACGGACGTCTGAATGGAGCCTTACAGGGGGGTGATCAATGACAAGTGGGTGATCACGCATATAGACTTCCTGATCACTTCCCTGTCATTGATCACCCCTCTGTCATTGATCACCCCCCTGTAAGGCTCCATTCAGACATCCGCATGATTTTTACGGATCCACTGATACATGGATCGGATCCGCAAAACGCATACGGACGTCTGAATGGAGCCTTACAGGGGGGTGATCAATGACAAGTGGGTGATCACGCATATAGACTTCCTGATCACTTCCCTGTCATTGATCACCCCTCTGTCATTGATCACCCCCCTGTAAGGCTCCATTCAGACGTCCGTATGATTTTTACGGATCCACGGATACATGGATCGGATCCGCAAAACGCATATGGACGTCTGAATGGAGCCTTACAGGGGGGTGATCAATGACAAGTGGGTGATCACGCATATAGACTTCCTGATCACTTCCCTGTCATTGATCACCCCTCTGTCATTGATCACCCCCCTGTAAGGCTCCATTCAGACATCCGCATGATTTTTACGGATCCACTGATACATGGATCGGATCCGCAAAACACATACGGACGTCTGAATGGAGCCTTACAGGGGGGTGATCAATAACAGGCGGGTGATCACCCATATAGATTCCCTGATCACCCCCTGCATTGATCACCCCCCTGTAAGGCTCCATTCAGACGTCCGCATGTGTTTTGCGGATCCGATCCATGTATCCGTGGATCCGTAAAAAATCATACGGACGTCTGAATGGAGCCTTACAGGGGGGTGATCAGGGAATCTATATGGGTGATCACCCCTCTGTCATTGATCACCCCCCCCCCTGTAAGGCTCCATTCAGACGTCCGCATGTGTTTTGCGGATCCGATCCATGTATCCGTGGATCCGTAAAAAATCATACGGACGTCTGAATGGAGCCTTACAGGGGGGTGATCAGGGAGTCTATATGGGTGATCACCCCTCTGTCATTGATCACCCCCCCCTGTAAGGCTCCATTCAGACGTCCGCATGTGTTTTGCGGATCCGATCCATGTATCCGTGGATCCGTAAAAAATCATACGGACGTCTGAATGGAGCCTTACAGGGGGGTGATCAGGGAGTCTATATGGGTGATCACCCCTCTGTCATTGATCACCCCCCCCTGTAAGGCTCCATTCAGACGTCCACATGTGTTTTGCGGATCCGATCCATGTATCCGTGGATCCGTAAAAAATCATACGGACGTCTGAATGGAGCCTTACAGGGGGGTGATCAGGGAGTCTATATGGGTGATCACCCCTCTGTCATTGATCACCCCCCCCTGTAAGGCTCCATTCAGACGTCCGCATGTGTTTTGCGGATCCGATCCATGTATCCGTGGATCCGTAAAAAATCATACGGACGTCTGAATGGAGCCTTACAGGGGGGTGATCAGGGAGTCTATATGGGTGATCACCCCTCTGTCATTGATCACCCCCCCCTGTAAGGCTCCATTCAGACGTCCGCATGTGTTTTGCGGATCCGATCCATGTATCCGTGGATCCGTAAAAAATCATACGGACGTCTGAATGGAGCCTTACAGGGGGGTGATCAGGGAGTCTATATGGGTGATCACCCCTCTGTCATTGATCACCCCCCCTGTAAGGCTCCATTCAGACTTCCGCATGTGTTTTGCGGATCCGATCCATGTATCCATGGATCCGTAAAAATCATACGGACGTCTGAATGGAGCCTTACAGGGGGGGTGATCAGTGACAGGGGGGTGATCACCCTGATCACCCCCTGTCATTGATAACCCCCCTGTAAGGCTCCATTCAGACGTCCGCATGTGTTTTGCGGATCCGATCCATGTATCCATGGATCCGTAAAAATCATACGGACGTCTGAATGGAGCCTTACCAGGGGGGTGATCAGTGACAGGGGGGTGATCAGGGAGTCTATATGGGTGATCACCCCCCTGTCATTGATCACCCCCCTGTCATTGATCACCCCCCTGTCATTGATCACTCCCCCTGTAAGGCTCCATTCAGACATTTTTTTGGCCCAAGTTAGCGGAAATTTTTTGTTTGTTTTTGTTTTTGTTTTTTCTTACAAAGTCTCATATTCCACTAACTTGTGTCAAAAAATAAAATCTCACATGAACTCACCATACCCCTCACGGAATCCAAATGCGTAAACATTTTTAGACATTTATATTCCAGACTTCTTCTCACGCTTTAGGGCCCCTAAAAAGCCAGGGCAGTATAAATACCCCACATGTGACCCCATTTCGGAAAGAAGACACCCCAAGGTATTCCGTGAGGGGCATATTGAGTCCATGAAAGATTGAAATTTTTGTCCTAAGTTAGCGGAAAGTGAGACTTTGTGAGGAAAAAAACAAAAAAAATTAATTTCCGCTAACTTATGCAAAAAAAAAATAATTTCTATGAACTCGCCAGGCCCCTCATTGAATACCTTGGGGTGTCTTCTTTCCAAAGTGGGGTCACATGTGGGGTATTTATACTGCCCTGGCTTTTTAGGGGCCCGAAAGTGTGAGAAGAAGTCTGGGATCCAAATGTCTAAAAATGCCCTCCTAAAAGGAATTTGGGCACCTTTGCGCATCTAGGCTGCAAAAAAGTGTCACACATCTGGTATCGCCGTACTCAGGAGAAGTTGGGGAATGTGTTTTGGGGTGTCATTTTACATATACCCATGCTGGGTGAGAAAAATATCTTGGTCAAATGCCAACTTTGTATAAAAAAATGGGAAAAGTTATCTTTTGCCAAGATATTTCTCTCACCCAGCATGGGTATATGTAAAATGACACCACAAAACACATTCCCCAACTTCTCCTGAGTACGGCGATACCAGATGTGTGACACTTTTTTGCAGCCAAGGTGGGCAAAGGGGCACATATTCCAAAGAGCACCTTTCGGATTTCACAGGCTATTTTTTACAGATTTTGATTGCAAAGTACTTCTTACACATTTGGGCCCCTAAATTGCCAGGGCAGTATAATTACGCCACAAGTGACCCAATTTTGGAAAGAAGACACCCCAAGGTATTCCGTGAGGGGCATGGAGAGTTCCTAGAATTTTTTATTTTTTGTCACAAGTTAGCGGAAAATGATGATTTTTCTTTTTTTTTCTTTTTTCCTTACAAAGTCTCATATTCCACTAACTTGCGACAAAAAATAAAAAATTCTAGGAACTCGCCGTGCCCCTCACGAAATACCTTGGGGTGTCTTCTTTCCAAAATGGGGTCACTTGTGGCGTAGTTATACTGCCCTGGCAATTTAGGGGCCCAAATGTGTAAGAAGTACCTTGCAATCAAAATGTGTAAAAAATGGCCTGCGAAATCCGAAAGGTGCACTTTGGAATATGTGCCCCTTTGCCCACCTTGGCTGCAAAAAAGTGTCACACATCTGGTATCGCCGTACTCAGGAGAAGTTGGGGAATGTGTTTTGGGGTGTCATTTTACATATACCCATGCTGGGTGAGAAAAATATCTTGGTCAAATGCCAACTTTGTATAAAAAAAATGGGAAAAGTTGTCTTTTGCCAAGATATTTCTCTCACCCAGCATGGGTATATGTAAAATGACACCCGAAAACACATTCCCCAACTTCTCCTGAGTACGGCGATACCAGATGTGTGACACTTTTTTGATGCCAAGGTGGGCAAAGGGGCACATATTCCAAAGTGCACCTTTCGGATTTCACCGGTCATTTTTTACAGATTTTGATTGCAAAGTACTTCTCACACATATGGGCCCCTAAATTGCCAGGGCAGTATAACTACGGCACAAGTGACCCCATTTTGGAAAGAAGACACCCCAAGGTATTCCGTGAGGGGCATGGCGAGTTCCTGGAATTTTTTATTTTTTGTCGCAAGTTAGTGGAATATGAGACTTTGTAAGGAAAAAAGAGAAAAAAAAAAATCATAATTTTCCGCTAACTTGTGACAAAAAAAAAAAATTCTAGGAACTCGCAGTGCCCCTCACGGAATACCTTGGGGTGTCTTCTTTCCAAAATGGGGTCACTTGTGCCGTAGTTATACTGCCCTGGCAATTTAGGGGCCCATATGTGTGAGAAGTACTTTGCAATCAAAATCTGTAAAAAATGACCGGTGAAATCCGAAAGGTGCACTTTGGAATATGTGCCCCTTTGCCCACCTTGGCATCAAAAAAGTGTCACACATCTGGTATCGCCGTACTCAGGAGAAGTTGGGGAATGTGTTTTGGGGTGTCATTTTACATATACCCATGCTGGGTGAGAGAAATATCTTGGCAAAAGACAACTTTTCCCATTTTTTTTATACAAAGTTGGCATTTGACCAAGATATTTTTCTCACCCAGCATGGGTATATGTAAAATGACACCCCAAAACACATTCCCCAACTTCTCCTGAGTACGGCGATACCAGATGTGTGACACTTTTTTGATGCCAAGGTGGGCAAAGGGGCACATATTCCAAAGTGCACCTTTCGGATTTCACCGGTCATTTTTTACACATTTTGATTGCAAAGTTCTTCTCACACATTAGGGCCCCTAAATTGCCAGGGCAATATAACTACCCCACAAGTGACCCCATTTTGGAAATAAGACACCCCAAGGTATTCTGTGAGGGGCACGGCGAGTTCCTAGAATTTTTTATTTTTTGTCGCAAGTTAGTGGAATATGGAGCTTTGTAAGAAAAAAAAAAAAAGAAAAAATCATCATCATTTTCCGCTAACTTGTGACAAAAAATAAAAAGTTCTATGAACTCACTATGCCCATCAGCGAATACCTTAGTGTGTCTACTTTCCGAAATGGGGTCATTTGTGGGGTTTGTAGAACCTCAGGAAACATGACAGGTGCTCAGAAAATCAGAGCCGTTTCAAAAAGCGGAAATTCACATTTTTGTACCATAGTGTGTAAACGCTATAACTTTTACCCAAACCATTTTTTTTTTGCCCAAACATTTTTTTATCAAAGACATGTAGAACAATAAATTTGGTGAAAAATTTATATATGGATGTCGTTTTTTTTTGCAAAATTTTACAGCTGAAAGTGAAAAATTTCATTTTTTTGCAAAAAAATCTTTACATTTTGATTAATAACAAAAAAAGTAAAAATGTCAGCAGCAATAAAATACCACCAAATGAAAGCTCTATTAGTGAGAAGAAAAGGAGGTAAAATTCATTTGGGTAGTAAGTTGCATGACCGAGCGATAAACGGTGAAAGGAGTGTAGTGCCGAAGTGTAAAAAGTGCTCTGGTCATGAAGGGGGTTTCAGCTAGCGGGGCTGAAGTGGTTAAAGGCTAAGAATACTTTCCGGGCAATTTTTTTTATGATTGCATTGTACTCATTTTGGGTTAAAAATTTTCAGTAGGTCTTTATTAACCCCTTAGTGACCAGCCTGTTTTGGGCTTTACTAACCAAGCGTTTTTCTTCCTTTTTTCATTGTCGCGTTCCAAGAGCTATAACTTTTTTATTTTTCTGTCTATATAGCTTTATGAGGGCTTGTTTTCTGTGGGACAAATTGTAGTTTTTAATGGTGCCATTTTGGGGTACACATAACTTTCCGATTAACTTTTATTAACTCTTTCTGGGAGGGAGAGGGGAAAAATAGCAATACTGCCACTGCGTTTTTACATTATAAATTTTACGGCTTTCATTTTTCAGTATAAATAATATAATATCTTTATTCTCTGGGTGAGTACGATTACAGTGAAACTAAATACATATAGTTGTTTTTTTTACGTAGTCCACTGCAGTAGATGCCCCCAAAAATAGGCATTCACCTGACAGCAAAGGCCTTTTATGCCTCTGTACATACAGTTGCAAGAAAAAGTATGTGAACCCTTTGGAATGATATGGATTTCTGCACAAATTGGTCATAAAATGTAATCTGATCTTCATCTAAGTCACAACAATAGACAATCACAGTCTGCTTAAACTAATAACACACAAATAATTAAATGTTACCATGTTTTTATTGAACACACCATGTAAACATTCACAGTGCAGGTGGAAAAAGTATGTGAAACCCTAGACTAATGACATCTCCAAGAGCTAATTGGAGTAATGTCACGGCTGAGAATGGGGAAAATCCTCAGCCGTGCGATGCTAGGTGATGTTGTGGCTGCTCGGCCAGGAGAACAGGATAGGGAGCAGGTCACCTCCTCAAGCATCCCTAACCTGACCCTAACTCCTACCTGCATGGGCCGACCTTTAAGGTAGGAGGACCCATGCACAGGAACCTCGGAGCCCTGACTTACCCTCCGCAGATCCCTGAGCTAGGAGCTGGGTAAGACGGCCTACTCCTCCAAAGTACGAAGGAGCGGGAGTCTCAATGGCCAGGCTGTTGGGAAAAGGGGAACACAACAGCTTTACGGGTATGGCAGGCGAACTAGAAGTTCCACCAACCTGCCACAGCCTTGCTGACTTGAACCCTGTGCAAACAGGAATCCAGAACCGTAAACTGCACAAAGTCACAAGGAAGGTCCCAACAGAACATCACATACAACATAACACACATGAATGACATAAAACATAACGACAATATCTTCATGACCACAGGGGTGGCTCTCACTGGCAGGCAGAATAGACAGGAGGCTGCTCCAGCCAAGCATGACTGAAGCAACCCCCAGACCTGTGCTAACAGTGAGGCTTTATAGGCCAAGAAGCCACACCCCACAGTCGGACACACCCAGTGACACACACACACACTGGGAAGGGAGTTAACCCTTTCAAAACCACAGAAGGGAAAACACAACTAAAAAGGGAAGTGTCCAAAACACGAAACACACTGTGGCTGTTGCCGCAGGCAACGACATGGGTGGCACTCATGTCCTGGGAGTCAGCCCGAAGGCCGGGACACTGCCACCACATGTACACACAACGACCAAACGTTGCCACGGGCAACCACAGTGAGGGGAAGATGTAAGTGCACACCACACATAACACAGAGTGCACACAGACATACAAAAGTGCATACAAACACGCACACAACTCCAAGGGAACCGCACACATAACTGTTGTCCGTGGCAACCGCACCTGAGGCAAACAGCAAAATGCCTCCAGCTGCGGTTGACACAACAACCCGAAAACCGCGGGCAACTGTATGCGGCTCCCAAGGAGTCACGGCCATAAACATGGTCGTGACACTCCCACCCCTCAAAGCCCCCCCCCCACCAAAAAAAAAACTTGGGAGGGACTCAGACAAGGGGATAGGAGAAGGGAACGTCCACTCTCAGGAAATGGTTCCCAGGAAGTCGCTGCCAGCTGCATCCTCTCCCAGCACACACTCAGCCAGTCCAGCGAGGCCTGCAGCCCGACACAGCAACACAGGAAGAGAACCACTGAGAATGGACGAGGGGACTCTCCACTCACGTCCCCACTCCAGTCGCTGCCAGCAGACACTCCTACCCAGCACGCAGCCAGACCACAAACGGAATGCTGCCAGCAAACGACCAGAGATGGGAACATGGAGAGGGACGAGGGATCACCAACACGGACACGGAAGGTAAGGTGGCGGGGAATAAGCCACCAACCGTGCCGTTAACGGTGATCCCCCTTAACGCTCTCCCTCCGGAGAACGCGCATGCAGGCCACAAGAAGATGGCACTGCATGCTGCACCCTCTTTCGAAGGTGTGCTACCACACACAAAACAAACACCAACGGTGCAATATAAAACTCAGGGGACGCCAAGACAAAGCACAGTGAAGGGATGGCGGGGAAACGCCACTCACCGCGCCGTCAGCGACGAAACCCCCATAACGCTCTCCCTCCGGAGAACGCGCATGCACCCCATCCGCATATGGCTGTACATGCTTCACCCTCTTTCGAGGGACGCCACGTGAGAAGCCTCTGTGGTCATACTGTCACGGCTGAGAATGGGGAAAATCCTCAGCCGTGCGATGCCAGATGATGTTATGGCTGCTCGGCCAGGAGAACAGGATAGGGAGCAGGTCACCTCCTCAAGCATCCCTAACCTGACCCTAACTCCTACCTGCATGGGCCAACCTTTAAGGTAGGAGGACCCATGCGCAGGAACCTCGGAGCCCTGACTTACCCTCCGCAGATCCCTGAGCTAGGAGCTGGGTAAGACGACCTACTCCTCCAAAGTACAGAGGAGCGGGAGTCTCAATGGCCAGGCTGTTGGGAAAAGGGGAACACAACAGCTTTACGGGTATGGCAGGCGAACTAGAAGTTCCACCAACCTGCCACAGCCTTGCTGACTGGAACCCTGTGCAAACAGGAATCCAGAACCGTAAACTGCACAAAGTCACAAGGAAGGTCCCAACAGAACATCACATACAACATAACACACAAGAAGACATAAACATAACGACAATATCTTTATGACCACAGGGGTGGCTCTCACTGACAGGTAGAATAGACAGGAGGCTGCTCCAGCCAAGCATGACTGAAGCAACCCCCAGACCTTTGCTAACAGTGAGGCTTTATAGGCCAAGAAGCCACACCCCACAGTCGGACACACCCAGTGACACACACACACACTGGGAAGGGAGTTAACCTTTCCAAAACCACAGAAGGGAAAACACAACTAAAAGGGGAAGTGTCCAAAACACGAAACACACTGTGGCTGTTGCCGCAGGCAACGACATGGGTGGCACTCATGTCCTGGGAGTCAGCCCGAAGGCCGGGACACTGCCACCACATGTACACACAACGACCAAACGTTACCACGGGCAACCACAGTGAGGGGAAGATGTAAGTGCACACCACACATAACACAGAGTGCACACAGACATACAAAAGTGCATACAAACACGCACACAACTCCAAGGGAACCGCACACATAACTGTTGTCCGCGGCAATCGCACCTGAGGCAAACAGCAAAATGCCTCCAGCTGCAGTTGACACAACAACCCGAAAACCGCGGGCAACTGTATAAGGCTCCCAAGGAGTCACGGCCATAAACATGGTCATGACAAGTAAGGTGTCAGCCAACTGGAGTCCAATCAATGAGATGAGATTGGAGGTGTTGGTTACAGCTGCCCTGCCCTATAAAAAACACACACCAGTTCTGGGTTTGCTTTTCACAAGAAGCATTGCCTGATGTGAATGATGCCTCGCACAAAAGAGCTCTCAGAAGACCTTTGATTAAGAATTGTTGACTTGCATAAAGGTGGAAAGGGTTATACAAGTATCTCCAAAAGCCTTGCTGTTCATCAGTCCACGGTAAGACAAATTGTCTATAAATGGAGAAAGTTCAGCACTGCTGCTACTCTCCCTAGGAGTGGCCATCCTGTAAAGATGACTGCAAGAGCACAGTACAGACTGCTTAATGAGGTGAAGAAGAATCCTAGAGTGTTAGCAAAAGACTTACAAAAGTCTCTGGCATATGCTAACATCCCTGTTAGCGAATCTACAATAAGTAAAACACTAAACAAGAATGGATTTCATGGGAGGATACCACAGAGGAAGCCACTGCTGTCCAAAAGAAACATTGCTGCACGTTTACAGTTTGCACAAGAGCGCCTAAATGTTCCACAGCAGTATTGGCAAAATATTCTGCGGACAGATAAAACCAAAGTTGAGTTGTTTGGAAGAAACACACAACACTATGTGTGCAGAAAATGAGGCACAGCACACCAACATCAAAACCTCATCCCAACTGTGAAGTATGGTGGTGGGGGCATCATGGTTTGGGACTGCTTTGCTGCGTCAAGGCCTGGACGGATTGCTTTCATTGAAGGAAAAATTAATTCCCAAGTTTATCAGGACATTTTGCAGGAGAACTTAAGGCCATCTGTCCACCAGCTGAAGCTCAACAGAAGATGGGTGTTGCAACAGGACAACGACCCAAAGCATAGAAGTAAATCAACAACAGAATGGCTTAAACAGAAGAAAATACGCCTTCTGGAGTGGCCCAGTCAGAGTCCTGACCTCAACCCCATTGAGATGCTGTGACATGACCTCAAGAAAGCGATTCAAACCAGACATCCCAAGAATATTTATGAACTGAAACAGTTCTGTAAAGAGGAATGGTCAAGAATTACTCCTGACCATTGTGCACATCTGATCTGCAACTACAGGAAATGTTTGGTTGAAATTATTGCTACCAAAGGATGCTTAACCAGTTATTAAATCCAAGGGTTCACATACTTTTTCCACCTGCGCTGTGAATGTTTACATGGTGTGTTCAATAAAAACATGGTAACATTTAATTCTTTGTGTGTTATTAGTTTAAGCAGACTGTGATTGTCTATTGTTGTGACTTAGATGAAGATCAGATCACATTTTATGACCAATTTGTGCAGAAATCCATATAATTCCAAAGGGTTCACATACTTTTTCTTGCAACTGTATATTGCGGACATGCTAGCGGCAATCTAGCCGTGCATGTCCGTATCTCTATAGCCCCAAACCTGGTGACAGAATCCCTTTAAGTCAAAATTTGCCAGGGGTATAAATAATTATGGGCAGCACTGTATATCTGTATGTGTGTATTTTATCTACAAGTGGCATATTAGTGGCATATATTTATCATATTTTATGTATTTTATATCTAATTACATCATATTTTATGTATTTCATATACAATTCGGTACGATAGTTTTTATTTAATTATTCATTTTTATAGAATAAATTTTACAAACCAAGTACCATTATTCAACCTCCACTTATGGATTATGTATTAAATTTATCTACCTTCTCTTTCTTTTTAACTGGTGTTTACTCCCGTTAATATGTTTTATTTATATTTCAAAAAAAATTTTTTTAGACTTGACAAAGGGGTCCCATGTACCCCAAAATGCTTTGTCTCAGAATAAAGTAAAACTATATTTGACTCCTGGTTGTGACGATGCGCTCTGTGCGGAAGCCGGGACGGCTGGGGCACGCTCGCGTCATAAGCACGCCCGGCGTCGCTCGCTCCCATGGTAACCACAATAGGGCTGAGTGCCGAGCAACTCACTTGGCGCTCGGCCGCATTAGAACTCAGGAGTCATGTGATGCTGGCCACGTCACATGACTCCACCAGCGCCTTATTTAAACAGGCAATCTGCTAGCCACAAATTGCCCTTTATTGAGGTCCTTCCTGCGAGATACTCATCTGGTTTGCTGTTCCTGCTTGGCTTCCGATTTCCCATCCGTCTCATCCTTTGGTCTTGGCATTCCCTCCTGGTTTTGACTTCGGCTTGTCCTGACGATTCTCTGCCTGCTCCTCCGGTACCTTTCTGCTCTCTTGGTCATTGACGTGACTTGTTTGACTTTCCTGTTACTTGTGTTGTTTGTCTTCCCTGCACTATCCTAGCTAAGGGTTTGTTGACCAGTTGTCCTTTGTCGCTAGGACTTGCAAGGCAAGTAGGCAGGGACAGGGGTGTGGGTGGAGTTCAGTGGTCACTACCCCACCCACTGTGTGTGTGACAGAATAACAGTCCATCTTCTGAGAAACCCATACAGGTCGGGATGACTCAGAGATCAGCGTCCCCGACAAGGGGCTTGTTTCTATTGTGGCGAGTCAGGCCATTGGATTAATCAATGCTCCAAGAAACCTTCTTCCGGTAAATCTACCAAGATGGTTGAGCTTAAGAACCAGATATTTCCTAATGTGGTCAAGAATAAGTTACTAGCACCTATTACTGTCTCCATGGGTATAAACAAATGTTCTTGTAATGCGTTCATTGACTTAGGTTCTGCTGCCAACTTTATTGATATGAGATTTGCTTTAAAGTTGGGTATTCCGATTTTGACACTACCCACTCCCATCCACATCAATGCTATCAACCCAACCCCCTTGGTGGGTGGTACTGTGAAGTATTCTACCCCTGAGATATCCTTGACTGTGGGGGGGGGGGGGGGGGTGTAACTCTGAAATATGCTCTCTGTTGGTTCTAGAAAACTTACCAGTAGAGGTAGTACTGGGAATGCCTTGGCTCCAGTTAAATAACCCTATTATTGACTGGACCAAGGGGGAACTGGTGAAATAGGGGGTGGAATGCGACTCGTGCTTGTCTGTAGTGCAAGCGGGGGTCTCAGCAGAATCCAATACTTTGCCTTTACTCTTAAAGGAATATATGGATGTATTCTCCTCCTCGAACCCCGAGTTGCTACCGCCCCATAGATCTTTTGATTGCGCCATTGAATTGATAGAGGGGGCCAGGTTTCCCAAGGGACGTATCTATAATCTTTCCAGACCTGAACACAAGGCCATGGAGGATTATGTTGAAGAAAGTCTCAGTAAGGGACACATTAGGCCTTCTGTATCTCCTATGGGGGCGGGATTTTTCTTTGTCAAAAAGAAAGATGGAGGCCTCAGACCTTGCATCGACGACCGGGAGTAAAATAAGATTATGATCAAGAATCAATACTCCCTTCCGTTGATTCTTGATTTGTTTAATCAAGTAATGGGGGCTTCCTGGTTCTCTAAAATTGATCTGAAGGGGGCATATAACTTAATTTGAATTAAGAAGGGAGACGAGTGGAAGACAGCTTTCAATACGCCAGCTGGACACTTCGAATATCTTGTAATGCCTTTTGAACTCAGCAATGCGCCAGCTGTGTTTCAAAACTTTATAAGTGATATTTTTTGAGAATTCTTGGGTAAATTTGTAATTGTCTACCTTGATGATGTTTTGATTTTTTTTCCCCTGATTTTGAGAGTCATGTGTCTCATGTTGGAGGTTTTGAGGAAGGATCAATTGGCGGCCAAACCGGAGAAAGGTGTTTTTGGGGTACAAGAAATTTTGTATCTTGGGTATGTTCTCACTCCTCACGTTTTTAAAATGGATCGTAGCAAGGTATTAGCAATTTTGGACTGCGTAAGGCCATCATCCTTAAAGGCCTTACAACGTTTTTTAGGATTTGCTAATTATTACCGTAGATTTATAAAGAATTTTTTGGTAATTGCGAGGCCCTTAACCGACCTCACCAAAAAAAGGGCGGACCTGGAGAACTGGCCTGTTGAAGCTAGTGAAGCATTTGAGACACTTAAGAAGGCTTTCAGCTGCGCCCCAGTTTTGACTCAGCCGGATCAAGAGAGACCTTTTATTGTGGAGGTGGATGCCTCTGAGGACGGAGTAGGGGCAGTCCTCTCTCAAGGTCCCGCTAGTCTTACCAATTTAAGGCCTTGTGCCTTCTTTTAAAAAAAAAATCTCCAAGAGAGAAATTATGACGTAGGGAATCGTGAATTGCTGGCCATTAAATGGGCGTTTGAGGAGTGGAGACATTTTCTTGAAGGGGTTAACATTGTGTTACCGTTATTACTGATCACAAAAATCTGATGTTTCTTGAGTCTGCTAAGAGGTTGAATCCCCGCCAAGCCATATGGGCATTGTTTTTTACACGCTTTAATTTCTCCATCACTTTCAGGCCAGGAAGTAAGAACGTGATGGCAGATGCCCTATCCTGGAGTTTCTGTGCGTTTCAGCCTACGGATGCACCGCCTGAAACCATATTGCCAGCTAGTGTCTTTGTAGCAGCCATGTCCCAAGATCTTACGGCTCTTATTAAGGCAGAACAACATCTGGCCCCGGCACTCACACCAACAGATAAGTTGTTTGTTCCTGAACAATTCCGTCTCCGGCTGTTGGGTGAGTGTCATGACTTTGTTTTGTGTGGACATCCTGGTATCAAGAGCACTAAAGAGCTGGTATCTAGGTCTTATTGATGGCCCACCCTATTTAAGGATGTCAAGTCCTATGTGTTGCCCTGCGAGGTGTGTGCCAAGTCCAAAACCCCTAGAACTCGTCCTGCTGGTGAACTGCGACCCCCTACCCATTTCCAGTAGACCCCGGTCCCATATTTCTATGGACTTCATCACAGATCTGCCACCTGCTGAGGGTAAAACTGTGGTTTGGGTAGTGGTCGAAAGGTTCAGTAAGATGGTACATTTTGTTCCACTTGCTAAACTTCCCAATGCTAAGACTCTGGCCTCTGTATTGTTGGAACAAATTGTATGTTTGCACGTTGTCCCCGAGAACATTGTGTCTGATAGAGGTGTCCAGTTTGTGTCTAGATTTTGGAGAGCCTTCTGTCAGAGGTGCCAAATCTCATTGTTTTTTTCATCTGCCTATCATCCTGAGAGTAACGGGCAGACGGAGTGACTTAATCAGTCTGTGGAACAATTTCTCAGGTCATATGTCTCTGGTAATCAACAGTTGTGGGTTAAATACCTTCCTTTGGCAGAATTTGCGATAAACAGCCATGTTAATTCGTCCGCTGTTGTCTCCCCATTTTTTTGTAATTACGGTTTCCATTCATCATCTGTCTCCTCATCTAAGGATAAGGTCTCGTCTGAACTGTGCACAGTTTGGGCTCGGGTTCAGTCGAACCTAGAAAAAGCTCAAAATAATAAAAAAATAAAAGCAAATAAGAAACGTTCTAAGGGGATGGATTTTCAGGTTGGGGATCAGGTGTGCCTATCCTCTAAGAATGTGCCTCTTAAGGTGACCTCCAAAAAGTTTGCACCTCATTTTATGGGTCCATACGAGATTACGGAGGCAATTAATCCAGTGTCATTTAGATTTAAGTTACCTAAATCTTTCCACATCCATGATGTCTTCCACAAATCTCTACTGAAAAAACATGTTACTCCTGTTGTTCCTTCACAGTCCGCTTCGTCGCTAGTACTGGTTAATAATTCTGAGGAATTTGTGGTTTCCAAAATCTTGGATGTTAGGAGAGTCCGTAACTCCATACAGTACCTCGTGCACTGGAAAGGCTATTGACCGGAGGAAAGGTTCTGGGTACCAGCTAAGGATGTTCACGCCGCTAGACTTGTCAAAAGATTTAATGTAGAACATCCTGAGAAGATTTCGCCTGGGGCCTTGGTCCGGTCGCCCCGCGTGGAGGGGGGGTACTGTCACGATGCGCTCTATGCGGAAGCGGGGACGGCCAGGGCGCACTTGTGTCATCAGCGCGCCCGGCGTCGACTGCTCCTATGGTAACCACAATAGGGCTGAGCACCGAGCGGCTCACTCAGCGCTCGGCCGCATTAGAATTTAGGAGTCATGTGATGCTGGCCACGTCACATGACTCCACCAGCGCCCTATTTAAACAGGCAATCTGCTGGCCACAGATTGATGTTATTGAGGTCCTTCCTGTGAGATAATCACCTGGTTTGTTGTTCCTTCTTGGCTTCCAATTTCACATCTGTCTCATCCTTTGGTCTTGGCGTTCCCTCCTGGTTTTGACTTCGGCTTGTCCTGACAATTCTCTGCTTGCTCCTACGGTACCTTTCTGCTCTCTTGGTTATTGACACAGCTTGTTTGACTTTCCTGTTACTTATGTTGTTTGTCTTCCCTGCACTATCCTAGCTAAGGGTTTGTCGACCAGTTGTCCCTTGTCGCTAGGACTTGCGAGGCAAGTAGGCAGGTACAGGGGTGCGGGTGGAATTCATTGGTCACTACCCAACCCCCTGTGTGTGACACTGGTTGTGTTCTGCGCCTTGTACTATCCCCTACAAGCTTGACTACCACGGTCCGGCTGCCTCCTACTTCCTTGTACAGTGACCTCTGCACAGGGCACAGAGCGTGCCTAGAAAACTCTGCCATAGAAGTCAATGAGGTCCCCTCCTGACCATTGTGTCTATGGCCCATGTGCTGCCCCCATAATCATTTTCAGGAAATATAAAAAAAAAAATCTGTAATCAGAAAAAAAAAAATATGTGTTGTTATCTAGTTTTAACTGGAACATAAAATTTTTGATAATACATTTCCTTTAACGCTGCTGCACTATTGATTTATTTAACAATTGAGTGAGATACAGTCCACACAATTGCATGTGACTTACTGGATTGCTTTCATACTACACTTGTAATCCCGAAGTTAAACATATTCCCCGGAACTGGTATCTCACGGCTAATATGCTTTTTCTGGTTATATGTGTTCTCTTTCCTTTTTTTTTCTGCATCTAGCCCAGACCACCATGATGGCTTCTCGTGATCACTGCTCAGTTTGCTGCCAAAGCATCTTTTGTCCCTCTGCTTCTGCAAAGATCACCCGTTTCTACAGTAACACATATAACTGTAGTCCCCCACACCAGACCCCTATATTAATTAAGACCCTAATCTAGAGCCATAAACACATTCAATCCCAGAGGAGACACTACAATTAATTCAGTGTTGGATAATTCAGTTGCTAGAGGATTTCTATTGCTTTACTAATGAAGCTTTTCTCACATAGTGGATTTAGAGATACATTCTGGTTTAAATGTACTTTCATAATAATATATTAGGAATAATTAATAAGCCCAAAAGAGTGCCGCCACCATTCACAGTCATTAGGCCTCATTCAGTAACTGCACGGAATAGCATTGTCTTATCTTGGCACAGTTCAATCGTTTTATCAGCGCCTGTATCCAGATGGGTTAGCACTATAAATAATGCTGAATCGTAGAGCAAACTGCTCTGTATAAATTGATATTAGACTTCATGCACATAGCTAAGCCTATATAGAGATATTACAGGTCCATATTACAGAGCCATAGGTAGTCTTTGAGCACCAAATATGGTGCTTACCGTACTGTATTCTTCCCTATTAGAAATGCACCTAGAGGAAAACACTTCTCCATGGCATGTGATTGTAAAGTCCACATATGACACCATCGTGCTGTATGCCTATCTATTGAGTTAAAGGTACAAAACATGGGCCTAGAGATTTCAATGGGATAAAGGTACAAAAAGGTACAAAGCACAGGCTTAGAAATTTCAATGGGATCTATATTATGAATCTGTACAACACAGATCTGTAACGTATCTTTATGTATCACTAGAATGGGTCGTTACCAAAGTAGCTACGGGCTGCGTGACTCAACAATTTTAATGAGCACTAATGTATTGTGCAATAGGCATCTAGCAGCCTTAAAGGGGTTGTCTCACTTCAGAAAGTGGCATTTATCATGTAGAGAAAGTTAATACAAGCCACTTACTACTGTATTGTGATCTAATGTTTTGCAATATGGATAATAACAATACATTAGTAAGTGGCTTGTATTAACTTCCTCTACATGATAAATGTCACTTACTGAAGTGAGACAACGCCTTTAAAGGGAATATATATTATCAGAAAATGACCTATTGTTTAAATCCAAATTTCTATCTTAAACATTTATTAATGACTTTTGATCGTGTTATTTCCAAATTTCCATTCCATATTTAGAAAAAATCCTAAAATCCTTCAGTTTTTATCTTGGCAACTAAGCCTCATAATAGATGCCACTTGTTGGTCTGTAAATATATCTCTTTTGAGCAGTCATCTCATTATCATCCTGGGATTGTGGGAAGGATTACAATGATAGATATCACCCCTCATGCTCTCTCTCTCTCTCTCTCTCTCTCTCTCTCTCTATATATATATATATATATATATATATATATAGTATATATGTAGCCCAGGGTGGCTGCTGTAAAGCAAAAGCATATGCTGTTAACAACAATTTAAAAAATCTACAATCAGAAAATAAAAACAGATTATAAAAAAATGGAATATGTATCAGTGCCTGGTTTTAAACAATTGAAAATAAATTATAGGTGACTGTTTGCCTTTAATTAAAAAAAAAGGAATAGACTCTTCATGCTCGTAATAAGATCATGCAGATAGATTTCTATCATTGTAAAGTGCTGTAAATCAAGACTCATATACTGCGATATTAGCTCAGGGGTGATTAAACATAGCACAACCTCCTGCAAAGTACTATGGGCCACATTTATTAAGACCAGTCTTTTATATGCCCAGTAAGCACCTGTGGATCGCCTCTACATAACTTTGGCGTATTCCCCATTGATTATAAATGTAAGACAGCTTCCGTGCTGTCTTACATTTAGACCATTTTCTATGCCTTCCCCGCTCACGCCATGCTCACTTTTTTAGACCTGGCGTGAGCGGGGAAGAAGTTGCAGATTATTCAAGATGTATCTTTTTTCCTCAAAACAGGGGGGGGGGGGGGCGGTGTTAGTGCATTTTATAAAGTGAATATTAATGAGCGCTAGTATGCAGTAGGCGCGAGGAACAGTCAGTGTAGTGCTGGCTATGCTCAACGCTCCCTGGTCTTCTTCCGGGTGCCCATTGAAATGTGTCCGGACTGTGTATAGTGTCAAGTCATAGTGCATGTAGGCAGAAGACCTGGGAGCAGTGAGTGCATGAAGGCACTCTGTCCGAGGCAGGAGAGGTAAGTTATTTTATTGATTATACTGTCTGAGAACTGATAAAGAATGGAGGTCTGATAAAGATAAGTTGGCTGATTGGTGGGGTCTGATGAAGACTGGCAGTCTGATCTGAGATCTGGTAAAGATTAGGGGTCTGATCTGAGGTCTGATAAAGATTGGGGGTCTGATCTGAGGTCTGATACAGATTGGGGGTCTGATTGTCAGGTCTGATCTGAGGTCTGATGAGGATTGGGGGTCTCATCTGAATTCTGATGAAATTTTTTATTTTTTTTCTCAATTTCCTCTTTTAAAACCTAAGTGCGTCTTATGACCAGGAGTGTCTTATACAGCAAAAAATTACTATAGATACAGATAAACTAAAATAAAACATGCAACAAACTGTGTAATGTAGGTATTACATATGTACAATCTATTTATTATCAATGTGCTGTAGTGCCGCTTTAAATAAGTGAACGACTAAAAGATGCCGCAACATTTCAGGACTTCAATGGAAAGCACATGTATTTGTTCCTCGACTCTGGAGATTTAGATAGATATATCACATGGTTGTTTGTGGGATTACTATATGAACATGTAATAATAGTAACCATGGTGATTCACATTTCTTTTTTTTTCTTTCAAGAAGTAAGTAAATTGAAAAGCTGTCTTTCTTCATATATAATAAAATACATAAAGATGATAAACAATGAAACATCACATTATATAAAACTTACACAATTGTTGTAACAGTGTATTGTACAGTATCAGAGCAAAAATCAGGAGTGGGTCAAAAACACAGACAAGGTACAAATCTCTTCATTATAGTTTTTTCTGTAGGTGTCACTCCAGCTTCGGCTTACAGATACTGACGCAAAATATGGAGCAGAATACTGCTATATGAAAATGACCTTAGGCGATTTCAGACATTGTGGATTTGCAGTGTGGATTTTGCTCTGCAAATCCATAGCAATTAACTGTAGAAAAACTACATGGAAAAACCTACAAAGAAGTCACACACAGAAAAATGACCATGCTGCGCATTGACAAATCCACAGCATGCTCCTTCTATTATGGAAACGCTGAGGATTCCACTGAGAAATCCACAGTGAATCAGCAGCAAGTCCACATGTAACAGATGCAGATTTTGTTATGGGATAGTCACAGATGGCGGCATGATCAGGAATAGAAAAATCCCACCAGATGTGACCTTCCCCTTAGGGCTCATGAACACTAATGTGTGCGGCCCGTACCCGTATTGCAGACCGCAAACAGCTTGAATGGGTTTGCAATCCGCAAGATACAGAGCGATGCAGAGTGGAGTCACGGAGCACGACGGAGCACTTCTATGATTAAAAAAAGACTTGTGGCAGATCAGATATCCTAAGCTTGATGTGGACTTATACCGCCATATAGTGCAAGAATAAAACTGCCACACAGTTTAGTAGTTAATAGTAAGAACTCTGGTGGCCAAGGATAGTGCAGAGGTTAAGACCTGTTTCTTTAGTGGTCTAAGTTAGTGGAGGGGCTAATTCAGAAAACTGTACATTTTTCTCGATCAGGTACAGCAGTTGATGATTTTTTTTCGCTGTTCTTAAGGGAACTTCCTGTTTTGGTCCTGCCAAACAGTTAAGGGGTCCGTGCCTTGGCCAGTGATAGCATCGCACCTCTTCTCTTGGAGATGGGTCTAAGAGAAGGTGCGCACCACATAGACTTACTTGGATTATGGAGATTCTCTTCACTGATATTCGTTGCTGGCCCTGGTTATGGGGTAACATTATGGCGTCCCCCAAGTGGCATGTGGTTGCAGAGACATGTAGTATTTGAATAAAACATGGGTGTAACCATAGGCTTAGCTGTCATAACAGCTGCTATGGGGCCCAGATTTGGAAACTGGTTGCTCAAGTGTAAGAAAGAACAATGTGGGAGAGGAAGTTCGTGCACCTATGGAGAAATCTATGACAGCTCTGAGCTGCCATAGATTTCTGTCTTCATTTACACCAGAAAAGTGGCATAAATGAAAATAAATGTGCAGATGTAAGCCGTCAC
The DNA here is from genome assembly GCF_014858855.1 of Bufo gargarizans. Lineage (NCBI taxonomy): Eukaryota > Metazoa > Chordata > Amphibia > Anura > Bufonidae > Bufo > Bufo gargarizans. Next base: position 48,153,725 of record NC_058084.1, read on the forward strand.
GAATGAGGAAAGTAACCCCAACACCAGCTTTTGCCAAAACAGAATTTTATATAAATGTGGCAATAAACACAACCACAAATGCTGGGAACATACAATCAAATTAAATGCACCCAGTCCGAAGGCTGAGACCCTTGTACTGCACAGCACGGTGCCCTCCGATAGATGAAGGAAGAAAATGCAGTAATTTACCTACTGGTGGGCACAACTAAACTGCCACATCTTACCTGTTATTACCCTAAAAACATGTATCCTCCGTCGACAGCCGAAACACCTGTATAAGGGTACTTTCACACTAGCGTTAAAGTTTTCCGATATTGAGTTCCGTCACAGGGGCTCAATCCTGGAAAAAAAAAAACGCTTCAGTTTTATCCTAATGCATTCTGGATGGAAAGCATTCCATTCAGTATGCATCAGGATGTCTTCAGTTCAGTCCCTCCTACGGTATTTGGCCAGAGAAAATACTGCAACATGGATTTCCCAAGCCTACACTTGCCGGAATGCCAGATCTGGCATTAATTTCCATTGAAATGTATTAATGCCGGATCCGGCACCAAGTGTTCTGGAAAACCGGATTCGGTTTCCTGGTCTGTGCATGTGAAGACCCTTAAAAATGTGAAAAAAATAAATACCGGATCGGTTTTTCCGGATGACACCGGAGATACGGCTCCGGTTTTTGAATGCATTTGTCAGCCGGATCCAGATCTGGAAGCAAATGCTATCCGTTTGCATACGGATTTCCGCATCCGGCAGGCAGTTCCAGCAACAGAACTGCCTGCCGGAATCCTCTAACGCAAGTGTGAAAGTACCCTAAAGTGTTTGCAGACCGCTTCAGCAGCCGACTCTGCTGTCTGGTCTATGGTGGATCTGTCATGACTAAACAGCATGAGTGTCCCGAGGTAGAGTACCCAACCTGTACGTAATCGATCATAAGGAACGCTAGGGGCGCTGAGGTCCGGATGGCCTGGAAAGAAGCCCGCTGGGCCGACACTTAAGACATACCTCAGCCACTATGTCTGCCAGATCTGGACAGTATACCAGTCGTTGGAGCCACATGAACGTTTTGTCGCTCCCGAAATAGACGCCCCTCTCATGGGCTTCCCGGGCGGCCTTTGGTCCCAATGACATGGGGATGACAATCTGTTGCCGGAACTGCAGCTCTGACTGTAAATAGTTGCTCCATTTAGATAAATTAGGTAAAGTATAGGAAGCAAGGCAACCCCCTTAAAGGACATGGCCCTGGGTAACAGTCAGCTTATCCCACTGCCTCAACAACTTTTGGCCCTCCAAAGTAACACGAGCCGGCTCTTCTGGCAGAGGCCAGTTCTTGGTCCAGGTCCTTTCTTTCACTTTTTCACAGGTCCAGGCAGCCATTCTGGACCCTCTCCCAATCAGCCAATGTCTTTCCCAAAACCATTGGCATCCCGGACGCCACCAGACTTGAATGTGCCACTTCCTGGAACAAGGGTAATCGACTAAGGTCAGGAGTTCCAGTGTCCTCTAGCTCCTCATCGGCACTCTGAGCTGACAACCCCACAGAAACTTGGGAGAGTGCCGTTCTCCCTACCTGACTGGAACTTGATGCTGTATTTGTACTTAGAAAGGTGAGCCAACCACCTCTGCTCAAGCGCACTAAGCTTTGCATTCTCCAGATGTGCTAACGGGTTGTTTTGTTATCCATCATCACGGTCACCTCTGCACCTGTCTGGTACTCTGCAAATCTTTCGGTCCACACCAGTGCCAGTAGTTCCAATTTAAAGGAGCCATAGTTGTCAGGATTGCACTCTGACTCCCACAGAGACTGGCTGCCATAGGCAATGACTCTCTCACGTCCATCCTAGACTTGGGATAACATGGCCCCCAGACCATGTAGGCTTCCGTCAGTGTACAGCAGGAATGGGGTGTCGAACCGCGCATAAGCCAGAATCGGGGCACTGGTCAGCGCCTCCTTCACTGCTTCAAAGGCCTCTTGTTTCCAGAGTCCCCACTCAATGGGACAATTCTTCTGGCCCCCCGCAGTGGCCCTTAATAACTCGTTTAACGGACCCACCAAATGAGAAAATTTGGGTGTAAACCTCCTGTAGTAACCGGCCATGCCCACGAACGCCCACACCTCTCGTAGTGTACTCGGCTGGGCCCACTTTTGGACGGCTTCCACCTTGTTGGGGGCCGGCTTTACCCCCTCCTGGGTGACCAAATGTCCCAGATACTCTATCTTCTGTCAAAACATTTGGCACTTCTTGGGCTTGATCTTGAGCCCATGGTCTCACAGCTGTCTTAGGACCTGTCGCAGCTTCTGGAGGTGAGCCTCAAAGGAGGCCCAAAACACTACTATGTCATCCAGGTATATCAATACCGACTTGAAGTTGAGATCTCCCAGACAGTCTTCAACATTGAGGCAGCGTACAGAAACACATCCATCCTTCACAATAGCGAGGGCCCGGGCTCCCAGTGGGCGAGTCTGCGTTTCCTCTTGGTAAGCGGGCTTGAGCAGGACCTCCAGTCCATTTAGTTGTCATCCAGCCCCCACTGGAAGCATCAATATTTGTTCTTGTCGAGGTTGGATTTTCACCAGGGTCCTCTGTGGCACCCTCACGTGTTCAATAGGCCGACCGGACATGTTGCCCTTTCGCAGACTACAGCTCCTCACCATCTGCTGTAGATCCTTCTGGGTTGGCCGGTGTGTGGTGGCCCGTTGCCAATACTTCGGCCCTTCTTTGGCATAGAGTTGATGGTCTAGGTCTCTCAGCACGTTCTCTCCAGGACGAATGGTCCACCAGCACGACCCTCTTCTTGCCGACGCCTTGCCCAAACAGTCGGACCCGCATCCAGACTATCCCTCGGATGTCCACCTCTCTGTTATTGGCAGCCTGTCAGCCTGATGACGCTCTCCTATCTTCCGGCTCCATCATATGTCCAAAGTGTCTTTCAAAGAACTCCAGAGGCATAAGGGTGCACTCTAATCCTGTATCAACTAGGCGTTTCCATAACGGGGCTGCTGGCATACAGGTCGTGTTCCTCGCGCATAGGGCTTAGCTTCTGGTGTACCGCCGCAGGACGCCCACCTACTGCGGCGGTCAAAAGTTTAACGTCGGCTCGGACTTCATCTGTTCTGGGCACTCTCTAGCCATATGGCAGTACTTTTGACAAGCCCAACAGAGGGGCCCCCTTTTGACGTGCCCCTGCTCCTAAATAGTCCTAGATGGAGTGGCGCAGGGTGCTGGGGTCATTTCCGGAGGCCGGGGAGATTCTGCCTTCATCTGGGACACTTCCAGCCGAAGTTCTCTCAATTCTGTCCGCAGGGCCTGGACCACATCCTTTAAGGACTCTACAGCTTCAGATGCAGACCGACCTCCCGTAGCATGGGTAACACTCACTACTCTCACCGCCACAGGCATGTACTCTTCCTCTCCCTCCACGACGGCTAGGTAGATGCTGTAGAATGTCATGTCGGGTGTCATCCGGGTCATGTCTTGCAATTTGTCCTGTAAAAATTTGTTGGAGAGCCCCACTATGAACTGGTCTCGTAGTAGCCGGTCCACCTCCCTGAAAGCTCCCATGCCCTCTGGATCTCGCCGCTGTATTTCATTTAGCGCCTCCTGTAGGGCATTGGAGTACTGTATCAGGGTCTTGTCCTCTCGCTGTGGTCGGTTAAAGAAGTGGCTCCGCAGCTGCACTATTTTAGCACGCCCCCCTTGGGCTCTCTCCCGCAGGGAGAATATTTTCTCTATGGTGTCTCTTGGATTCAGGCCTTAACATCACTGTCCGTCTGACGTCACCCTCTAGAGCCCCCAATGCAACCTCTGCCTGCAGCTCGGGGGTCAGGTACACATCCTAACCGCACTTCGCACCCTTTCAGTCAAGTCCTGCAATGTCATATTTTTTCCGTAAAATTTGTGGAAGATGACGCAACAGTGCCCCCGAAGGGATGTAACCTACTGGTACGGGCATGGCGGGGGCAAGCTGTATCAGTGGGGTTGGGGCAAGTTGGTCTTGCATTGGCGCCCTCCGTGCTGGGTCCTGGATCGGCGCCATTGGCACCGGGGGAAGATCTCCTGTCGCGTTCCCATCCATAACGGTCGCTGTATCCTGCCAACTACGGAAAGATGTAAGCCATGTACTGAAGTGGGCTCCCCAAGATACAGTGAAGTCACGAACGAGGAAAGCAACTCCATCACCAGCTTTTGCCAAAACAGAATTTTACTTGAATGTGACAATAAACACAACCACAAATGCTGGGAAGATACAATCAATTTACATACACCCAGTCCGAAGGCTGAGACCCTTGTGCTGCACATCACGGCACCCTCTAATAGATGAAGGAGGAAAGTGCAGTAATTAACCTACTGGCAGGCACAACTAAACTGCCAAACCTTACCTGTTATTACCCTAAAAACAAGAACCACTGTATGGGTATGTGTTACTGGCTATCCTGCGGTGAAGCACAACAACTTACAATCTTACCAAGTTCTACAGTATTCCCCCTCCCATAAATGGTCCTGTGGCACATCCCTGAGTATTCCTCCTGAGCACGAAAACGCCAGCCTGGCTTGAGTTTGTAAGAATTGTATCAGCTCTCCAATGTGAAATGTCACTTTGAGTTATGGAGTCCATAAAATGAACAGTAGTAACACTTGTGGCCTGACACAAACAGAAACCCTAACTAACTAACTATAGGCCTAGTCTCAGTCTCTAAACGCCAACACTGTGATGAGTTGCGTGCATGATCCTACTGACCTGGGTCTGCTTTGCATCCGTTGGTGACTCTGAACAGAACAAATGTCATTCCAACAAGCATGCGGTACCGCAGTGTATGTTGCTTTGTTCCTCTGCTCTCATCAGCGTTTCTAGCAGCAATCCTCCTTCCTCTGGATAGAATGAGGATCTTGGAAACGATCAGCTTCACTTAGCTGCAGCTCTGGTCACTGAGGGATGCTATAACACCTGGATGCCATCATATTCTCTGCTCACACAGTTCCTTAGTTTCACCTCCTTCTAAGATAGTTGCTCTCTCCTTCTCTTCTCTCCAGCCTGTAGCTGTGTTTAGGAAACAGCAATATCTTGTGGCCAAACAGCAGAATGTCAGTCCAGAACATTTCATTTAATCACACAGTGTTCAGACAAGGAGAGCTGTTTCCCCATCTCACACGGGACCCAATGGTTCTGCCCCCTCCCAGCCCTAACCACACCACTTGTTCAGAAAGTGATGAGAGCATTGTTGAAACACCCCTTGCCATTAAATGTGTGCCAATGTGGTGTTTAAAAGGTCACAAACATGGGGTTTGCACCTTTCTGACATCAGAAAAGCGGCCTGGAGGGAATGATAAATTTCCCTCATTGTTTCTTTTTGCAAGGAATATTAAGCGGGCGTGTTCTGCCTCCCGGCACTACTATGTGGCTTCTCTGATATATGACGCTATTATGCATACCTTTATTATTGATACTAATAATGCTTACATTTTCTGTCAATAGATGATGGGGACCGAGGCCGATCTTATTTTGTTATGAGGAAATATGAAATCTAGCCATGGTCCTGAACAGAACATAAATATACACTCACCTAAAGAATTGTTAGGAACACCTGTTCTATTTCTCATTAATGCGATTATCTAGTCAACCAATAACATGGCAGTTGCTTCAATGCATGTAGGGTTGTGGTCCTGGTCAAGACAATCTCCTGAACTCCAAACTGAATGTCAGAATGGGAAAGAAAGGTGGGCTACAACAGCAGTAGACCCCACCGGGTACCACTCATCTCTACTACAAATAGGAAAAAGAGGCTACAATTTGCACGAGCTCACCAAAATTGGACTGTTGAAGACTGGAAAAATGTTGCTTGGTCTGATGAGTCTCGATTTCTGTTGAGACATTCAAATGGTAGAATCCGAATTTGGCGTAAACAGAATGAGAACATGTATCCATCATGCCTTGTTACCACGGTGGTGGTGTAATGGTGTGGGGGATGTTTTCTGGGCACACTTTAGGCCCCTTAGTGCCAATTGCCGATCGATTTAATGCCAGGGGCTACCTGAGCATTGTTTCTGACCATGTCCATCCCTTCATGACCACCGTGTACCCATCCTCTGATGGCTACTTCCAGCAGGATAATGCACCATGTCACAAAGCTCGAATCATTTCAAATTGGTTTCTTGAACATGACAATGAGTTCACTGTACTAAAATGGCCCCACAGTCACCAGATCTCAACCAGATCTCAACCCAATAGAGCATCTTTGGGATGTGGTGGAACGGGAGCTTCGTGCCCTGGATGTGCATCCCTCAAATCTCCATCAACTGCAAGATGCTATCCTATCAATATGGGCCAACATTTCTAAAGAATGCTATCAGCACCTTGTTGAATCAATGCCACGTAGAATTAAAGGGATTCTGTCACCAGGTTTCACCCCCTCCAGATAAAAATATGGTTATGTTCAGGGAGCTTTAACCATTCCTAATGTGGTCTTATAAATGTAATCTGTAGGCTCATTTTGCTAAAAATACGCTATTACTAACCTGTCATTCATAAAAATAAGGTGCCCAAGGGGATGTAAATGGATCCAAGCTGCCGCCCGCACCCACAGCCGTTCGTGCCCAGCTCCGCCTTTCCCGACCTCAGTGCCACCTCATAATCTTCTGTGACGCCTCCCGCTCTCCCTCCCTCCCCCCTCCTCCTGCTGTAAGATCGCTGTGACGCCTCCCCCCTCCTCCTGCTGTAACATCGCAGTGACGCCTCCCGCTCTCCCTCCCTCCCCCCTCCTCCTGCTGTAACATTGCAATGGCGTCACAGAGTCACAGCGATGTTAGAGCAGGAGGAGGGGGGAGGGAGGGAGAGCAGGAGGCGTCACAGAAGATTATAAGGCGGCGCTGAGGTCGGGAAAGGCGGAGATGGGCACGAATGGCGGCGGGTGCGGGCGGCAGCTTGGATCCATTTACATCCCCTTGGGCACCTTATTTTTATGAATGACAGGTTAGTAATAGCGTATTTTTAGCAAAATGAGCCTACAGATTACATTTATAAGACCACATTAGGAATGGTTAAAGCTCCCTGAACATAACCATATTTTTATCTGGAGGGGGTGAAACCTGGTGACAGAATCCCTTTAAGGCAGTTCTGAAGGCAAAAGGGGGTCCAACACCGTATTAGTATGGTGTTCCTAATAATTTTTTAGGTGAGTGTAAATTTGGGTTTTTACAAAATTTTGAAAAGTTAGGTTACAATAATAAAATTCAATGTTTTAGTAGTCATGTATGTAAATAATATGCATGATAAATATATAATACCTGCACCTTATTGTTTATACCAAACTAAGCTTCATTTATTATATATTTTATATGTATATGGGTACTTTCACACTAGCGTTTTTCTTTTCCGGTGTTGAGTTCCATCACAGGAGCTCAATACCGGAAAAAAACAGATCAGTTTTATCCTAATGCATTCTGAATGTAAAGCATTCCGTTCAGGATGCATCAGGATGTCTTCAGTTCAGTCTTTTTGACTTTTCAGGACGGAGATAATACCGCAGCATGCTGTGGTTTTATCTCCGTCCAAAATTCCGGAACACTTGCCGGAATGCCGACTCCGGCATTAATTTACATTGAAATGTATTAGTGCATGCGCAGACCTTTTAAAAATGTGAAAAAAAAATTCTACGGATCTGTTTGTCCGTATGACAAACGGACAGATGGATCCGTTCTTGCAATGCATTTGTGAGACGGATCCGCATCCGGATCCGTCTACAAATGGTCTCCGTTTGCATGCAGATTGCCTGATCCGGCAGGCAGTTCCGGCGACGGAACTGCTTGCCGGATCACTCTGCCGCAAGTGTGAAAGTACCCTAATATGGTTGTATTATATGCAGGTAGTTAGCAGGATATTTTTTTTTTTATTTTGCAATTATTATAAAACTTTTGTTTCACCTTTTTCCTATTCAATAGAGTTGGTCTATATAGATACATCACACATACAGCTGGCATACCACAAGGTGGAGCTGTACCAGCTGTTTTTCCTTTGTATAAGAAATCCCAGGGATGTACGTTATGTATTATTTAATGTACAGTTTATTTTTTATATGGCACAATATTTTTATTACAGTATATTGTAGTCATTTTGCTTTTCTTTACTTGGAGAAAAATGTCACCGTGTTACATAATGTAATACAATCTCTTATAGATATTTACAGCACTAGACAAAGGATTTGAGATTGATAAAAAAAATGTTGGCTTTCACATTTGCTGCTTCAGTGTTTCTTGATCTTTTTGTCAGATGTTTCTATGGTATACTGAAGTACAATTATAAGCATTTCAGATTATTTTTTTATTTATTTTTTACAAATCCATCAAGTTTATACACAGACTCAATATTTCCAGTGTTAACTCTTCTTCTTCAAGACTTCTTAAGTTCCCCCTGGCATGCTGGTTGTCAGCTTCTGGACCAAATCGTCATCAGTGCGTGGAATACATGACTATGATGTATTTTGATTTGTCCACAAGCTTTTTGAGGAAGGACCACAGGTTCGCATGGGATTCAGATCTGTGGAGTTTCCTCGCCATGGACCCAAAATTTCAATGTTTTATTTACCAAACCACTTAGTTCTCACTTTTTCCTTGTGAGAAGATTCTCTATCATACTAGAAAGGCATTGTTTATCACCAAAATTGCTTTTGGATAGTTGGGAGGATTTGCTTTTGGTAGATGTTTTGATCCTATTTTTTAATTTGTGACAGCGTTCTTAGGCAAAATTGTGAGTGAGCCCACTCCATTGGATGTGAAGTGACCCCGCACATGAATGGTCTCAGGATGCTTTACTGCTGACATGACACAGAAATCGTGGTAGCATTTCCCTTTTCTTCTCTAGATAATTTTTCCAGATGTCCCAAACAGTCTAAAGGGGATTAATCAGAGAAAATAACTTTACCCCAGTCCTCTGCAGTCCAATCCCTGTACTTTCTGCAGAATGTCGACCTGTCCATGATGTTTTTCTTGGAGAGAAGTGGCTTCTTTGATGTCCTTCTTGACACCAGGCCATCTTCCAAGGGCCTTTACCTAACTGTGTGTGCAGAAGCATTCACACTTGCCTGCTGCCATTCTTCAGCAAGATCCGCACTGGTGGTGACTAGTGTTGAGCAAGCACCAAAGTGCTCTTGTGCTTGGGCCGAACACATTGGTATGCTCATGTGTTCTACCGAGCACCCAAGTACAATGGAAGTCAATAGGAGAACCTCAGGCACCCCCTGCTCAGAAGAGAAGAGAGTGTCTGGTTCAAAAAAAAGGTTAGAAATTGATGGAAACCCCATTAAAATGGTTTGGAAACAGCATTAAGAGTATAGCTGGATGCATCTTAGACTCCTATTATGTACGACATACAATAGACAACCACACCAAAGGCTGTATGCCAAAAGCCAGGTATGTGCAAGCCATCAAATTATCTGTGAGACAGATTACAGCCAGCATACCTTACAATGGCAGCCTTGTGCACTATGAGATATTTCAGACCAGCTCTCATCTGACTGAGAGCCAGTAAGCCTCAAATTTGTTTTGCATCTGTTGGATGGCTTGGGTGGACCTGCACACCTAGATCAATATCATTAGGGCGACAAAAAGTTTTCTGATTGTCCTAACATAATATTTGATAACCTTTCTATACAGTTTTGTCATGTAAAAACTCATTTGCATAAACATGGGCATATGGGAAAGACATGCAAAGGAGCCGAATCTGCCTTGTTTTTCAGCTGTCATAAAACTATGAAAACCAATAGATGGCGCTATTGAGTTATAAACAGCGCCCTCTATTGGTTTCACAGTCTTATGACAAGAGTAGATTAATAGTTTTGTCAGAAGACTATGAAACCAATAGATCTTGCTGTTCATAACTCAATAGCGCCATCTATCGGTTTCATAGTCTTCTGACAAGAATATTAGACTATGAGTCTAATTAGTGTAGCCTTTTGCATGGAAAATTTGTGATCTACACTGAGTTATTACCCAGCTTCCCCAGTGTCAGATTTTATCACTGAGTTATTACCCAGCTTTCCGTGTCAGATATCATCCTAGTGTAGATCGCAAATATTCTAATCGCAAAAGGCTACACTAATAATCTTGTCATAAGACTCATAGTCTAATATTCTTGTCAGAAGACTATGAAACCAATAGATGGCGCTATTGAGTTATGAACAGCTCGATCTATTGGTTTCTTAGTCTTCTGACATAACTATTAGTCTACTCTTGTCATAACACTGTGAAACCAATAGAGGGCGCTGTTCATAACTCAATAGCGCCCTCTATTGGTTTTCATAGTCTTATGACAGCTGAAAAACAAGGCAGATTCTGCTCATTTGCATGTCTTTCCCATATGCCCATGTTTATGCAAATTCGTTTTTACATGACAAAACTATATAGAAAGGTTATTGAATATTATGTTAGGAGAATCAGAAAACTTGTTGTCGCCCTAATGATGTTGATCTAGGTGTGCAGGTCCACCCAAGCCATCCAACAGATGTAAAATATTAGGTTTACTGGTTCTCAGTCAGATGAGAGCTGGTTTGGAATATCTCATAGTGCACAAGGCTGCCATTGTAAGGTATGCTGGCTGTTATCTATCTCATGGATATATGGATGGCTTGCACATACTTGGCTTTTGGCATATAGCCTTTGTGTGGATGTTTATTGTATGTTGTACATAATAGGAGTCTAAGATGCATCCAGCTATCCTCTTAATGCTGTTTCCAAACCATTTTGATGGAGTTTCCATCGATTTCAAACTTTTTTTATGTACCAGACACCCTCTTCTCTTCTGAGCAGGGGGTGCCTGGGGTTCTCCCATTGACTTCCATTCTGCTCGGGTGCTCGGTAGAACACACGAGCATACCGATGTGTTCGGCCTGAGCACACGAGCACTTTGGTGCTCGATCAACACTAGTTGCAATCTTACAAGCATCCTTGGCTGTAAAGCCCTTTTGATGCAAAGCAATGATGATTGCACGTGTTTCCTTGGAGGTAACCATAGTTAACAGAAAAAGACAATAAATTCAAGCACCACTACCCTTTTTAAAGCAACCAGTCTGCTCTTTTAATTCAATCAACACTTTCTCCTGAACTAACGAGAAGATTCTGGCCATTAGTGTTGAGTGAAGCGGATCTCCGTACAGAATCAACGTGACAGCTCCCATCAGTGCCAGGCCTGGGCATGCACATTCATCATTACTTGAAGCACAATGTGGTTACAAAGAATATCTCTTGCTCTGGATATCTATCTATTATCTATCTATCTATCTAGTAGTAGAAAAAAAAGGCAAACCATGTTTCCAGATGCCAAACTTGATCTCGAGAATATCCAGCACCTGGTAAGACCTGTCTATGGACTACAAAGAGATTTTTAATTGATTTTATTATGCACAATTGATTTATTCTATACACCTGATCAATTTATCAACAGGGATCATGTCACGTTATGGACTTTATGCACTAGATGATTTTTAGAAATGTATGGTTCTATGTAATCATGTCACAAATTGAATAGGCCCTGTATAATCATGTCTTTTTTTGGAATTTCGAAGTGTAATCACGTCTTTTTTTTATTTTTTTTATTGATAATTATGTAATTATGTTACACCTGATTGACACTAGTATTTACAGTGCTGCCCATAATTATTCATACCCCAGGCAAATTTTGACTTAAAGTTACTTTTATTCAACCGGCAAGGAATTTTTTTGACGGGAAATGACATAGGTGTCTCCCAAAAGATAATAAGACGATGTACAAGAGGCATTATTGTGGAAAACAAAACATTTCTCAGCTTTTATTTACATTTGATCAAAAAGTGTCCAGTCCAAAATTATTCATACCCTTCTCAATAATGAATAGAAAAGCCTTTATTGGCTATTACAGCAATCAAACGCTTCCTATAATTGCAGACCAGCTTTTTGCATGTCTCCACGGGTATTTTTGCCCATTCATCTTTAGCAATGAGCTCCAAATTTTTCAGGTTGGAGGGTCTTCTTGCCATTACCCTGATCTTTAGCTCCCTCCACAGATTCTCAATTGGATTCAAGTCTGGACTCTGGCTGGGCCACTCCAAAACGCTAATGTTGTTGCCTGCTAACCATTTCTTCACCACTTTTGCTGTGTGTTTTGGGTCATTGTCATGCTGAAATGTCCACTGGTGCCCAAGGCCAAGTTTCTCTGCAGACTGCCTGATGTTGTCGTTGAGAATCCTCATGTATTGCTCTTTTTTCATGGTGCCGTTTACTGCGATTAGGTTCCCTGGTTCATTGGCTGAAAAACACCCCCAAAGCATTAGGCTCCAACCACCATGTTTGACAGTGGTTGGAGCCTAATGCTTTGGGGGTGTTTTTCAGCCAATGAACCAGGGAACCTGGTGTTCTTTTGGTTGAAGGCTTCTCCTTTTTTACGCCAAATGAAGGAAACATCATTGTGACCAAACAATTCCATTTTTTTTTATCTGATCATAACACAGAAGACCAGAAGTCTTCTTCTTCTTTGTCCAGATGAGCTGTTGCAAAGGCCAAGCAAGCTTTTGTGTGCCTTATCTGGAGAAGTGGCGTCCTCCTTGGTCTGCATTGTGCAGTGTCCGTTGGATTGTTTGCCTTGAGACATTGCCACCAGAAGAGCCCAGATTCACCAGGATGGCCTTGGTGGTGATCCTTGGATTCTTTTTCACCTCTCTAACTATCCTCCTGGCCAGCACAGGTGTCACTTTTGGCTTCCGACCACGTCCTCTGAGATTTTCCACAGTGCGGAACATCTTGTATTTTTTGCTCAAATGTAAATAAAAGCTGAGAAATGTTTTTTTTTTTTCACAATAATGCCTCTTGTACATCGTCTTATTATCTTTTGGGAGACAACTATGTCATTTCCCGTCAAAAAATTACTTGCTGGTTGAATAAAAGTAACTTAGTCAAAATTTGCCTGGGGTATGAATAATTATGGGCAGAACTGTATATATAAGGTTGCTGTTAAATGGGTTAATAAACCATCCACTTTTTTCACGTTATGCTGAAGTGCTGCCTTTTTCTTCTACTTCTATTAAGTGAACCTTGGTTTCCGGTCCATTTGAAGGATTTGCACCCTCACTACAGTGTGCTGCTTTTTACTTTTCTATCTATCCATTCCCCCATGACATAGACCAGGAAACCTAGTACATGATTCACACTTCCATATTACAGATCTGTATAAATTCCATTTATTTTAATTTAAAAAAAATTGCTAGTACTTTTAAATATTTTTATTCACATTTCTTTTTTAGGCACTTTTTTTAAGCAGCATGATCACACGGATCCATATTGTTGCTCTTTTTAACCCATAGAAAGCAATAGGTCGAGTATGAAAATGCATGTTCTGTATTTGCATAGTTCACACGTGAGGATTTATTCTAATTTTTTGCATTCATATTTCAACAACATTAGAAAAATAACTAATATTTTAATCCTTTAACGAATAACAAAACATAAATAACTTACAGCAAAATATGGAACCAAAAATGAAACAAATTATGAAAACTGATTAGGATGCGTTTGCATTTGATCAACACATGTATGAAAATACAGATTAAATACCGATGCGCAATTATTGATCTTTTTTAAATGATATGTTCCATTTTTGTCCGTATGTTGCTCTAGATTTGTTAATATTTTTGTCAAAAATGTAACAATTTTCTTTTTTTTTTTGCTGTTTTCGTAAAAAAACAAAACAGAATGCGCACAGGTGAACTAGATATACAAACACAGAACATACATTCTCAAATTCAGTCCATTGACTTCTACCAGCTAAAACAAATCCATATGTATAAAAACAAATATCGCCACACGCAGACAAAAAAACTGCGTAGAAAATAACGGAGATTTGAATAAATATGTTGACACTTCTTTCAATAGGAATACGGAAGTGTGAATGAGCCATATGTCCTACTGCACACAAACTATAAAGTAACATATTCAGCTCTGCTACATCTGCCTAGCTCTTGAGTTGCATTTAGCAGATTTACAGAACAGACTGGCAGATATACATTTCCATTGCCTCAATACATTCCCTTCCAAAGGAACATTCTCCCAGTCAATCGTCGGTGAGCTGCAGACAGCACATGAGCATCCTAATTAAAACTACAACTCCCAGCAGGCTTTGCACGCAACCACTCCCCGGCTCAGATCGGCACTGCTGGAATATCTAGATGAGAAGAGCAGGCAGGCAGCCTGGGCTACAAGTGCGGGCGCTGACAGCTCCGGTGCATGCTGCGGGCTGGGATGGGGAGCATCTCGGGGAACCAAAGCAATTGGTAAGTACCAAGAGAACTCATGGTATTGCTACATTGTTGCGGTGAGTATTATTTTATGCATTGTTCCTCTCCTATGACAACAGCTTTATAGCATAAAGTACAGTAGTCAGTGCATGCTCAGCACATCGTCCCCATCCTCCAATATATGTCTTATCATCTACTGTGCATTCCTGGTTTTGCACATTTTCCCAGACTTTCCAGATTTCTATGGACCCAGGATTAATATTACACGTTACTTTGGCGGCGTGTTTGCTCTCGCTACAATGTGAATGTTAACCCTTGGTGTATCCAGGATGCAGATTTAATTAGAGCTGATTCTTTATCATGACATTACTGGATTTCTGCTGCTGAAGCACCAGGCGCATCCCCCCCAGGGATTATCAAATTTCCTTGGAGGATCCTCGGTATCTCTGGGTTACAATACCCGGCTCTGCACATTCTCCTCTGCCCCCAGGGACTGTGCGGACAGTGTGCTCTGCTCGGGTTCATTAGTCGCTATCATTTATTTTATTTTTTATATGGACATATTGTAAGTGGCGGCTTTAAACAGCTGCCATTGATCTGATTTATGAAGGTTAAATGTATCCTGACTTTCAGATCCTGCTTTTTCCCTCCGGCCGTCATTAAGTTTTCATCTTGGTTGTAGGTTTGGAAATGCTGTATGATGGATAAGAGGCTGGGGGGAGGAAGAGGAAGAGACATGCATGAAGTATAGAGGACAATGTACTGTATGGGATATAGGAAACTGGAGTTGTCAGAACCAACTCTGGAAGTTGTCAGAAAATGTCCTTTACTTACTCATCTCAAGAAGCTCTGCGAATGGATGTATTGTACTGAGGAAATCTCGTAGGGTTATTTAGTACATACTCTTCGTTCATTTGTACAGATTGACTAGGACTGGATTACAGGGAGGGCAAAAGAGGCCATTACCTAGGGCGGGGATGGCCAACCTGCAGCTCTCCAGCTGTTGCAAAACTACAACTTCCAGCATGCCCAGACTGCCCACAGCTATCAGCCTACAGCATTGAGTTCCTCCACCCCCTCAAAGACATAAATGAAATTTCTCTAAAATAATAATGCTGGACCATCTTCTGTGGTGTTCCGTTCCTCTGTTATTCTTCTTGGAATGGTGCTATAGTGTTACCCTTCCTTTGGTCATTAGGGTGTGTCCCTGCTCCCTTCACATGTGGCAGATTTTGTTGTAAACACTGAAACCAGTTCCATTCACCTGAATAAGACACGGAGACATGCACCAACCAACAACCCTCTTCAGATGAATGGAACGGATTTTCAGTTGCGGGAATATTCTGCAGCAGAATCTACCGTCTGTGAAGGCACCCTGACGCTGCAAGTGCCGACTGTCACAGGGTGTGGGGACAGGTTCTATTGCCAAGGGGATGGTAGCATCCAGTTATCACTTTATTCTTACATTTGCAGGAGGAATACAGAAGAATGACACATTTCCGAGTTCTAAGAATAAAATGCTTCCAGAATAGTTAATTTATGGTGGATACGAGTAGTTACAAAAACAGACATGGCAGCAGAGGCGACAGATCCTCTCTAAAATGTGCCTATGGCAGTATGAAAGATTCAGGCTTCATTCCAGTATCCGTCCATGAAATACAGATGTATGTAAACCCATGTGGACAACCAAAAGGCGTCTGGGTCCATTATTTCTGCACCCACTGAACGGAATGAATGAATCTCGATTGCAAAATGCATTTGCTTTACTTGGTTCGTGGGCAACACTGCTTGTCCAGACAGCACACGGATGCAAAATCCTGTTGTGTGACTCAAAACTCAATAGGTGATTATTTATTAAAGGGGTTATGTCATGATTGAGAAATGAAAATCAGACATCATATAAAGGTGAAAAATTAGAATATCGTGCAAAGTTCATTTATTTCAGTAATGCAACTTAAAAGGGGAAACTAACATGTGAGACTCATTACATGCAAAGCGAGATATTTCAAGCCTTTATCTGTTATAATTTGGATGACTATGGCTTACAACTTATGAAACCCCAAAGTCTCAATTTTGAGGTCCCCTTTGCTCAGGGGGTATGGACTAATTAGCTGACTAGAGTGTGACACTTTGAGCCTAAATATTTAACCTTTTCACAAAATTCGAATTTTAAGCTGCATTAATGCAATTCCTTTTAATTTGCATTACTGAAATAAATGGACTTTTGCACGATATTCACATTTTTTGAGTTTCACCTGTAGCACATGACAATCTCTTCCTAATAAAGCTAGAACCAGTCCTGTACCTCAAATGGATCCAGCAATCTCCACATTAATTGCTCTGCTAGATTGATATGAAACTGGCAGCTCAGGAGGCATGTCCTTTCTCAGGGGGTATGTCCTTTCTGCTGCAGCTCTCTCTATCACAGCTAATGTGTGTCCACCTCAGCAAGGTGGACAGAGAATAAGAAAAAGGACAAACAGCAGGTGGCGCTATACAGATACATTTTATTGAATAACTTACTGGCTATGCTAAATTCATAGTTGCACGCATGCAAAAGTATTCAGATCCAAGTGCTGGTTTGAAAACTGTAGAATATTTTTTGTGGGACAACCCCTTTAAGAAGAGGATCAGGGCTCCACTCTACTGCCTGCACTGCTAACTAGAAGAAATGCCAGAGACTTGCATGTTACAGTATATCATAGGGAGAGGGTGATAAGCAGCTGTCAGATGCCTCTGGTTCCACTTATCTTGAACTAATACAAACGTGCCAAAACATGTTTCCCCTAAAAGCAGCCACCCTGGTTGCCCCCTAAATATTAGATTAGAGTGCTGTTGGTGCCTTCTACCATCAATGATATTTACTGACAATTTTCCGTGTCCACCAGGCCTACTGTCATGGCCTTGGTGTAGTGCGCATGACACTTTGTCGTGCATGCCGCTTGCCAGGGGCAACGCATTTATGTCAGCTTGTATGTGCCTTTTTGCCCTTTTCCTGGTTCCTCCCCTGTCTAGTGCTGGAGGGATTTACTACCTTGCTTGGTGTGGTCAGTAGGTGCTTCTTATACCTGTGGCTTAAGGCCAGGAGTCAGTTGTACTCCAGCCTTGGTTTGTGCTGGAGTTATGCTCCTTGTCTGGATGTTCCCTCTTCCAGTGTGAGGGCCACCTAGTGGGACATTGATGTCTCCAGCAATGTCTTTCTTATGTCTTCTCCATTTTTCCTACCTTACCTGTTGTTATGTTTGGTATGGGTATATGTTCAGGGGTTGTTGTACGTCTAGATGTTGTTCCGTGTCTTGTCAGTGTTTGGGATATTCTGTCCGGCATGTATGCTAGATGTTCCCCTGTTTGTCTGTTGTGTCCTGCGGAAGGGAGCTTCATGGTTTCCCGGAGGGGTGAACCAAAAGTCAAGTCTGTGAGCTGTTGCTGGAGTGCTGGTTCCTGTGTGTCAATACGTACTGCATACGTTTGGTGTTCGTATGCAGTACGGTTGCATGACTTCCAGTTTACCTTGGTGTGGTCACAAGTTACCATGCCTTCCTGGGTTCTAGGTTCAGTGGTTATCCCCACCACTGGATACTTACCTGCCATTCCACCTGGCTTCCTCTCCTTGCTGTTAGGCCTGCAGAGAGTACTGCTCTCCCATGTCTTGGAAGAACAGGTCGTCTCTACCCTGCTCCTATGTGAGGGATTATCAGGGTGACTCAGGGTCCTAGGTATCCTGGGTATGAGCCATCCTACCATTCAGGTCCGCTCATACGGTGAGGAGGTAGCGCGAGTATTAGGGACGCTTTAGGAGGTGACCTGCTCCCTGATCCCGGCATCCTGGCCTAGCTGCTTCCCCGCATACCATATATCGTACGGTGGGGGTTTTTCCCCACTCCCGACCGTTACACCTACAGTACTACTCATGCATACTCATGCACTCTCCATAAGGAGAAACCTTTTTCTGCACTGGAAATGCTTATTCTGTGCAACAGACTAGAGAATTTTCATTAGGTTTTAAGGAAAAATTACCATATAAAAGTGTTCAGACATTGCATCAGGATGCCATTTAACTAAGAACAAACTATATTTTTCACCCTATAAGACGCACCTAGGTTTTAGAGGAATAAAATAAGGGGGAAAAAATTCTGACCTCAGATCAGACCCCCAACATTAATCAATCCTAAGCTCAGACCCCCCAATGTTAATCAGACCTCAGATCATATGCCCAATGTTAATCAATCCCCAGCTTAAACCCCCAGTCAGGCTGCCAATGTTAATCAGATCTCGGATCAGATCTCAGATCAGACCCTCATTGGTAATCAAACCTCAGCTCAGACCCCCAATCAGACCCCCAGTATTAATCAGACCTCAAACAGACCTCAGGTTAGACCCCCAAGATTAATTAGATGACCAGCTCAAACCCCAAATCAGACCTCAGACCAGATCCCCAATGTTAATTAGAACGCAGCTCAAACCCTCCAAAAGACCTCACATCAGATCCCTAAACAGACCTGAAGTTAAACCCCCAGTTCAGACCCTCAATCAGACCTCAGATCAGACCTCCAATGTTAATTATACCGCAGCTGAAACCCTGAAAAGACCTCAGATCAGACTGCCGATGTTAATCAGACCCTCAATCAGAGCTCAAATCAGATGTGTTAATCTTAATCAGGTCTCAGATCAGACAAAAAAAAAATCAACTCATATCTCCAGCTTTGGACGCCGCCGTTCCTGAGATCCAGAGCTCCTCCTGCAGCGCTGTGCTGTGACTGGACATCGCACAGTGTAAGGTCAGAGAGCATATCCTACATCCTCACGCTGTCCCCACCGTGCGGCACTGGCAGAAGAGGACCAGGGAGCAGAGTACAGTCAGCACAGGGAGCGATGTACTTGCTGCTCCCCGGTCCTGCTGTTCTAATGATCGCTTTCATAATGAAAGTGCTCATTAGTGTTCACCCCGTAAGACACACATAATTTTGCCCCAACTTTTGGAGAGAAAAAAAGTGCATCTTATAGGGTGAAAAATACAGTAAAATCCATGGTCAAGTAAATTTCCTTTACCTGTCACCTCTCTGTTTTAGTAACTGTGCACATTCCCACGTAACCACAATTCTAGAGCATAAATTCTTATGACTCTTGTGCCTATCTTATTACTTATATCTTGTGCCGTTACTCTATTATTCCTACTTTAATCTAATGAGTAAACTGGGTGTTACCATTCTCCTCATCAAAGGGGTGTGTTCCTTATTAGGCTGCCTCTACTAACACTGATTAGACAGTGTCAGACTGTGTAGGGACACACCACCCACTGGTAACATCAATTTGCTAATTTACTAAAAAAAATTGTAGTCGGAATTATAGAGAAACAATATAACATAGCGTCATTAGAAAGAATACAACGGAATAGTCATTTCATGTTGAACATAATTGTTTATTAAGACTGGCATGTCTGTAGAGGTGATGGGTCCTCCTTAATCTAGCATCCGGAAATCAAGAAATTCTTGTTTCTGGCACATTACTTAAACTGTAGGACCAGAATCCTGAACAGAGAACATCCATTCCAATGTCTCTGATTATAAGGTAAAGTGACTGCAGCACATCATACATTATATCATATAGAATTATATTTAGGTTGTCTTTTTGGACATTCTTTACATTAAGGCCTCATGCACACGACCGCATCCATATTGCAGTCTACAAACCATGGACCTGCAAAATACGTACACCATTTATGTGCAATCCGCACTTTTCTCACAAATTACTATTCTTGTCCACAAAATGCACAAGAATTGGACATGTTCTATAATTTGCGTTGCGGACACATGGATGACACAGATGCAAAATATGGTTGTGTGCACGATGTATAAATCTGATTTCCTGTTAAATACTCCAAAATGCTTGACAGAGTGGCACCTAAGGGCCAGTCAGTTTTTTAGTGCTCATTTTGGCGTACTTTCCACTTGTAGTCAGCGTCAAAAAGGCCTCCAAACAGCATCCCAATGGAAGGCGGCTCTTGCTTTTTTTTCAACGTGAAAAAAATGCAAGGGAAAAAGAAGCAGCACGGAATCTGAGCTGAATCTCGCATTGGAGTGAATGAGGAGTGAAAAAAAGGCGCACTGTATGCTCCATCCGCATGGTTTGTGGTGCCTATTCTCTCCAAAAACTGAAAGCAGAAAATACAGTTTTGCATTGAAATATATGCATAAAAAACTTGTAAAAAAAAGTGCTAAACACAAAAAAAACATGGCAAAACCTCACTTAAAAAAAAAAGCTTTTAAAATCAATGTGGATTCTATGCTGACTTTAAAAGTGAGTGAACATACCCTATGAGTTCCTTTACCTGGGGGCAATCATTCAGCTTGCTGACCCAGCCGTTTATCTAAAAACCCTGCCCAAGGCTAAGTGACTAGCACATTCCCCCCTATTAATTGTGTTACATTGCCCTATCTCCAGCACGTCACTTTTCCTTCAGCCTGCCTTATTTCCAGACTTAGTGGGTATCGTTTTCACTATTGGATTGGGGCATCATGATTTATATATAGAGTTATGGTATAAGCTACAGATTCGGCAGAGCTGAATTTGTCACTTAACTCTTTGCGGCTGCGTTGTTTGTCCATTATAAGAATGATGCCTCCCTGCAGAACGCTTGCCTGTTGCTAAAATGGAAACCACATCCAATGTAATGAAGGACAAGTCCTGCTCTATGTAATTTCTGTATATCTGTAATGAACATTACATTGAATTATCGGCTCTCGTTCATCATTTTCCTTTTGCAATCGTGTTGTATCACTCACTAGTGTGGAGCTGAATGGATTCTGTACATGTTAGAAAACGAGGCTCAAACAGATTAGAGGATGAGATCAAACATTTCAGTGCATGTCTAGCAGGGGCGGACTGGGAACTTAAAGGGATCCTGGAAACCTAAAAGTGGCCCCATGTTGTAGGCGATTCCAAATTGACAGAAGGAGGAGAAACACAAGTAGGCAGTGCCAGCAATACTGTAGTGCTGCAGAAAATACCGCCCCTGCGGAACTAAATACCGCAGTGCAACACAAACTACCACCACCCTCTCTTCAGTATTCAAAGGTATCCCTATCCTCAGGACGCAGTTGAATTCAGAAGAGCATCAGATCATTATGTACCTAGCTGGAAGAAGAGATCAGGAGGCCCCCTGGGCATCAGCCCACCATGAAATTTCCCTGTAGTGTCTATAGCCAGCCCACCCCAGATGTCTAGAGTTTTCTGGCATCAACTTGCCCATATGGTCAGTTGGCAAGATCAGGACTAATCTAAGCAGCTGAGGCCCCCTGTGCAAAACATATATGGGCCCCTCAGTTTATTATAACTCATCCTATATCTCCCACATGGCACTCTAACAAACTACAGGAGGGCTCTACTATTAGGATACAATCACCCATGGAATAGGATGCTGCATTTTTTTCAGAATTGCAGAAAACTTGCAGCTAAGTGGATTTTAACAAAATCCTATCCACGCGCTTCAGAAAATTTCCACGATGGTATGTGGGACAGTTTTGAATCAATTTATCCTGAAGATTGTCCCCTTTGTAATGCAGAGGGTGAAATCTGCTGCAAAATTTGCAACAATATCCGCATGTAACTCTTTATGATTTTGATGCAGATTTGGGGAGATTTTGACCACAATACGGCACTTGAGGTCATCCCTTTAAACGTAGGTTCACACTTTCATTTATCAGATCTTGCAATCTGGCAAAGACCAGCCTGCCACCGGATACCGGAGTTCACCGCAGGACCCCTTTGACTAGTCTATAATAGGATCTGTCGGGGACCTGGACATTTTCTGACATGAGTTCTCTGCTGGATCCTATAAACGCAACTGTGAACTTACCCTACAGGAGAGTGGCTCCTCTTAAGAACTGGATTCCTTTACAGATGGCATGTCCACCCATGGGTAGGCTATGTACATTCAGAATGAATGAATAGCATGTAAACAAACATTACGTCCCCAACATTTCTAGTTGTACCCCCATTCACAGGACACTTTTATGCCATATTTATGACCCATTTTGCTGGACAAACATGCAGATATAGGCTGCGGACACCTTTGGGGGCAAGTATATTTCATTCTACTTATTTTTGGCTAAAATTATTATTTTTTTTTTATTTGGTCTTTATTACGTTTTTCTTGTCACAGCTTTAACTTTCAGTGGGTTTGCAGGCCAGCAAGTGCTTCACAATGAATCCGTCAGGGAGCTGGTCTGATGGATCTGTAGTTCTTATCTATAAGCTCCTGACAGCTCAAAAACACTCATTTATAGCAAAATTCTGATCAAAGATACCTGCTGGCATCAACATCCTTTAAAATAATCATTTATAAAGGTAGCTGTAATTTTGTAATGCATTTCTTTTACCTTTATTACTCCTATGTTCCTATCTGGGCTGAGGTCACATGACCATGTCCATGCAGATCTCTCTTTCTTATTTCCTGTGATGTTCTGTCCATGGACGGAGCAGTGATAGGGGAGTGTCTATATAACTAGCTTGGTGAGAGGAGCTATAAACTAGTGGGGCATTGTTAGAGGCATGGATAGGGGAGTGTCTATGAAACTAGCTGGGTGGGAGGAGCTATAAACTAGTGGGGCATTGTTAGAGGCATGGATAGGGGAGTGTCTATGAAACTAGCTGGGTGGGAGGGGCTATAAACTAGCTCGGCATTGTTAGGGGCGGAGCTGGAGCTGTGACAGAGAAAGGAGAAGTGCATCATGGGTTTGGTTGGATACAGAAACAGGAAGTGCTACATACAGGATGGAAACAGACCAGAGGGATTGTTTTACATGGTGAAAATGGGTTAGGAGAGTCCAAATTGAGAAAGAAAAAGCATGGGGAAGATGTACATAAGGTAATCAACTACATGACTATATCTGTTAATAACCATAGTAATCCTGGAAAGACCCTTTAAGGACAGAAAATGTACCCAGTTTTATCTGATATACATGAGATATTTCTATTTCCTACAACAGATTCCTTATTTTATTTTTGCATTTATAATATAGGAAGGAAATTTTTTCTCCACGCTTTGTTATATAGATATTTTACATTTAATTGGATCAGTAAGTGCCTGGAAGCTCAGAAATGTCTCCATTCTTTGCCAATGAAGGGTCATGAAACCATGGAAACTTTGAGGGATGAGAAGTGGAAGAAAATCTATTTATATAGTAAAGTAATAGGAGAAGAGAATGGACTATTAACGGTATTGTACACGATGACCTCAACCACATGAAGGTTTTACATGATAGACCATGAATGGAATATCCCCAAGTTAGAACTTATTTGAAACCAATGAGCTATAGTTTTATATTTTTCTGTTATGTTTTCTTATTTCCATGTAAGTGTTAATATTTCCAGCGTACAATACTTTAATATATTACATACCACTTGGAGAAGGGAAGAATTTTTGCAAGCACATGCAAGAATGGGACTTTATTATGCATTACGCGATCAAAGGCATATGGTAAATTTAGTGAGCGGGAGATCCTGCACTACAATGTGGATTAACCCTCAGTGGAAACAAATATCAGGACAGGAAAACTAAATGAAAAAATGATGATGATAAAGTCGTTAAGGCGTCACAGTAACATCTGGTCTGTAGGAAAATGTGATTCACATAGTGACACTGCATCTTGTCATAGCCCAATATATTCACACACACTATGGGAGGAATAGGTAATTTGTTTCACATAACCTGAACACATGCTAATAGATGTTTCCTTTCTTGCTTTTGACTCAACATATCCTAAAATGCTTGGCATAACATGACCAGCCTTGAAAATGAACATGATTTTGCAGTATTGTGTCACGAGATGTCTATGTTATGTGTCTATGTGGCCACCCAGTGGCAGTGCTATGTCCTGCAGCCTGTGAAGGATTTTACTAGCATGTTGTGATATTATATAGAATTTCTTTTGTGGGAAATTAGAATTATTAATTAAATTCAAGCAAAGGGTGGGCAGATCTATATGTCCAAGCAATAGTCCACTCAGCAATGCTAATATATAGAAATAATGGCCCTAATAATATTGGCATATACTGTAGCACCCACATACTGCAATATTACAACACATCGCCTTGTCATACATTTCCTAAAGAATTTGAAATTATTATATGTGTTTATGTAGATAACGCTTTCAACTTTTCCTATGCTTTGTACAGCATAATATCGGGGTCCCATATGAAATTGTAATCTATAATTAGACCGGTGGAGTACTTGTTGAGGGACGTGTTGTGGAGCTGGTTGAGTGATTGGTGGAGGTAGTGTTAGAGTACTGGTTGAGGGAATTGTGGAGGCAGTGTTGGAGTACTGGTTGCGGGACTAGTGAGGTAGTGATGGAGTTTTGGTTGAGGGACTGATGAAGAAAGTGTTGGTTAAGAGGCTGGTAGAGGAAGTGTTGGATTCCTGGTTGAGGGACTAGTAGAGGTAGTGTTGGTGTACTGGTTGAGGGACTGGTGGAGGAAGTGTTGGAGTACTGGTTGAGGGACTGATGGAGGTAGTGTTGCAATACTGGTTGACATATCTGGTGGAGGAAGTGTTGGAGTACTAGCTGAAGGGTTGGTGGTGGTAACGTTAGAGTACTGGTTGAGGGGCTGGTGGAGGAAGTGTTGGAGTACTGGTTGTGGATTGGTGGAGGTAGTGTTGGTGTACTTGAGGGACTGGTAGAGGTAGTGTTGAGCTACTGATTGAGAGACTGGTGGAGGTACTGTAGTGTTGAAGTACTGGTTGAAGGACTTGCTAGAGGTAGTGTTGGAGTACTGGTTGAGGGGCTGGTGGAGGAAGTGTTGGAGTACTAGTTGTAGATTGGTGGAGGTAGTGTTGGTGTACTTGAGGGACTGGTAGAGGTAGTGTTGAGCTACTGATTGAGAGACTGGTGGAGGTACTGTAGTGTTAAAGTACTGGTTGAAGGACTTGCTAGAGGTAGTTTTGGAGTACTGGTTGAGGGGCTGGTGAAGGAAGTGTTGGAGTACTGATTAGGGCTTTGTTTACAATACCATCTGATTTCCAAATAATCCCATAGTGTGTGAGAAAACAGCAGTTCTATACAGCAGCCAGATAAAGGCTAGATACATTTCCCAGATAATTAGTTTCATACAGTCCCCAAATAGCACCACAGCATGCCTAGGTAAATACTGTAAGTCATATATTTTTGAGCTACAGTATTTTTCCATTATGGAGATCAGCCACCATATCATAGAGACTCAATACTGATCTATTCCCACTGTCAGAAGTGGTCAATGGTCAATGGACTCCTGGCCAGCAGTGTCTTCTGGATACAGGTGGCAACTGGCAAGCCTCTGACATGAAAAGGGCTGCCTCTTCGTTCAGCATTAGGATGAAGATCCTTGTGGTAGGGACCCTCAATCACTCATTAATGATGTAGCTAAGGCCAGTTTCATATCATGGTCAATGCATGGGTAATCTGGAATAATGGGGCGTTGAAAATTGTATTAATAATAGATAATTGTGAAAAGAGGAAATGAGTTTAACGATAGCTACATTACAATGACTTTGATCCCCTTCCGATGCGTTCATATTGTTCTCATCCTGATTGAATAACATTACTACAGAGAATAGGAGTATATAATGAAGAAAACAAACAATTAGATGGAAAACAATGTCCCCATTAAAAGCTGCTTCATTCCCTTATCATGCAAGAAAGTTCTATTTGTTGATTAAAAAATTAATGAAAAACGCAATGCTTCCTGCACTTGTAGTTTAAGTTGTTTTAATCACTTCAATTTCATCGTGCCATTTCTCATTGACTGCTGAGCTCTGAATATAATGTTTTTCAATGAGTTGTATTGTCAAAGGAGCAAAAATCAAGCGATATAGCCAATAGCAAATCACTTCGGCCGTTGGCTCTCATCAGAAAATGACATTCTTTAAGGCTACTTTCACAATTACGTTGTTGTTTTCCAGTACTGAGATCCGGCAGAGATAAAAAGGGGAAAAAAATGCTTCTGTTTAACCCTCATGCATTCTGAATGGGAAGAGATCCGTTCAGGATGGATCAGGTGTCTTCTGTTCCAGCAGCATTCTGTTTTGTGACTGGACTGCAAGCTGCAGTTTTGTGTCCGGTCATAAAAACGGG
Organism: Bufo gargarizans; assembly: GCF_014858855.1. Lineage (NCBI taxonomy): Eukaryota > Metazoa > Chordata > Amphibia > Anura > Bufonidae > Bufo > Bufo gargarizans. The sequence continues at coordinate 48,180,083 of NC_058084.1, forward strand.
GGGAAAAAAAAGGATCTGTCACTGAAAACTGGTGACGGATCAATTTTTTTAGGAGCCTAAAAAATCTGATCCGTCGCCCATTGACTTTCAATGTATTTAGTGACAGATCAATTTTTCAGTTTTGATTTCACACAACCGCAACCTAACTATCACGATCGGCGTGACTATCACATACGTGACACAGAGGGAGGGAAAGAGGAAGGCCCTGCCCAAGTGAGAGGGAAGGTGGTGACCCCTGACTCACCTTGCGGCTGGCACCTGGCTGCCCTGACGTCCCTAGACGGGTTCCTCACCCGTACGCCGATCACGTGCCTAAAACCCTGGCTTTCCCTAAGATGAGCCCTAGATAGTGAACAGGGCGGTGGGAACACTAGTCCGCACCACTAGCTCTAAAGGAAAACACCAAGGGGAGGACAGACAATACAGACTAAACATATAATCCCAGGTAGGCGACAACAGGAGACAACAAAAAGCCCAACAGGGATCCGGAGGGTAGCACTCTGGAACAACAACCAGGATTCACAGCTCCAGTGGGTCAGTATAGAAGTCCAGGCAGGAAGCTCTATAACTGGCAACTAGAGAAGTGTGAGAGGGGAATATAAGGAGGTTGGGAGTGGCAGACAAGAAACAGCTGAGGAGGAGAAGCTACGGATCCCTGAGTGAGACAAAAAGGATTGCAAGGCAAACACAGAAAACAATCACTAAGAAACAACGTGATCTTTAGACATAGAGCGCGCAGCCACCCGCTGCGACTTTCTGACCCCGGGTATAACGGAGTCAGACGTGGCTCTTGACACCCTCGTGACACTAACAGACCGGATGCACATGTTACTGCTGAGGCCAGTGATTGAATGCACTGGTCGCATGAATAAGAACTAAATGTCCTCACCGCCCGATCCGGCAGGGACAGGAAAAGACAGGACTCTCCCCCCCCCCCCCCCCCCCAATTTTTTTTTAACACTTTCATTCCTACTCTTTTCCTGTCAATTCCATGGAGAAATGCAGCTCCTGAGCTGCTGCGCCATTGTGTGGGAAGGCTTTACTCTATTTCTGGTAGGGAACACTTTTGTCCCATGTAATTATTAATACTGGTATACCTGTGAGCCCCACTCTCAGCTTAGCACTGCACCTGGGCACTTCTGCTTTACAGACGAGAAGTGGTCCTCTTTTCCGGGGGTCCCTGTGAAACGGAACCAGCTGTACAGGCGGTATGTCCACCCCTTTGGTCATTTTTTTTCAGCCAATCGCATGTAGCAGCACTGGGCCTCTGATTTCTGGGACCCCAAGAATTTCCTAGGTTTGTGTGGTGATAAAGTCTACCAATGGATATGAACCCACCTCATCCTCAAAAGAAGGTCTACAGCATCTCAGATGCGTATTACAATGTTGTGCAGCAGCTGAAGGATGTATTATGTGGTTCCTGAGTCACGGTGCAATCAGCCCAGGTAGGGAGTAGGGCAAAGGACAGGAGTGATGGTAGTGACCGTGCTCACGGTAGCAGTCCTCGCTCTGGTGTTCCCTGGGTCAGGCAGTGATGGGATGGCTAGATTTGGGGTCCTCCTGCCTGGTTGTAGTTTAGGGTGCCCTGGACATAGGTGGGTCTTTGGGGTGCAGTGTCCCAGCGCAGAGCAATTAAATGTGATAGTGTAGCAATTTAGGTGGTGGACCCAATGATTAGACAATAAAGTTCAAATACAGCAGACACAGTCTTTATCATGCATGGACTGGAAGATCTTATATATGATGCAGTGTCCATCGTTCTCACAGTTGTCCGGGCTGCTAAGGTGATAGACAGGCCTAGATGTTTTTTCCAATCTTCTACAACTGTACTTTTTCTCTCTGATTCAGCCACAGGGGTGCAATATCTCTTTATTCTTTCTACCATATCTCTCTTGTGAAAATGCGGCAAACCAGCACTACTATGTTCAGCAAAGTCCTTTAGCAGATGACCAATTTCCCTCTCAAAGTATGCCTGGATGCCCAAGCTCCCATTTATTCCAGACACGGGTGCTATGGAGTAAAAAAGTAGTATGCAGGTTATGTCCACAGTCTTTTTGGTATCTCTCGTCTCCAGGACTGAGACACTCCAACTAATGACTCAATTGCTTCCTCAGAGGCTGGTGTACGGCTCTGTCTCTCAAGCTGGCTAGTTATTCCTCAGGACCACTCTCCTTCAGCTTCATCTTTGTTGTCTGTCTCACATTACACAACGGCACACTGCGTGCAGGTCACTCCGAGGGGTGATGGTAGCAACCCCACCTAGTAACTAGCTACCACGGCCTGTTAACCCTTTAGCAGCCTGTAGAAAGGAAGGAAACATATGCAAATATATCCTAAATCCCACACATTTTTAACCGTTCTAGCAGTAAACCACTGGGCCATGGCAATAGCACTGTGTAATATACATCACAACTGCTGAAGAACTTCTTTTTGAAAAATAAAAGAGTAACTACATGTCAGTCAATTAGTGGTTGACACAGGGGCAAGCAGCATTTATGTAGCACCACTTATCTCTATCATCAAGCTCTGACATCAGAATGTGATGCATATAGAACTATTATTTACAGACATGTCAATGAAACATTTATCCTCAATCCATATAGCAGAAGGGAGATAATTATTGTATGTAATAAAAAACTCATCAAGAAAAAATACCCCCCACCCCCACCTTATTACTTGAATTCTCATTATCACCTGCTAAAAATGGGTTAAGCGGTATCCAGGTGATCGGCTTCTGGCGTGCTATGGGCGTAGCGACAAATACGCTGCTATGAGGTGTTGGAAAATCAGGAGTAAAAATAAATATTCTCACTCCATCAGCTGGTGAATTCTCACTTCACGACAACTTCATGTGTCCTGGTGACTGCAGATGAAATGCTATAAACACTTTCAGGGACCATTTTTTATGATTTGCATTTTATTAATTTGGGGCAAAAACATTGTTTTAAGCAGTTTTTGTGCTACAGAATTAACTTTCAGTCTATTTGCAGACTGTCCTTTTCGTCAGATGATGGCTATCTGTTGCTCTTACATCTGTATTCCTGACAGCTCACAAACACTCATTTAAGCCCCATTGTTATCAGTTTGATAAGACTTTAGGCTGTTGTCATAGATTATGAGCTGTCAGGAGTTCAGAGATATGGGGCTATACATCCAGACGTCATTTGACAGAAATTCACAGTCTGCAAATAGACTGAAATTTAACCCTGGAGCACAAGAACTGCTGACATTTTTTAATAAAGACCAATTGAAAAAAATTACCTTTTTAGCCCAAAATAAGTAAAATGCAGTCATAAAAATTGCCACTGAAGGTGTGCATAGCCTTTAAATTTGCAGGAGAAGGTAACTGTGGATAGTTCATGTGATGGAGGGATTCAGCTGATCATTTTAGGCTATCCAGTGATGTATTGAGCACAATGCATTGCTACACCTAAAGGCATTCTGAAAATAAGTTATAATAATAAGAAGAAGAAGAAGAAGAAAAAGAATAATAAGAATTTGTATATATATATTTTTTTTTTACAATGAGAGTTAATGCATCCATGGCTTATGTCAGTTGTCCTGACATAGACGCAAAACATCACAGCAAGAACAGAGACCTGAAAATAACCCGAGGATCTGTTCACATCGTGTTTAATGTTTGTGTTTGCCACACATACTGGGAAAAAAATCTCCTTACATGTCATACGTATAGGTATAGGGTATATGGGGGCCAGTTGTATAGGAAAGCACTTCAGGCTACACTTTCCTATATAGTAAGAAAAACAGTATGCCAACATATACCTGCCCAGAGGATGCAAGAAAGGACACTGTTTAGCATCTATTGGATCTACCGTATAGTGGTCTGAGGATCTGCTCTGTGTATGTACATACAAAAGTATACTATATATGTGTGTGTGAACATAGCCTAAGATGGTCAAATAATAATTCTATGTTTCCTCTTCTCACCCCCATGAACATGGATAGTCTGCTTGGCTGTGGGTGTGTGTGGTCGGTGGTCGTACCCTTATAGTGATAGATGTTTGGCAGCTCTCATCTTGTGGCTAGGTAAAGCAAAGCATAACAACCAAATCCTCTGGACAGCACTCCATTTATTGCATAGAAATTCCCAAACATTAAAGGGATTGTGTCACTTCAGCAGGTGGCATTTATCATGTAGAGAAAGTTAATACAAGTCACTTCCTAATGTATTGTGATTGTCCATATTGCTTCCTTTGCTGGCTGGATTCATTTCTCCATCACATTATACACTGCTCGTTTCCATGGTTACGACCACCCTGTAATCCATCAGCGGTGGCCATGCTTGCACACTATAGGAATAATTGCCAGCTCACAAAGGCTAGTGCTTTTTTTCTATACTGTGCAAGCACGGCCACCACTGCTGGACTACAGGGTGGCTGTAACCATGGAAATGAGCGAATCCAGCCAGCAAAGGAGGCAATATGGATAAAAACAATACAAGTGCTTTGTATTAGCATTCATTATGTAAAGAAAGTTATTTACTGAAGTGATACAACCACTTTAAAGGGGTATTCTCATCTCAGAAATGTGCGGTATAACCACAGGATGCCATTAAATATATTCACAATATGCTTCTAAAATGTGAAGGGAAGGAAGATCTCCCTACAAGGCCCCATTCACACAATAGTATTTTTGGTCCGCATGTGATTCGCATCTGCAGCAAATGTGGACAGCACACCATGTCCATTTCGCAATCCCGCAAAAAAGATAGCACATGTCCTATTCTTGTTTGTGTTGCAGAAAATAATAGACCGTGTTACAATAGGTCCCAAAAAAAACAAACAGATGTAACACGTGTTTTTTTTTGCAGTATGCATACGGTTGTGTGAATGCCCCCTAACAGCTCACTTCCATCGTGTCGCTACATAACAAGGAGGAAATCTTGTAGACTATCTTATGAAATGTGTTAATTGAATTGTACAAATATAGTTCTGTATAAATTTAGTTTAACTTAAAAGGGAACCTGTCACCTGGATTTTGTGTTTAGAGCTGAGGACATGGGCTGCTAGATCGCCGCTAGCACATCCACAATACCCAGTCCCCATAGCTCTGTGTGCTTTTATTGTGTAAAAAAAAAAAACGATTTTATATATATATATGTAAATTAACCTTAGATGAGTCCTGTCAGAGATGAGTCCAGCGTTCTCAGCCAATAATACACTCCTACAGTGCTCAGATAATATAATATTGCAGTGTAAAATAATGCAGCGCCCAAAATATACAGTGCCTACGTAATACATTCATACAGTGCCCAAATTATATATTCATACAGTGCCCAGATAATACAATAATGCCGCACCAAAATACACACATACTGTACATTGCCCAAATAATACAATCATATATTGCTCCAAAATATAATACAATGTCCAAGCCATATAGTCATACATTGCCCAAATAATACAATCATGCACTGCCCAAATAATTCAACAATGCAGTACCTTAATAATACAATCATATGTAACATCCCAGAGTTATGTTACTAAACTCTTTTACCCCGCTACAACCTGTTAAGTGTATTTGTACGGTCATCTAATGTGATTTATCTTATATCCTCACAAATGTGCATTTTCTAAGCCTTGTACATGTATTTGCTGTAATTTCCATGTACACCAGCAGGTGGCAGCAATGTTATCAGGAACTTAGAGACAGTTTAGTGTTGCTGAACTGGAATAGTTAATTTCAGTTTAGCTCCCCCTCTTTGAGCAGAGTGGGCTTGCCCATGTCCTGCCTCATGGGGAGAGAAGGAAGTTCAGTGAGTGTGCCAGCCACCCCGGCCAGAGGAAGGCTGTGCTGGTAGGAGCTCCCAGTTCTAGGGATCCCAGACCAGGATCTTGTCTCAGCTGAGACAAAAGATCATCATTCCCAGCCTGAGCCCTTCAGCCTCAGCTGGTGACAAGCAAGCAGCCACCTCCAGAACTCCAGGAAGAACCATACCCTGTGAGCATAACTGTAAGTACCGTCCAGAGACCAGGAGAAGCCAAATTCCTCCTCAGCTAGTCAGTCCCATATACAGCAGAAGATAGAGCAGAAGATAGCAATTCCTGCTATATTCTCCAGGCATATGATAGAAGCAGAAGACAGTTTCCTGCCATACATTGCCAATACCTGCTGGGATCAAAGACTATTGCTGTATCTCATATGGATTACTGCTGCACCAGAGTAAACACCAGTTTGAATTATATTCCAAGTCTGGATCTCATTCATTACTACCAAGTTCCTCAATTACTCCTACTAGCAACACACTCATTTATTGCAAGTGAGCCAGGATCCAGGAGTCCAGCCGTACCAAGGTAGGAGACACCTTTGACACTATACCTACTACTACACAGAGATATTACCCCACTCTGGCATTCCTCACCTGGTACATGAGTTGCAACACCTTAAAGGGCCCTGAGACTGTACCCTGCGCACGCTGCAATTGGCGTCACGAACAAAAACTATTAACTATTACCTACACCCGACCCAGTCATTGCATATTATAGCGTCAGTGTGCATACCCCAATCCGGCTTACTGCACATACATTACCCAAATAATATAGTTATACATGTCTCAAAAACTACACTCATATAGTGCCCACATAATACACTCATACAGTGCCCAAGTAATGCACTCATACAGTGCCAAAGTAATGCACTCATACAGTGCCAAAGTAATGCACTCATACAGTACCCACATAATACACTCATACAGTGCCCACGTAATGCACTCAAACAGTGCCCATGTAATACACTCATACAGTGCCCACGTAATACACTCATACAGTGCCCAAGTAATGCACTCATACAGTGCCCACGTAATACACTCATACAGTGCCCACATAATACACTCATACAGTGCCCACATAGTACACTCATACAGTGCCCACGTAATACACTCATACAGTGCCCACATAATACACTCATACAGTGCCCACATAGTACACTCATACAGTGCCCAAGTAATGCACTCATACAGTACCCACATAATACACTCATACAGTGCCCACGTAATGCACTCATACAGTGCCCATGTAATGCACTCATACAGTGCCCACCTAATACATTCATACAGTGCCCACGTAATGCACTCATACAGTTCCCACGTAATACACTCATACAGTGCCCACATAATACACTCATACAGTGCCCACGTAATGCACTCATACAGTGCCCACATAATACACTCATACAGTGCCCACATAATGCGTTGTGCCAGACCACAGGGAAAACATGTGAGGTGACGGTGGGCCGATGGGGGTAGTAGTTCATTTGTACTCACAGTTAGCAGAGCCTCCCTGGGTCGGCAGTGCAGTGGATAGGAAGACAGCACTAAAGCCTCTGTGGCACTCTCTGTTGCAGGGAACACCAGCCAGATGGAAGTTGAGGTGCCCTTGATGGTGGTGGTGTTTAGGGTGCTTGTGGCTGCTGGGCCCCTGGTTCGTGACGCCAGCACCGTTAGGTGCAAATGTTGATTGTAGTAGTGGAAATGATGAGGAGTCAGTTGTTATCAAACCGTTGAACATTTACTAATATTAATTGTCTTCAGGTAGTCAGTACAGACACAGTTCATTTGTATGATATAAGTGATGACTCAGAAATAAGTTAAATTGTATTCCTTTTATCAGGTTTAGGCAATTGTCAGTTGAGGAGTTCTCTTTAGGATTGACACTTTACAGGCAAGACTTCTGCAATTATTCTAAATCCAAACTATAGCACTGGTACTAAATATGCTGTTTTCTACTTATCTTGAGCTATCCAATAAGGGCGTTCCCCTCGCGGCAGCCAAACTCTCTGCATCATTATTTGCAGGATGCTCTCCTGAAGTAAACAGGTTTTTTGGTTTCTAGAAGGCTTCTAGTTGCTCTCAGGCACTTGTGCTGATGAGGTCCCTAAGCTAGATTCAGCTATAACCCTCACTAGGCTTGCTTCATATTTAGACATAGGCCTACTGCCTGGTGCTTGGCTGCAGTAACTACTCTTGGTTTGTCCTCTCCAGGATTGATCAGGTCCCGGGGGAAAGGAATTGCAGCTAGTTGCAGCACTTATACAGTGCCAAGATACTACCATCATGCAGAGCCAAACTAAGTGCCCAAATAATACAATCTTGCAGTGCCCTCATGGGCTAAAAGCCGGGCATCACTAGTATAAGCAATGAACATGGAGGAATATTAGCACAGAATCTATATTGATGCCCAATTTGGAGGTTTGATACATGGTGATGACTCCTTTTTAGTACTGAAATGTAGATGGAAACCAAACACAAGGGGGATGAGAGTCCATGTTTTTGAGTACTGTATATTGTAAGGTCAGTGATATAATGTACAGTAGACATCTTGAAGGCTAAATACACAAAAACACTCAGACATTTTATCAATTATACTGTACACTACACCACAGTCTGGAAATGGCCGCGTATCAGTGTAGCATCCTGCCATGACCCCGCACAACACAACTATGTTACCGGCCGCCAGACCCTCTTATTATACAAGGTAATTAAATAGTAAGACAAAAATAAGGCGCTAATAGAGCAGTGGTAGACAAAGGTCAGATTGTATTACTTCTTTCCCATACTATTCCATTCCATACACAGATGTAGCAGAGCTGTATTTGTTCTTTATTAGGCCTCATGCACACAGATGTTTGTGGTCTGCACACCGTGGATCCGCAAAATACGGATACCGGCCATGTGCATCCTGCATTATCCTCGGTCCCTGTTACAGAAATGCCTATTCCTGTTGGATGCATGCGCATACGGATGACATTTGCAAGTTATCCGCTCTTTTTGCAGACACATAGAAATGAATGGGTCCGTGTGCAATCTGCAAAAAATGAGAATCGTATGCGGACCTAAAATACAGTCGTGTGCATGAGGCCTTAAAGTGATTCCGTAGGTTTACCCGTAGTCCTACGTATGTCCACAGATTGATACAGATTTGACGTGATGTCAGATTACCCTACATCATATCATTATTAACATGTCTATGCTATCTGTGGCAGACAGCCTGGGAGAGGGGAGGATGGGAGTAGTGGTTTTGGCCTTAAGGCTGGTAATAGTACCCACAGTGGCAGTTCTTCCTCGCTGGCTCTCCCTGGCGCAGTGCTGATGGGCACATACTTTCTTCCTATGTCTTGGGGCTCCTGCCTGGTGGTGATTGATGCGCCCTTGATGTCTATTGCTTTGGTGGGCTTCAAGGTAGGAGTGTGAATGCAGTAGCCGGTGGAAGATAATGGAGTCCAAAACCAGGCCAATTGATATCAATAAATATGTCTCTCTTTGCTTAAAGGGGTTGTCTACTTTTTATTCTATTGATGACCTATCCTCATCTGTTTGAAGAGAAGGCGGTGCTAGTACGATCACAGCGCAGTTCTTCTCCAATCGCAACATATGGACAGTGGCAATGAGGAAGGGATGTAGTGCTTCTCTCTATCTCTCTAAAGTCTCTCTGCTGAACCTTAGGTATGCAATGAGGTTCTTGGTAAATGTACGACGTGCCGCCCCCCAGTGACGATCGTGTGCCAGGTTTATAGAAATGCAGAGTGGTGTGGTGTGGCCTTAATAGTCTCTGTGTGTGTCACAGTGCTTCTACCTGGACATCCCGGCGCTCCCCAGGGTTTGGCTCCGAAGCAATAAAAGGGATGAGAAATGGTGGAGAATAACTCAAGTTCAGACTCTTATAAAGTTCAACAGCTTTACTTGCATCAACTTGCATCCAAACAATATTCAGGCTTTTTCTTGGTTTCAGCAGGCTTTGGCATAAACTGTCAGGCACACTTGATAACTCTGCTTTCTCCCTCTGCTGTACTAAACTTAGCTTTAGTCTGGTAGCTGCACTTTAAGAGTGTATTGATATCTCTGGAGTGGGGTGCTTTTGGCTGCTGATCCCCTAGTGACACTCTGTCTGTAGATCTGAGGAGTCATGCTGCTCTATGAGCTACTTCCCTTTTGAGACTTCTGCTGCAGGAGGTGGAACTTTCCCCTCGGTGCTACATCTTTCATGTCTTCTCAGCTCCACTATTGAGTCTAAACTGGAACTAACTAGAACTGCAATCCCTCCCTTTGGTAGGAAACAGGACTGGCCCACTTCTGCCCAAAGGGGAGAAAATGGAATGGTAAGGCACAGGGGCACAGATTTGTGAGGAGAGGTGACAGTCCCTTTTTAAAGATGCATTTAATACTGTAAATTTGGTGCAATTTATGGCAAACCAGACATCTGAAAAGCTGTCATTAAAAATTCCTGTCATTATAAATCTCCCCCTTTTTACGACAATGTTAAGTGAACTCACATTAGAACATGTGGGCTATTGTTTTATTGTGAAGATCATTCTATGCAGTAATTTTAAGCTCCCCCTAGTGGTGGATGAAAGCATTCAGAATTTTGTCGTTTATGTCTACCAATGGGAATTTTGTCATTGAGATATTTTAAAGAGATTTATTCAGACTAATTTTGATGGCCTTTCCTAAAGGTAAGTCTTCAATATATGATCTGTCAGGACTTTCTTGTTTTTCAGGCTGAACTAAGAGGCACCTCTTCTGGTATTGACGCTCCAGAGCATCTTCATTCTGCTGTGCAGCAGAGGTCCCAGTGATCAGACACCCACAACTAATCCTAAGGATGGTTCATCAATATTTTAGTCTCGGAGACCCCTTTAGTTAGTTAATTAGAATTTGAAAATACTAATTAAAGGGTGACTGTTCACTTTAAAGGGGACCTGTCACTTGCACATGGTGGCTGATCTGCAGGCAGCATGTTATAGAGCAGGAGGAGCTGAGCAGACTGATATATGTTTTTTGGGGGGGAAATATTCTGCAAAACTTGCATGCATTTAAATCAATGCTTTTTCTATGCCTAGGAGTCCAGTGAGAGGCCCCATCAATGACCGATCCATTTATTTTATGAATGTGCGTACAGATATAATTTTCTGTCACTGACTAGGACCACCCACTGGACTCCTAAGCATAGAATGGACAGGAAATCAAATGCATAAAATACAAGTGAGGCTACATTTATACTTCCGGTTTGAATTCTCTGCAGGAAGAGCCTGGCGGAAATCTCTGGATCCGGAGCTGCCGGATGTGGACGGAATCTCCACCGGACCCCATTATACCTAATTATCCATAGTCGTTCCAGCAGACAAGCAGAGAACCGGCCGGACACAAACCGCTGTATGCTGCGGTTTGTGTCCATCCGATTCCCTGCTAGTCTGCTGGAACAGCCATGCCAGAGTTTCCTGCCGAAGGCGTAAAAGTAGCCTTAGGACTCATGCACATGACCGTATGTATTTTACGGTCCGCAAAACACAAACAAGTGTTGGATCCGCGGATCCATTGTAACAATGCCTGTCCTTGTCTGCAAAACGGACAAGAATAGGACATGCTCTATTTTTTTGCGGAACAGACATGTGGATATACCGAAACAGATTGCACACGGAGTCATTTCAGTTTTTGTTTTTTTTGCAGACCCATTCAAATGAATAGTTCTGCATACGGACCTGTAAAAAAATGAAATGGAAACGGAAAAAAAATACATTTGTGTGCATGAGCCCTAATATTAAATATTTCCGCTCAAATCCCCTTATAAATCTTCTCAGCTCCTCCTGCTCTGTAACATGCTGCCTGCAGAGAGGGCTGTGTGTGCAATGTGACAGCTTCTCTTTAAAGGGAATGTGTAATCAGAAAATACTGATTGTTTTAATGAAGTTTTTATGTTAAACATTTTTTTTTAGCATTTTTTTCCCATGTCACTGCCTACAGTTAAACAAAAAAAAAAATCCTAAAATAAACCCTGGTATAAAATATAGGAAAATTTCCTGTTCTTTCGAAAGCAGTCACACAGGCCACAGACCCAATAGATAGGAGAGGACCCCCATTGACTTCTATGGGATATTTTAGTAGGCCTGCTCGGTGACCTGTGCAGAGGACAGGAGGGAGTAGGATAAGCAGTGATATCACCTATTGGGAATAGTGGATCCTGTCTTATCTATACAGAAAGCAAACAGAAAAATGTATGGCAGCACAACATTACACATACAAAGAAAAAAACTGGGGGATAGGGAATATTCCCCAGTTTTATTGTTTGTATGTGTAATGTGTTTTGTTTGCTTTCTTCATTTTTTTTTTTTTAATACAGGTAGAGACATGGAAAAGAAAAAGAAAAAAGAAAACACCAAAAATTTTAACTAAAATGTATTTAACATAAAAGCATGATTTCAACAATAAGGGGGGAGATTTATCAAACTGATGTAAAGGAAAACTGGCTTAGGCTACTTTCAGACTTGCGGCAGAGTCGCTGGAACTGCCTGCCGGATCCGTCAAAACGTATGCCAACTGATGGCATTTGTAAGACTAATCAGGATGCTGATCAGTCAGAAAAATGCATTGAAATGCCGGATTCGTCTTTCCAGTGTCATCTGGCAAAAAGGATCCGGCATTTATTTATTTTTCACCTTTTTCACATGCAAGTGTGAAAGTACCCTTAGTTGACCACAGCAACCAATCAGATTTCACCTTTCATTTTCCAAAGGAGCCCTGAAAAATGAAAGGTGGAATCTGATTGGTTGCTATGAGCAACTAAGCCAGTTTTCCTCTACACTAGTCTTGATTCATCTCCTTATAGGTCTTTATCTGATGACACATTCCCTTTAAAGGCCACTTTACATGGCCAGATGGAGAAGATGATTGTCGAGAAGGAAACTTTTCTTCCCGACAATCGCTTGCTCGTCAGTGGAGGTGACCGCTACACTTACATGCAGCGATCTCTTCCACAGTATGAGGAGGACCAATCATTAATCCCATCACTCGTCCCCGTACAGAATCATTGTCTGCCGGCAGCAGAGTTTAGACACCAAGATCTGCTGCCGGCAAACAATAATTTAGGTGACCGCACCAATGATCTATTACCCAAAGAACAAGCGTTTTGTAATTGTGTAAATGCTTGTTAGTAGAGATGAGCGAATGTTCCAAAAAGATTAGATTCGATCCGAATTTATTTGTGGCAAATCACATTAAAAAACAGCTATTTCCTGGTGGCAGAGAGCCTGTATAGTGGTGTAGAACACTGTGCCTCGCAGTAACACGCATAGGGAGTCTGCTGTGGTAGTGAAATAATACTGTGAGTCAGTATGACATGCAGATGACAGGCATCGCTCTTAGAATCACTGCACACTTCACTTATTTGGGCAGTTACGGGGACAAAACTGACCTTACAGTTCAATGTTTGCGTCAGGTATAAAGAACCGTGCAGAGGCCCAAGATCCTACTATAGCGTGAAAGAGCGCACTCCTTTTACACCGTCGCCAGCTGATTCCACATAGATGTCTACAGAACCTATTCTATTAAACGCTTATACAAGTAGAGCCCTCGACAGAGTGGAGAGGGTGTCAGCAGTAAGTTTGTGTTCACTGATTATTTTGCCCTTTCTCTGATCCGTCAGAACAATAACCCCCCAAAAACGGATCCTGTCTGTGGGGCATCCGCCTTCACTCGGTCAGCATTTGGTCAGTAATCCATCAGTATTGCTAATGCCCCTCCCCCCCAAAAAAATCACAATTCACCGCAGAACGGCTTATGGGACGTATGTATATTTCCTTTTAATACACCACGCAAATGGCTGTAGTACAATGTAACTTCACCGCTGAATGGCAATTAAGATTTTTTTTTTCTGATTAATAAACTCCCCCCCCCCCCCGAAAAAATAAAAAATAAATAACAATCACAATTTACTGCAGAACGGATAATAGGAAGTAGGTTTATTTCCCTTCAATACACCCCGTAAATGGCTGTAGTACAATGTAACTTTACCGCTGAACGGCAATGATAGCATATCGTTTTTTTCCATTTTTTTTTCCTATTAATACACCCCCAAAAAAAGTAAAACAATGTAAAACCAACGCAGAACGGCAAATAGGACGTATGTATATTTCCTATTAATACACCCCGTAAATGGCTGTATCACACAGAACTTGCACCCCGATCACAAGTAAGGTTTGCTGGAATTAGTGATGTATCGTATAATGCAAACAACCTAAAAGCAGCAGTATAAGTCCAATTTGGATCCCCAATAATTGCAACAAGGTGTAATAGGATAGTTCCTATTACATCCTGTTCTCCTTATATAGTGTAGATGATTTTTCCCTATCCTTTCCCTACACCTTGACTATTCTTTCCGTGAACTTGTAAATCTTTTTTTCAGCACTTTCCCTAGTGCCTGCTAATGTCTCTCCTTGCACTAAGTACACTGGAAAATGACTAAATCCAAGATGGCTGAGGGTATTTATAGGGCTGTGACATCACAGGGCTGGCCTGGCTGCTGATTGGCTGCATGCATGGCATTGCGGGTGATTCCTCGTTCCCAGATTTTGTTTGTCTCCATGTCCTAACATGTGCAGCAGCCATTTTAGGAAAAAATTTGATTTGTTACCATGAAGCGTGAGGAAATTCGGATTCGGTGCGAATCAAATTTTTCCTGAAATTAGGATCGAATTCCACTTTGTCAACTTCGATTTGCTCGTCTATACTTGTTAGCAATATTCTGCCCAAAGATCAGGTAGAGTGAAGGGGCCTTTAGTCTGGACTGAGACTCCTGGCTGAGACACTAAGAAGACCCCCACCTAGTCCGAAGATGGCAGAGCATTAAAAATGGTTTCACTCTCCTCCTGTGACATGATCTTAAGTGTTATCCTGTTAAATCTCTATGGAGAAGACCACCAGGATGTGGGAGCGGGAGAAAAGTAAAAGGCTTTACTTCTGCAGCCCTGGGAATATGTTATTCATTCAGCAGGAAGCAGAGACTCAGCGTTAAGTCATATTCTGTACAGGACAGGAGACAAGTGCATCAAGAGGATCAATACCAAGGGCAGGAAGAGATGGGGGATGGGGCGGAGGCAAGGTTAAAGATCAGGACGAAGGTCTTCAGCACTTGGGTTGCAGGCATGATCTAGTCTGATGCTGTCATTCGTGAAGACTTGAATTCAAGATTTAATTTATGACACCATAAGATTTTACAGCTTAACATTTATTTTAACCTCTTCCTATCTGTCATAAGCATCTAAGAATGTAAGGAACGCTAGACATATACAGAACAGACCAAAAATTTGGACACACCTTCTCATTCAAAGAGTTTCAGGTTTAATAAGTGGGATTTCTTGCCTTAATAATGGGGTTGGGACCATCAGTTGCGTTGTGGAAAAGTCAGGTGGATACACAGCTGATAGTCCTACTGAATAGATTTGTATTATGGCAAGAAAAAAGCAGCTAAGTAAAGGAAAACTAGTGGCCATCATTACTTTAAGAAAAGAAGGTCAGTCAGTCCGAAAAATTGGGAAAACTTTGAAAGTGTCCCCAAGTGCAGTCACAAAAACCATCAAGTGCTACAAAGAAACTGGCTCACATGCGGACCGCCCCAGGAAGACCAAGAGTCACCTCTGCTGCGGAGGATAAGTTCATCCGAGTCACCAGCCTCAGAAATCGTAGGTTAACAGCAGCTCAGATTAGAGACCAGGTCAATGCCACACAGAGTTCTAGCAGCAGACACATCTCTAGAACAACTGTTAAGAGGAGACTGTGTGAATCAGGCCTTCATGGTAGAATATCTGCTAGGAAACCACTGCTAAGGACAGGCAACAAGCAGTAGAGACTTGTTTGGGCTAAAGAACACAAGGAATGGACATTAGACCAGTGGAAATCTGTGCTTTGGTCTGATGAGTCCAAATTTGAGATCTTTGGTTCCAACCACCGTGTCCTTGTGCGACGCAGAAAAGGTGAACGGATGGACTCTACATGCCTGGTTCCCACCGTGAAGCATGGAGGAGGAGGTGTGATGGTGTAGGGGTGCTTTGCTGGTGACACTGTTGGGGATTTATTCAAAACTGAAGGCATACTGAACCAGCATGGCTACCACAGCATCTTGCAGCGGCATGCTATTCCATCCGGTTTGCGTTTAGTTGGACCATCATTTATTTTTCAACAGGACAATGACCCCAAACACACCTCCAGGCTGTGTAAGGGCTATTTGACCATGAAGGAGAGTGATGGGGTGCTGCGTCAGATGACCTGGCCTCCACAGTCACCGGACCTGAACCCAATTGAGATGGTTTGGGGTGAGCTGGACCACAGAGTGAAGGCAAAAGGGCCAACAAGTGCTAAGCATCTCTGGGAACTCCTTCAAGACTGTTGGAGGACCATTTCAGGTGACTACCTCTTGAAGCTCATCGAGAGAATGCCAAGAGTGTGCAAAGCAGTAATCAAAGCAAAAGGTGGCTACTTTAAAGAACCTAGAATATGACATATTTTCAGTTGTTTGACACTTTTTTGTTATGTATATAATTCCACATGTGTTAATTCATAGTTTTGATGCCTTCAGTGTGAATCTACAATTTTCATAGTCATAAAAATGAATAAAACTCTGAATGAGAAGGTGTGTCCAAACTTTGGGTCTGTACTGTAGATCAGTGTCATGTCTGCTGCATGTGGCTCAGTAGCAGCAGATAAAGTTAGTTGCACACTAGCGTTTGGGATCTGAAAGGCTGTATTAGCAGGGAACAGCCGCCATATCCCTCTGCATTCTGGCATTGTCAGAAGCTTGAACATCCCCATCCGGCTCCATTAACTATGATGGGGACCGACGGAGATCCAGCTAGAACCCAGCAACAATGCCAAGAATTGCACGGAAGAAAACTGCTGTGTTCAAGCAATGCCGAAATGCAGAGAGATCCGGCAGGCTGTTCTCTGCCGGAACAGCCTGCGGTATTCTAAACGCTAGATCAGGGACAGCAACCTCCGGCACTCCAGCTGTTCAGAAACTACAACTCCTAGAATGCTTCATTCACTTCTAAGGAAGTTGGAAGAACAACAGAGAATGTGTGCATGATGGGAGTTGTAGTTTCACAGCAGCTGGCGTGCCAAAGGTTGCTGATCCCTGCGCTAGAGTGCTTCTCAGATACTTTCTTTTTCAATTTTTTGGTATAAAGACTATTTTCACAACTGCATCAAGACGCCATGTCAGATCCATCAGTGATGGACACCAAGGGCACACGACAGACCCCATGACTCATAATGGAGTCCAAAGGGTCCTATCCCATTGTCCCTGATTTTGCTGTCACAATCAAATGTGACAAAATCTGCAATGGAGACTCCTGTCCCTGCCAAAAATAATATGCAAAGAAGTATCTTCCAGAGAAAGGCATCATCTCCCTAGTGCCACCTATTAGAAGTGGCTCCCAATAAGTCAATGGTCAAGTGCAGATGTCTGTTTTAGGCCTCCTGCACACGAACTTGTGCTGGCTGTGCCCGTGCCTCAGACCGCATATTGCGGTTAGCAATGCACGGGCACCGACCGCGGGGCAGCGCATGTGGATCGCAGACCCATTCACATGAATGGGGTCCGCGATCCGTTCCGTAAAAGTTCTATCTACTTGCGGAACGGAAGCACGGAACAGCACAGAAGCTTCCGTGGGGTTCCGTTCCATGCTTCTGTTTTGCATCTCCATTCAAGTCAATAGGTTCGCAATAGGTGCCCGTGTATTGCGGATCCGCATATGCGGTCCACAATGCGGCAACCGGACACCTACGGTCATGTCCAGGAGGCCTTAGGGTTCTTGGCCATCATCGGTATGGAGTAGGATTCTGGCTGGCTGAGTGCGATGCCTTAGGGCTCGTTCATACAAACGTTTATTGCGTTCCGTGTACGGAACCATTCATTACAATGGTTCCGCAAAAAAAACAAAATGTACTCCATAATCATTCCGTTTCCGTATTTCCGTTCCATTCAAAGATATAACATGTCCTATAATTGCCCGCAAATCACGTTCCGTGGCTCCATTCAAGTCAATGGGTCCGCAAAAAAAGGAACACATACAGAATGTACTCCATATGTCTTCCGTATCCGTTCCGTTTTTGCGGAACCATCTATTGAAAATGTTATGCCCAGCCCAATTTTTTCTATGTAATTACTATATACTGTATATGCCATACGGAAAAACAGAACTGAACTTGAAACACTACTGAAACAAAAAGCAGAAAAACTGATCCATTAAAAATGGCCCGCAAAACACTGAAAAAGCCATACGGTCGTGTGAACAAGCCCTTAGATGCAGCTTTGAAAGGTAATAGCTTTCCTTTAGGAGCCCTGCTGAGTATGGAGACTAATGCCTTAGGCCTCATGCACACGGCCGTGCCGTTTTTTGCTGTCCGCAATCCACGGATCCGCAAAAAACGGAAGCCATCCGTGTTGCCTTCCGCAATTTGCGGAACGGAACGGGCGCCGGCAATATAAATGCTTATTCTAGTCCGCAAAGAGCGGACAAGAATAGGACATGTTATTATTTTTAGCGGGGCCGCGGAACGGAGCCACGGATGCGGACAGCAGGCAGAGTGCTGTCCGCATCTTTTGCGGCCCCATTGAAGTGAATGGGTCCGCATCCGTTTTGGCGGCTCGGATGCGGACCCAAACAACGGTCGTGTGCATGAGGCCTTATTCACACGTCAGTGTTTTGGTCAGTGATTTCCATCAGTGATTGTGAGCCAAACCCAGGATTGGAGCCTCCACAGACATAAGGTAGAAGGGACAGATCTGCACCTGTTCTGTGTTTAGAGCCGCATCTGGTTTTGGATAAAAATCACTGATAGAAATCACTGACCGAACACTGACTGTGTGAATGAGGCATAAGTGGCAGTGTTCCATGGGAATATAATATGCAATGATAGGTGGCTGTAGCAAGATGGTTTTATTTCTATGGGAGATATCTCTTTGCATATTATTTTCCCATGGAGCATTGCGACTAATTCTCTATGCAAAATGGATCTCCTTAAAGGGGTTTTTCAGATTCTGAGACTTTTTTTTAACAGACACCATCACCATATTGTACCTCTTTAAAAAAAACTCCTTGGCTCCTTTCAGCAGTCTTCCAGGCCCTGTCCTATAAACTTCCAGATGGACAGGGTCACATATACCGCTGCAGCCAATGACTAACCTCAATGGTGTGCATGTTACCCAGCAGTGATGTGCCACTTGCAGACACATCACTGCTGAGACCAGTTATTGACTGCAGTGGTGCACATGACCCCGTCCATACAGAAGTTTACAGGATGGGAAGCAGAAAGGCCCTGAAGGGAGCCAGGAAGCTGGATCAAAGGGGCAAAGAGCTGGTGAGAATGAGTTTTGTTTTTTACAGGAACAACACAGTGCAGAGGTCTCATAAAAAAATATATATATAAATATGTATATATCTGGAGGCTGGACAAGCCAATCGCTCTCCTAAGCAGTTATTTTTACTAAAATATGACAAATCCGCCCTGCAAAACTATAAGCCCCATAAGTCCTGCATTAGAAAACCAAATTTGAAGGTGACTTAAAAGCCAATCACTTGTCTGTATTGTCTGTTCCTTATGTGATAAGTAGATCCTAGTAGATCCTATTAATGATCTGTCCTGTGTGTAGAATGGTAGCAACAAAGATCCTAATGTTCCAATTAAAAGTAGACATGTACATGTTCTGTATGAATGGCGGGTGAATCATGTCCTGACCATAGAAATAAAGTCCCTGGAGAAGTGTCTTCGTTTTGTTTTCAATAAGTAGTTTGTTTTTTAAATAACTGCATGCATTATGCCTAAAGCGTGCTGTGACGAAACCAACCTCGCCACGGTGTTTTGGAGGGGGCTGGTTGCTAGCCTCTTGCCTCAGGATTATGGCCCATACTAACTTTAAAGAAAACAGACCGGCCGCACAGCTTAAATCTGTCTTTGGAATTGTGTTTTATGTTATTATGCGTTCGGTTAAATTGTATGTTATGTGAGGGCACCCAGATAGCTAATATTATTGTATTCGTGTATTCTGAGGGCCATTCACCTAATGATATGCACTCAGACTTGAGCTATCTGGGGATATGTTAAATGTCTGTGTTTGCTGTGGGGGTGTGCCATTGTGTGTTTGGGTGGTGATTCCTGTCCTGTTGTCTCCACGTGTGTATTGGTGTTTTCCCTTTGTCCTGAGACATAATTGGATTGCTCCTCGGGTGTCGCCAGGCAGAGAGGAGGAAACCATGATGCATTGTGGGGATGTGTTGTGTCTGTGTATCCTGAATTTCTGCATATCTGTCCTGTGTCGCAGTCTCCATTCTGGTCCCCTAAGGGCGTGGCCACCAGATGGGGACCTGCATAAATACGGGCGGGTAGCCCTCAATAAAGTGTTCCTGTTTTATCCTTTATCATGCTGAGACTGGTGTTTGGATAACTGATCAAACTGGGGGATTGCTATACGCTGAAGATTTGCTATACTCCCCTGGCATAACTACGAGCTCTTGTAAGAGCTGTTCCTGCTCTCTGGCTGTAGGAGAGGTTCACCCACTGGAGCCTGGAGCCTTGTCATAGGTCCAGCGTGGGTGGAGGACGGTGAGACCCCAACCAAGCTGCGGCGGTTCGTGGGGTCTGCAGGGCGTATGGTGTCAAGTGGAGTGCTTGGAGTCCTCGGAAAGCACTAGGAGCATCTATCGACGGAGGTACCCGGTCGGGGTGCTAGGCGTTCCGTTACATTGGTGGCAAGCAGTGGGATGGCGTCCTAGTGTGAGGAGAAGCAGCTCGGAGACACCGTTCGTGGAGTATATTGAGGGCAACGCTAGTATCCGTACAGCGCCCCTGTCTACAGCAGGATGGAATCGGCTAGTCTTCGAACAGCGTTCCACTACGAGGAGGATGATGACCCGGACTGGAGGGATGCAGACAGAAAGGAAGTCTGGTATGATGCCCTGGAAGATGCCCAGCGGCGGCGAGGTGAGAGTCTCCCCAGTTATGAGCAGCGGCTACAAAAGCGTGTGGCGATGCGGATGGGTCTCTTGGGAGAGCAGCCCCTGGATGACTGGGTAACAGAGCTCCAGAACCTGGTATGTAAGGAGCTTTGGCTAGAGGACGCTTACCAGGCCCTAAGGTGGCATGTCATTCAACATTCCCCCTGGATGGCTGAGCACGACAGACCCGAGGGTGAGGATTATGATGGACCTGGGTTACTATGGGATGCCTTGGAGGAGGACATTGATCTTGGCAGCACGGAGGAGTCTAGGTTTTGGGACATCTACGACTACCGGATGGGCATGCATGATTATGCTGACGGAAGGGAGGTGAGCAAAGACATGATCCACCTGGTAACAAGGGAGTGGGAGCTGGAGCAGACCTACCAACACCTGCTCAGCTCTGTTTATCCCCAACCTACTCGACAAGTAGAGCCAGATCTGCCCTCCTACAACTGGGAAGACTTGCCGGCAATACCCCCTGCTTCCCTACCAACTCCCAAAGTAGGGAACTTCATTGACTGGTTCTGGGAAGACGTCCCGACGGCAGGTAGAGATGGGACCGAAGTCTCTCCACCGGCCCTACAGGGATGCTGGGTAGCCGGCCCAGATCCCCAACTACAGCCAGCATTACCTGGAATCCAGACAACCGGTCTCTCTCCCCAGCGGCAGACAGGATCACAGGGAGAGGATATTGTCAGTCCCCCGTCCCTGCAGCAACCAGCATTACTAGGAGTGGAGATGGTCGCACCCACTACCCAGCACCAGGCAGCGTTACAGAGAGTTGAGACAGTCGGTCTGACTCCCCAGCAGCAGTGTGTTGTAAAGAGAGAAGAGACAACCGGTCTCTATCCCCAACCACAGGGGGACAGCACCCCTAACTTCGATGGTGCAGATGGGACCGCGGTCTCTGCACCAGGCCTACCAGGATACTGGACGGCCGGTTCAGATCCCCCACCAACCCTGCAGGAATGCCTGGAGGAGGAGGTAAGCGATTCCTCCTCTCCACAGCCGATCTGCAACAAGGTCCTGGGGATAGGATTTCCTGATCCCATCCCAGCGGAAGAGCTGGCATCTGGGCAGAGCGCAGTCGGCCTCTGCCCTCCCCTATCCTCTTCTTCAGAGCCGGACTCCCCACAAGCGACCCCAGCGGAAGAGCTGGCATCTGGGCAGAGCGCAGTCAGCCTCTGCCCACCAAGTACCTACAGCTCCAAGCTGGAGAACCACAAGGCAGCAAGGAATCGCAGATGCCCACTCAACAGCTGGGGACATACGGAACGGAGCCAGGCCCCAAAATTCAACAGGTCCAGTATGGGGTTGTGGTTGGACTGCCAGACTAACTCAGGTACTGACCGTGAGGTCAGGTATCTGTTTAGTCTTCCCTGGAAGGGGGAGATGTGTGACGAAACCAACCTCGCCACGGTGTTTTGGAGGGGGCTGGTTGCTAGCCTCTTGCCTCAGGATTATGGCCCATACTAACTTTAAAGAAAACAGACCGGCCGCACAGCTTAAATCTGTCTTTGGAATTGTGTTTTATGTTATTATGCGTTCGGTTAAATTGTATGTTATGTGAGGGCACCCAGATAGCTAATATTATTGTATTTGTGTATTCTGAGTGCCATTCACCTAATGATATGCACTCAGACTTGAGCTATCTGGGGATATGTTAAATGTCTGTGTTTGCTGTGGGGGTGTGCCATTGTGTGTTTGGGTGGTGATTCCTGTCCTGTTGTCTCCACGTGTGTATTGGTGTTTTCCCTTTGTCCTGAGACATAATTGGATTGCTCCTCGGGTGTCGCCAGGCAGAGAGGAGGAAACCATGATGCATTGTGGGGATGTGTTGTGTCTGTGTATCCTGAATTTCTGCATATCTGTCCTGTGTCGCAGTCTCCATTCTGGTCCCCTAAGGGCGTGGCCACCAGATGGGGACCTGCATAAATACGGGCGGGTAGCCCTCAATAAAGTGTTCCTGTTTTATCCTTCATCATGCTGAGACTGGTGTTTGGATAACTGATCAAACTGGGGGATTGCTATACGCTGAAGATTTGCTATACTCCCCTGGCATAACTACGAGCTCTTGTAAGAGCTGTTCCTGCTCTCTGGCTGTAGGAGAGGTTCACCCACTGGAGCCTGGAGCCTTGTCGTAGGTCCAGCGTGGGTGGAGGACGGTGAGACCCCAACCAAGCTGCGGCGGTTCGTGGGGTCTGCAGAGCGTATGGTGTCAAGTGGAGTGCTTGGAGTCCTCGGAAAGCACTAGGAGCATCTATCGACGGAGGTACCCGGTCGGGGTGCTAGGCGTTCCGTTACACGTGCTATACCAGGAATTATTATTATTTGTATTGTTATTATTTGTAATTATATGTTTCACATATTATTTCTATTTTAATGGTCGTAGTTTTTCTAAGTATTCATAATTTATTAATATACAGTTGCAAGAAAAAGTATGTGAACCCTTTGGAATGATATGGATTTCTGCACAAATTGGTCATAAAATGTGATCTGATCTTCATCTAAGTCACAACTATAGACAATCACACTCTGCTTAAACTAATAGCACACAAAGAATTCAATGTTACCATGTTTTTATTGAACACACCATGTAAACATTCACAGTGCAGGTGGAAAAAGTATGTGAACCCCTAGACTAATGACATCTCCAAGAGCTAATTGAAGTGAGGTGTCAGCCAACTGGAGTCCAATCAATGAGATGAGATTGGAGGTGTTGGTTACAGCTGCCCTGCCCTATAAAAAACCCACACCAGTTCAGGGTTTGCTTTTCACAAGAAACATTGCCTGATGTGAATGATGCCTCGCACAAAAGAGCTCTCAGAAGACCTACGATTAAGAATTGTTGACTTGCATAAAGCTGGAAAGGGTTATAAAAGTATCTCCAAAAGCCTTGCTGTTCATCAGTCCACGGTAAAACAAATTGTCTATAAATGGAGAAAGTTCAGCACTGCTGCTACTCTCCCTAGGAGTCGCCATCCTGTAAAGATGACTGCAAGAGCACAACGCAGACTGCTCAATGAGGTGAAGAAGAATCCTAGAGTGTCAGCTAGAGACTCTGGCATATGCTAACATCCCTGTTAGCGAATCTACGATACGTAAAACACTAAACAAGAATGGATTTCATGGGAGGATACCACAGAGGAAGCCACTGCTGTCCAAAAAAAACATTGCTGCACGTTTACAGTTTGCACAAGAGCACCTGGATGTTCCACAGCAGTACTGGCAAAATATTCTGTGGACAGATGAAACCAAAGTTAAGTTGTTTGGAAGAAACACACAATACTATGTTGGAGAAAAAGAGGTACAGCACACCAACATCAAAACCTCATCCCAACTGTGAAGTATGGTGGTGGGGGCATCATGGTTTGGGGCTGCTTTGCTGCGTCAGGGCCTGGACGGATTGCTATCATCGAAGGAAAAATGAATTCCCAAGTTTATCAAGACATTTTGCAGGAGAAAAGGCCATCTGACCACCAGCTGAAGCGTGTTGCAACAGGACAACGACCCAAAGCATAGAAGTAAATCAACAACAGAATGGCTTAAACAGAAGAAAATACGCCTTCTGGAGTGGCCTAGTCAGAGTCCTGACCTCAACCCGATTTGAGATGCTGTGGCATGACCTTAAGAAAGCTATTCACACCAGACATCCTAAGAATATTGCTGAATTGAAACAGTTCTATAAAGAGGAATGGTCAAGAATTACTCCTGACCGTTGTCTGATCTGCAACTACAGGAAACGTTTGGTTGAAGTTATTGCTGCCAAAGGAGGTTCAACCAGTTATTAAATCCAAGGGTTCACATACTTTTTCCACCTGCACTCTGAATGTTTACATGGTGTGTTCAATAATAACATGGTAACATTTAATTATTTGTGTGTTCTTAGGTTAAGCAGACTGTGATTGTCTATTGTTGTGACTTAGATGAAGATCAGATCACATTTTATGACCAATTTGTGCAGAAATCCATATCATTCCAAAGGGTTCACATACTTTTTCTTGCAACTGTATCTATACTCGAGATGAGCGAATCAAATCCAACGAAGTGGAATTCGATTTCAGGATAAATTGGATTCGCCGCAAAGCCAAATTTCTTCATGCTTCGTGGTAGTGAATCAATTTAACCTGAAAAATCAGACTTACCTCCTCCATTTGCTTCCATTTGAAGATGTCATCTTGGGCTGCGTGAGATTTCGCGCCTGATTTTCAAGCAAGATGGTGGCGGTTGGCCTGTCGCAGGAAAATGGAGGCAGTAAGTCTGATTTAATTATTTTTTTCAAATAATTTTGCACTATTTTTACTCTCAGATGTTGCAATCATGTATGAACATGGCATCTGAAGGGTACAATGATAGGGAGCGACGATTTAACCGCTCCATGTCATAGCACCCGCTACTTACAAAACAATGCGTTTTGTGACGAAGTAATTCGTCACAAAGCAAATTTTTATGTAAAATTTGGCGTAACCGACTAATCGAATTTCCCAAAACTGCGCTCATCTCTAGTCTATACCTATATTATTAGTGTTGCTTTTATATTTGTTTTTTATTACTGATACTATTAAAATAAAAATTTTTATAATTTCCTATATAATTTATTTTATATTTTTACACTATTATTATGTTTCTATATAATTTATCATTTTATATTTACATTACTATATATTAATTTATTATTTTAGCTTTTTACATTTGTAACGGACCATTCAGCACACAACTCCGTTCAGACGATATCCTCCTTTCAGATTGACAGGCAGTTACTGCAAGCACCAATTTCCTGAACTGCAAACTACACGAATCCTTCAGCTCCCGAACAGGAAACACACGAACACTGGAAACCGCTGAACAGGAAAAGCATACAATCAGCTTACACTCCTGGCAATCAGCATACAATCCAATTCCCCCAATAACGAGACGACACTTCGTTTTGAGGTCAAGCAAAACTGACTGTACTGGCACATACAGCCTCTTTTATTCGCAATCCACAAACAGAGTACTGCCCAAAGGGTTTTGAAATACAACCAATCAATCCGTACAATACACACAGACACTCCCACACAATATCCTCCCCTCTGCCTGTGATATGATTACTGAAAACAATGGGTAATATAATTATCACAGGCAGAGAAATACAGTTTTATAAAACATATCACAGGAACCCCAAAACATGCAATAACCCCATAACAAGTATATCCTCGGAACCGGAGGATCTGGGTAAACCACATATCGAAAATTCACACAGATCCGTTCAGTAGTATGGAAGATACAGTTTAATGCAGATTCCGCAGAACATATACAGGCTATATCAAAAATAATTACTGTATAATGTGTCCCCTGTTGTATAGTTTAAAACTACTGCCCGATGTCTTTGTCCACCAAATACCGGCGAGATGGCACCGTGTAGAAAAGTCCAAACAGTGTCTGTGAGTTAAAAATGGCCGCCATCCATTGTTCTCACCATGTGCTTCATCCATTGTTCTCACCATGTGCCTCTGATACATGAAATGGTGGCCATCCAGTAACTCCACAGTATGTCCCCAGATGGTTCTTAAAGGACCATAATCCAGGGGCAGGAGGCGGGCAAACAGCCCCCTCCAAAACACCGTGGCGAAGTGGCTTTCGCCACAACATTATACATGTTTCTATATAATTTATTACTTTACATTTTAACATTATTATATTTGTTTCTGTATCATTTATTATTTCATATTTTACACTATATATTTTTCTATGTAATTTATTATTTTAGATTTTTACATAATTATACATTTTTCTATATAATTTATTTTAGATTTTTATAACATTATTATTATTTGTCCAGATCCAACCCTTGTCTTCTAAAAAAAACTGGCACAGTTTAGAACTTGGCATAAATAAATCCTCTCCACCCCCTCCCCCCTTCCCCAACATATCGCAAATGGAATAGATCCACCCACATCTATTCTTTTTTTTTTGCATATGACTGTTCTGTGGCTTAAGGAAGTCGGCATAATTGGCACATCATAAGAGAACATTACTTTGTGTGTGCCTGGCGCCGGTCCAGTTCTCAGTAGTTATTTATAATGTCTTGAGCTGCATTAACATGTATCCGTTTTATTTTTTATTTTTTATAAAATAATAAAACAGCAATGTAATAAGAAGGAAATATATATTTTATCTATCTATATCTTTAACCACTGGCAGTATTTTTTAGTTTTTTGTTCTTCATGTATCTGGAAGCCAAAAATACATTCTGGCACATCTGTCTGCCAAGAGCCATGTCCTGAAATCTGTGACTTAGACAGCTCACTCTCGCAGGATATTGTTCTCAGGCTCTAAATAGAGTGTCATGAATAAATTATTAAGCCATTGGCCTAGCAACCTGTGACGGCTTATGCTTATCCAGTTAATTATATTTGCATAAATTCATTTAAATGAACAAAGTAAAACCCAGTATGTGAAAGTTAATTTGGTAAATGAAGTGTATTTCATCTAAAAAACACAACTTGTTACTTTTTATCCGCATGAGAATGAGCAGATAAATCCAGATTGTTCGTGGATGTGAATATATGCATCTCATTTCAGGGTGAACTGTATTCAAAAAAATTATTTGTAGTTTTGTTATGGTGCCAATAATTTATATTTTTTGGCACAATGTGAATAACAGATTGAGTTTTATATTGATATCATGGAGTTCACTATTGAAAAAGTTTAATTTGAAAGGGGTTATCCCATCAGGACAACCCCTGTCTGTATGCCCTAATAGGACATATCGATGTCTTAGATGTGGGCTCTCTTGCTCATGACTCTCTTCCAATAGGCCAGAAAAGAGTGCCATTTCTGCTCTGGAGGACTCAGTGTGACCATATTTTAGATGAAGGAGCATTAAACTATAATGTGTGCCATGTTATACCACATTTCTCCAGAAGTGGCCACTGTAAAAAAAAATTGCAACTATTCACAGCTTCCATAAGTGGAAGAGACGTTTCAGCTGTCAGACCCATGGCGATCAGTTGATCACCAGCAAGTCCTCATATTAAGCAGGGGTTACACCTTTACATAGATTATTAAAGGGTGTTATGACCAGCGGGTGAGAACCCACTTTCCCACATGACCAACTCCCTCTGAGGGTGATGTCTGAGCACACCCCTCGTTCTTCACGTGATACCGCTGATGGAGAGGATTGACTTTCACAAGGGGTTTATCAAGTGCTACCTCAGAGGCCTCAGAGGTGAATAGGAACATGAGGGAATCGGGACCTGATTATGAACCCACTGGACTGACCTCCAGGTGACACAATACACCCAGTGGATGATAGGAGTCCAGAAGCTGAAGGCAAAGTCTATAAACGTAGACCAGGGTCTAGGCAGGCAGCAGTCAGGCAAAGTCTGTAAAACGTAATCCAAAGTCTGGTACACAGAATGACAAGAAACCGCAGAACACCTTAGCTCAAACAAGAAAGTAGACTAGCTATAAACCTAATTGCTCAGGCGCCTCCCAGTTGAATAAAGCACCTTTAAATAGACATTGCAGACCAGCCATAGGCTGGGGAACATAGAGGGCATGTGTATGCTGCTTAGCAATCAGTACAGGACTCTGAGCCAGAGTGCAAGCTTCGCTCAGAGCTGGAAGGAGGATGACAGAGACTATATAGCTTCACCCGTGCCAGTAAGGAAGGAAGTGCCGGCATGGGGCGTATACAACAGTTAAGCTACGCATTGCCCATGCTTATCAGCATGGCGCATGGTAGCAGGAAGAAGTGAAGGAGCCCGAAGCCCGTGCCTGCATGTAGTGTCACGGATGTAGTAAGGGAGAACACCAAAAGACAACAAGAAGGAAGAGGAAAGACACTAGGCCTCACTGATAGGGAAGGAAAAGGGTCACCACCTATAAAACCCTGCTCCTGACCATAACTCTTATCCGTATGAGCACCTCTTGATGGTAGATACGCCCATACACAGTAACATGGAAAACCCTGGTAACCCTCGGATGCCCTAAAGTTAATGACAGGGAAGAGACAAACAGTTCCTTCCCTAGTGAAGGAACCAGCGTCTTGCTGAGGCCTAGTAAACAGCCGGGGGTGGGGGGGGGGGGGGGAATACAAAACACAACAAGCGAAAAACTTAACTTCTAAGGATGATGGATGAACAGGACTTTAACAAGAACTACACTCCAGCTCTTCCAAAACCAAATGAAGCTATCCAGAGCAAGGAGTGATGGGTAAAGTCAGACTAAATAGGGAGAGGTAAAGGTCACATGATCCACACCTGAACAGGAGGTGTGGACATACCAGCAACACACAGACAAAGTGAAACAAAAAGAGGCTGTCAGATCACTCATGTGCAGTCAGTCTTTCAGACTTTCTAACACCTGTCACAGGTGTGACATGTAGGGGCAGCAGCGCGGGCAAGTAGCGCTGGGCTAACAAAGGGATTGTATCACTTTATTAATTTTTTGTTTTACTAATTAAAATCAAATTATGGCACATATTTTCTAATATATCGTCATATTGTGCTTGTACATTTTTTACATTTTCTGTACTTGATTATGGGGCATTATTCTGTCGGAGCTGCTGCTTTGCTCTGTTATCAGCATTAAAGATATGCTTTACAGCCACATAAGCAACTGTAGTCAGGAAATTATTAATTTATAGGTATTTTGAGCATGTTCTGTGACCTATGCAGAGGTCATTCTGCAGGAAGGGGGAAGAGGTCTGCCTCCAGTTCAATATTAGTAATAGAGGTGTAAACTTACATTGAAATCCTGCCTGTGATGATAATTAGATGACTACTGAAAAGTGATAACTTCAGAATAGGAAAAGAGGCTTATTGAAAGTGTGAGGCAGTGACAGGCCTCATGGTTGTTAGGGGAGATATATGGCAGGATTTGCTGCGTCTTCCCCACAATCACCAGGTCTGAAGAAAGACCAGGTGTA
This sequence comes from Bufo gargarizans, assembly GCF_014858855.1. Taxonomy (NCBI): domain Eukaryota; kingdom Metazoa; phylum Chordata; class Amphibia; order Anura; family Bufonidae; genus Bufo; species Bufo gargarizans. The sequence goes on from NC_058084.1 coordinate 48,209,778, forward strand.
GCAATCACCTGGGGATAAAGGAATCCTCAGAGTGAGAGGGGGTGGGGACTTGCACACAGAAGGCTGGAGTGGCTCTGGGTGGTCTGAGCCGGGAGGGCTGAGAGACCACTATCCCCCAAGAGACACTGGTGTGGGAGCAGCCTGGAGGCTGCTGGAGGTTGGGCTGAGAAAGCCGCATCTCATCATGGGTGTGAACGTGAACTGTGTTACGCTTTAGGTGAGTCAGGGAAACCTATGTGTTTAGGTAGAGCCCAGATGGGCAAGGTATGTTATTTTGGCTTTGTGTGTTTTTTCGTTATGCCGTGTACCACAATAAAGCACAGTTTGGCCCCTAAATCCTGCTGTCTGTGAAGAAGTGTGTGGTTGCAACCCCCGAAAAAGAGTTAATCCCCCACAATTGGTGGAGGATGCGGTCAGGCGTCCCTGCTGAAAGAAGGCAAAGTGGTTGCTAGGGGCAACGTCATCACTGAAAGGAGCAGGTGCTGCTCGTGCTGTTCCAGATATTTAATTTTTTTTTGCTGGGTTGCAAAGGAGTCGCTGTGTGGGCCAAGCCAGAAGCCTGGTGAGAGAGACTGACGGGGGAAAAAAGCAACAATTTTTGGGGTCTCTGGCTAAGAGGACTTGGTTGCCGATAATGTCTATTAAGGTAACTTTTATGACGGACTATGACACACGGTGGCAGCATATAAAGCAGCAAAAAACCCAGGCCAAGAAGCTGGGTTATGGCCCAAGTGAAATGGCGTGTTTTGATGTAGAGCAGGAGGCGTTGAGGGCGCAATTGCAGTGGGTCCGCGAGACAAATTTTCCAACGCTGAGTAGACTGAAGTTCCAGAGGAAAAGTGGACCTATGCCGTTGACAAGGGCAACCGTCAGGAAGACAAAGAGGTAGAGAGCGGTTCGGCTCTCAGGAGTGCCTGTGTTTCCTGTGATTGTGCACAAGGCCCTAAAGGGTGCACCTGGAGTGACCGTCTGGAAGAGGCCATGTGGTTTCCGGTGGCAACGATTTCAGTAAGGAGTCTGACGGTGGTTGTGTTACCAGGAACCCAGAGAAGGAGAGATGATCTTGGGATATCTTCATCTCCAGAGACTGCAGAATCTGCGACGTCAGGCGGTAATAACATTCCTGTATTTATTGGGCTGGCAGACCCTGGGAAAGTACGCCGACGACAGTTGCTATCTGCTGGGCCGGCAGGTGGTAAGTCCCAGAGGCAAGGAACTGTCGCAAGGGGATGTATCTATGTGGAAACCGCGGTGTCTGAACAGGCGGGTAACCCTGTTGCGGTTGCTCCCTCACAGGAATCTGCAGAGGAGAAGGGTATTGTGTTGCACAAACTGCCCGTGACCAAAGCTCGGCTCGGGGTCGTGAAAGTTTCACTGTCGTGTGAAAAAGGCTCTAAACACAAGTATTTATGGCCTATTACACATTTTGCCCGAAAGCGATCAACCCCCTTTAAAGGGAACCTGTCACCTCTACTATGCTACATTTCTAAATGTTCATTGTGTTACCCTAAACATATAAATTACACTTTTAATTTCATTTGCAGACAAATTCAATAATTATTATGCATTTTTGCACTTCCCGCCTTTTATGCAAATTCACATAAAAGAGTCATATCTTACTTGTGTGACCAGAGAAGAGTCATATTTTCAAGCTCTGACTTATCTCAGGTTAATTTGCATATGTATCAAATTGTTTTTTTTTACACAATAAAAGCACACAGATCTATGGGGACTGGGTATTGCGGATGTGCTAGCGGCCATCTAGAGACCCATGTGCTCAGCTCTATACCCGAAATCCCGGTGACCGGTTCCCTTTAAGTCGAGCTGATCAGCAGGATACGGACCCTCTTGCTTCAGGATTAGTAAAAAGCCGTTCACAAATACATCATTTTTTTACTCTCCCCCCCCCCCCCCCAAAATCCCTTCTTTGCTTAGTATCCCTTTAATTATTTTTTGACTTTATTAGTCGTTGCTTCTAGCAGTCAGTTGAGTGTGATGCGTGATTATATACATCTAATTACTGGCGTAAGATAAATTGAAATAGGTACTTTCACTAATTAACATGGCAAGCGAGTGTCAGCTACGTGTTTTATGCAGAGAACGAGCACTTTCTTTAATTAAACCCATAAAAACATTGATTAGACCTGACTGGCTTCCCCGCACTTACATTATTTTGAGGATTTTTACTGTGTTTTTCTAGCGCTTATATTAAAAGACAGGGCCCAGTTTTTTATGTCCTCAGAAGATCATTTTGACTAGGAATAAATGGATCATAAAGTTTCAGTGACAAGTGGTATAAATCATAGAAGCACAGAGAGGACACTGTGTACAGCGGGAAGATAGTCAAATGTGCCTTCTAATTCATATTCTCCAGTTGTAAAGTATATGAGCTGATGGCACTGCTTGAGAAGCAATCCTTTCCAGTACACAATTAGGTTATCAGTGTAGTCCATATTACAGTATATAATATATAAATATTGTAACATAGTGTATGGTGAAGTACGTTGGGGGGGTATATCTCACCAAGTACGCTCAGAAGGGTGAAGCAAAAGTTTTCAAGGGCTATATTTTTATGGAATGGTTGGTAGGTTGGTAGAGGGACCTGCCATTCCCTCCCACTCTAGTACAATATTTTGCCCTAGCCTGTGATAAACCCAGGTGTAACCGCTGGGTTAATTGCTGTGCTGATACAGACTAGTGTTGAGCGCGAATATTCGAAAAGCGATATTTTTTTCATGAATATTTAGAATATAGTGCTATATATTCTTAATGACAAATATTCTTATTTTTTTATGTTTTTTTTTTTAACACAGTACATATCAGGTGATAATATATATCAGGTGATATTAAAGACAGGGCTGAGAGCCTTATTCTATGTCATTGCCTGGAAGCTGCATGGCCTGTGGTGGCTGTGCAAAGCCTGATCCCCTGTGTTTGGATTTAAAGTACATAAGTGAGGTAACCTGATATATAGTTAGCGCCCAGGCGGGCAAGGCGATTTATTTTGTGTATATCACGCACATGCAGATGCATAAAAGTGACAAATGAAATTGCATGGTACTGTTTTGTGTCAGATGGAAAATAAAAGCTGTTTAACCCCCAAAATTGCTAAACCCCCCAGAAGCACACAGACCCACGACAATATGTATAAACATGTAACATTGCACAAAGTTGCGTAATTTTTCATAGGATGATATCAGTGCCTTAGTTTGGATCTGTGCCACATGGTACTGGTATGTGCATTGGGATTTAATCTCATAGGTTCAACTATTTAAATGGGGGTTGTCTTGTCAGGGTATGTGGATGTCAAACGGTAGCGGGTCAGTCAGTTTAAGGGGATGGTGAACACCCACGAACTGAAAATATAGAAGCAACCTTAGAATAGAATAGGTATACAGGAACCTTGGCATCCAGACTCACGGATATTTTGACCAGTCAGGGTTTGGCTGACAGACATAGCAACCTTCCTAAAACAGCTCAGCATGGGATCGTGGCTGGCTAAATTCCTGATATCTGCGCTGTGCTGTTCCTTTCTTATTCCTCCTGGAAGTGTATAAATACATTAAGGCCTCTTGTACACGACCGTATGGCTTTTTCAGTATTTTGCGGTTAGCAAAAAAGGATAACGGATCCGCAAAAAATATGGATGACATCCGTGTGCATTCAGTTTTTTGCAGGAACGAAACAGCTGGCCCCTGATAGAACAGTACTATCCTTGTCCGTTATGCGGACAATAATAGGACGTGTTCTATCTTTGAACGGAATAGAAAAACCGAAATACTGAAATGGAAGGTATACAGAGTACTTTCCGTTTTTTTGCGGATCCATTGAAATGAATGGTTCCGTATACGTACCGTATACAGAACGCAAAAAAACAGAACGAAAACGGAAACAAAAAAAGTTTGTGTGCAAGAGGCCTAACAGTCTGGACAGTGTGAGATTGTGCAGGGACACACCTCTACAGGCAACACTCAGTCATCTACAGTATTTATTCAGAATTTTTTTGAGGAATAACCGAGGAAGGTACAAAACGGTGTTATCAGGACTGTTATTTCATGGACAATGCACTTATTTACTAAATAGACTTGTTAGAGCTGACAGATCCTTTTTAACTTCAATATCCAAAAGTACTATCTGTCACCGTGGATACACATAGATCTGCATGGGAGCATTAGACACAAAATGAGAGAAAATAGCATTTATCCATGTAGAGAAAAATAATGCAAACCATTTTCTAATGTATTGTGATTGTCCATATTGCTTCCTTTGCTGTCTGGATTCAATTTCCCAGTACATTATATATTGCTAGTTTCCATGGTCACAACCACCCGGTGGTCATGCATGCTTACTATAGGAAAAAGCACTGGCATATGTGAGCTCCCATAGTCCCGGCCACCAGAGAGGCCAGTGTTTTTTCCTATAGTGTGGAAGGATGACCTCAAATTCTGGATTGCAGGCTGGTCGTAACCATAGAAACGAGCAGTATATAATGTGATGGAAAAATGAATGCAGCCAGCAAAGGAAGCAATATGGACAATACATTAGTAAGTGCCTTGTATTAACTTTCTCTACATGATCAATGCCACCTGCTGAAGTGACAGGAAACCCCTTTAACTACTTGCAAAGTTGTGGATGGATGGGAACAATAAGAAATGTTACAACGGTTCAGTTTGCCTTTGAATGTATCAACTTCAAGCCTTATTTAATATTCTTCTGCTGTCTTTTCAAAACTATTATCCAAATTGAAGCTTTGTCCTAAATTTGCCAGAGAACATCTAGACTTGAGGTAAATATGTATGCCACTTTAATGATATTTTTGAGAATGTGCCAAGACTCATTTAGATGGATTTAAGCAGAAATCATGAAAAAAAAAATCCAAGACAGATTTTAGGAAGATGTAGAGCTCAGTGTTCATATGGATGTTCTTGGCTCACATCTTAAATCTAAGATGCGCTATAAATAGAGCCATTACTCCATGGCACCGACACAGAGAGACCTGCTCCGAGTGAATAAGAGGTGCCCAGTGGCTCCAGTACAGAAAGTAATGTAATGTGAATGGCGATCAGCACAGGGAGATGATGTAATGTTCGATTCACATTGTGAAGCCATGCTATCTGCATGATCGCTGCTCACAGACTATTTCAGAGAAATGATGTCATGTGATTGCCTTCGTAGGTTATCAAGGACAGCATGGAGGCCGGCAGACAGCCCTTCGCAAACCCGGTTCCTAATGATTTTCATATTAGTTAAATTTCTAGCTATAATATTCTTACTTTTTAGGTTCGTTTTGATGATCAGTTCTGATTAGGAGTCCATTCAGACGTCCGTAGGTGTTTTGCGGTCCTGCAAATTGCGGATCCGCAAAACACGGACACCGGCAACGTGCGTTGCGCATTTTGCAGACCTCACATCGCCAGCACTATAATACAAAAAATAAAAAAAAATGGGACATCACGTTCATCGATCACATGGTCTAGGAGCAGCTTGGCCCTATTGAAGTAAATGGGGCTGAGATGCAATGCCAATGTACGGCGCTGTGCTTAGTGAGCTGATAGAAGGCCGCAGCACTACTGCAAGCCTCAGTGCCTGATCAAACAGCTGACCTGGTTGTCGGACCATCACGAATCAGATACTGATGACCTACCCTGAGGATAGGTCATCATTAAAAATATCTAAAAAAAAAAACTTTAACATATAGCTATAATTTAAATATCAATTTAGAAATTTTTCAAATACCCTGTGTAACTCACATTATATTAACTTTAAAGTGAATGTCCACTATGATACATAATTGTATTTTCAATGTATTCTAAAATTCTGTGATGATTAATTTCTTAATAGTCATATCATTTCCTATATCTATTTGGCAGTTGAAGGTCTTTTTTGTCTGATACAGCACTCCAAATCTAATACATAAAGGGAGTCTATCAGCAGTTTTGACAATTCTATACTGCTGACATCACTAGGAAGGGTCTAGAGAAAACAGTACAATTTTACCTTTTGGGGAGCTTTAATTTTCAGCAGTAGTGTAAATATGAATTCTAATTCTGGCAGATTCTGCTCCTGCAAGGTCCACTGGAGGCTGAATGCCATTACGAAGTGCAGTCTGCTTTCTGAATTGAGCTGTATCCCCTCTGCTCAGTCATAGACCAGGAGACCACTACAGCTCTCAGGAGGGGTGGGGGACTGTAAATCAACTCAATGCAGAGAGCAAAAAGCACTGCACAGTGAAGCTCCTATTGAAGGTCACTTGCAGGAGCGGAATTTAGCAGAATAAAAGTTCGTATACACACTTCTCCTGATAACAGCTCCACAAAAGATGTTTGTACTGCTCTCCCTAGCCCCTACCTAGTGCTATCAGCAATTCAAGAGTGTTGGCAAATATGGAAGTATTGCTTCAATTTGTTTTATTCTGTATTCTAGAAGAACTAATAAAAACAAAACTTTTGTATAGATCTACAGAATTTCTAAAATGGGAGGCACTCCGGAAAACAGTATGAGCACACAGCCGGGTCTGGTCTGAGGTCTGTGATTATTTGGTCTGTATTACTATAGTGGTCTTTGATTAGTATTTAGGGAGTCTGGTCTAGCATTGGTATTCAGGGGATCTGGTTTAGGATCTGTATTTATTGTGAGGTCTGTTATTTTAGGAGGTCTCATCTGGTCTTCCTTTTGATCCAAAAATACATCTAGGAGATCAGGTATCTTGAGTTTGATACACAAGGGGTCTAAAAGACTGGCTATGTTTTTAAACGATTGGACATACAAGGACATTATGTTATTATTTGACCATCAAGCATGGCCCAACTGTGTAGTTTTTCTAACTACTACTATGTAAGTTTGCATCTTTATCCTCATGTGGGACCAGGAATAGACATACTATATAAATTATGTAATCTACTCAGTTAGGGGGTGGGGTGGTATTGGGGTGTTGTCGGGGATATAAAGCAAAAGGCTTTATATAAAAGAAAGGATCAAAGAAAAAAATGCAAAAGATTATTGATCCTTGAGGTGAACATATATAACACCTCAAAAAGAGTTTGATCGGTTATTTAACTATATTGTGCAATCAGTAAAACAAGGTACAAGCATCTATGCAAAAATATACAGTGGATATAAAAATTCTACACACCCCTGTTAAAATGTCAGGTTTCTATGCTATAAAAAAATGAGACAAAGATAAATCATTTCAGAACTTTTTCCACCTTTAATGTGACCTATAAACTGTAGCACTTAATTGAAAAACAAACTTAAATCTTTTAGGTGGAGGGAAGAAAACAAAACAAAAAAATAATGTGGTTGCATAAGTGTGCATACCCTCTTATATCTGGGAATGTAGCTGTGTTCAGAATTAAGCAATCACAATAAAAATCATGTTAAATAGGAGTCAGCATACACCTGCCATCATTTAAAGTGCCTCTGATTAACCCCAAATAAAGTTCAGCTGCTCTAGTTGGTCTTTCCTGAAATTTTCTTAGTCGCATTCCACAGCAAAGGCCATGGTCCACAGAGAGCTTCCAAAGCATCAGAGAGATGTCATTGTTAAAAAGTATCTGTCAGGAGAAGGGTACAAAATAATTTCCAAGGCATTAGATATACCATGGAACACAGTGAAGACAGTCATCATCAAGTGGAGAAAATATGGCCCAACAGTGACATTACTAAGAACTGGACGTCCCTCCAAAAAATGATGAAAAGACGAGAAGAAAACTAGTCTGGGAGGCTACCAAGAGGCCTACAGCAACATTAAAGGAGCTGCAGGAATATCTGGCAAGTACTGGCTGTGTGGTACATGTGACAACAATCTCCCATATTCTTCATATGTCTGGGCTATGGGGTAGAGTGGCAAGACGAAAGCCTTTTCTTACGAAAAAAAAACATCCAAGCCAGGCTACATTTTGCAAAAACACATCTGAAGTCTCCCAAAAGCATGTGGGAAAAGGTGTTATGGTCTGATGAAACCAAGGTCGAACTTTTTGGCCATAATTCCAAAAGATATGTTTGGCGCCAAAACAACACTGCACATCACCAAAAGAACACCATACACACAGTAAAACATGGTGGTGGCAGCATCATGCCAAGGGGCTGTTTATCTTCAGCTGGAACTAGGGCCTTAGTTAAGCTAGAGGGAATTATGAACAGTTCCAAATAACAGTCAATATTGGCACAAAACCTTCAGGTTTCTGCTAGAAAGCTGAACATGAAGATGAACTTCATCTTTCAGCATGACAATGACCCAAAGCATACCTCCAAATCAACAAAGGAATGGCTTTACAAAAAGAAGATTAACGTTTTGGAATGGCCCAGCCAGAGCCCAGACCTGAATCCGATTGAAAATCTGTGGGGTGATCTGAAGAGTGCTGTGCGCAGGAGATGCCCTCGCAATCTGACAGATTTGGAGTGCTTTTGCAAAGAGGATTGGGCAAATCTTGCCAAGTCAAAATGTGCCATGCTGATAGACTCATACCCAAAAAGACTGAGTGCTGTAAATGTGCTTCAACAAAGTATTAGTTTAAGGGTGTGCACACTTATGCATCCATATTATTTTATTTTTATATTTTTTCTTCCCTCTACCTAAAAGATTTCAGTTTGTTTTTTAATTGAGTTGTACAGTTTATAGGTCACATTAAAGGTAGAAAAAGTTCTGAAATGATTTATCTTTGTCTCATTTTATCACAGAAACCTGACATTTTAACAGGGGTGTGTAGACTTTTTATATCCACTGTAAATGATTTATTATACAATAATTTTAAATACAATCAAAGATTAATCAATGTGAAACCAGCGTGTACACAGTACCTCTCAGACATAAGATTAAATATAACGTCCTGACCACACTTTTGAGATATAAAAACTCAATAACATTAATAGCAATATAAATGATCAAGCCTGGTATTGACCATGGAATGAAATTATTCCAATCAGAGAGTTACCTCTGAAATAAATATTTAGGTCTTTTATTTAGTAATACGCTTTGTTACTGAATAGTGACAATATCGATGTAGCACTTTTAACAACTATACATCCGCCAACAGCGGGGAGTTTGCTGAATATCAGGCTGATTAATTTATATCAATACTACACCAAATAAAGTTATACATTACAGAGAATGCAGAGGATGTGCAGAGACTAAGGGAAGTCAGCTCTAAGGTACGATCTGGTCATTAGGATTTTTTTCCTGGGTTTTCTTTGTTTCTCTGTGTTTTCTCTTTTTTTCTTGTTGTCTCCCTCATGTGTGTGTGGTTTATGATCACAAACTTATCAGTTAGACACACCTTCCTAGCTTGGAGTTTTTCAATCATTGTTGGCTAGGCGTGTACATATGATAAGGACTGTGATGTCATTGTATTACCCAAAATGCACTTCTGCTGTTGGTGTAATGTTACTCAGTTACCTCTAGGTGACACTATTATCTAAGCTATTAGTATCATTCTATTAAGGGTTAAATATCCAAGTATGACTTTATCTCACATTCTATACACGTGACCTCTGGAACCTAAATCAAAGCTGAGGGATTAATTTTGACATGTATACCAATTAAAACACAGACATTTGGGCACCATTTGAATATTTCCCATACTCCTAAATTTATGTTATAGATAATAATGATGAGCCTTGTTTTCTCACAGAGATATCTGTGCCTCCTCTACACCAACGGGTGATTGATAGTTAAAATAACACATCTTTACAGATACTCATTAACAAAGTCCATACTTAAACTGTTTTCATCATATAATAGGAATATATGCGTTCCTATTGAGAAAAATATATGATAACAAATACATAAACATCTTTATTAATACGCAACAATATAAAATGATACATAGGTCTTATTGATTTTCTTATACAAACAAAACTAAGGTTGAATATACGTGTATATAGATATTTCAGATTTTCTGCCTCATTAATAGATACCAAACTATAGAGGTAATTAGTACCAGGTACTTCTAGAGAACATTATTATCTCCTGTCATAAATCCATAAGGAGACCAGAAGGCCTCTTTTCAGACTGGTACATCCATGAGAAGAAATCTTATTAACAGCATCCTTTCCATGACCCTCTCTCAGCCATCTTTAAAATACATACATGTAGCAATATGGCCTCCTATAGCTCTAATCAAATGCACTATAATTATAATATTTAGATAAATGTTTTATACACTTATGAAAAAGCACAACAGTGTTGAGGGCCATTTCTGGCCACAGGAGGGCGTAAAACATGTATTCTGTCTCTTTCCCCTCACTCCCTTGCACAGACATCAGAAAATGCAATAACCCAATCACAGAGCCTGCATAATTGTAATTGGCTGATGATGTAGTATCTTTGAGTCTGAACAGTCTTCAGCCACATATGGAGGAACAGTGGATGAGGAGCCTTGCAGCCTTCAGTAGAAACATTTAACACCCTTCACTACTATAGACCACCCTAGATGTTATCATTAACCTTTACACTTCTCTAGCCCAACAGGTCTGCTTTACAGCCCTAGACCACCAGGGAGATTACCTCTCAATGTAGGAAAATAAAATCTATCTGACTATTTTCCAGGTAGATAACATCCATATTGTAAATTTTTTATGCAAATATATGAAGATGTAAGTTGCAGGTACAGTACTGTAAAAAAATAAGTTTTAGGCAGGTATTGGAAAAATGCTGCTTAGTAAATATACTTTGAAAACTAAATGTGTTGATGGTTAGCAATTAACAAAATGCAAAGGGAATGAAGAAAAAAGAAAGCTAAATTCAATCCATATTCGGTGTGACCACCCTTTGCCTTTAAAACAGCATCAGTACTTCTAGGCACACTGCACACAGTTTTTAAAGGATCTTTGCAGGGAGGTTGTTCCGAACACCTTGGAGAACTAACCACAGATCTTCTGTGGATATAGGATTACTCAAATCCCTCTATCTCTTCATGTTATCCCAGACAGACTTGATTATGTTGAGATCACTGCTCTCCGCAGGACACCTTGTTCTTCTTTACACTGAATATAGTAATTAATCACAATGGTTGTATGTTTGGGGTCGTTCTATTTCTGACAGCATTCTTACTTTGCAGAATTTTTTCCACAACGACCTAGAACTTTTGCACAGTATTGTATGTTGATGGCAGCAGACTGTATTTACACAGAGGCCTTGAGATGTCTACCCCGTATATGGTACTGTGGATGATCAAGTTGACCCATAAAAATAAAAAGTATCACAGAAGGTTAACTGAATGTCTATTTAAAGAGGACCTGTCATCTTCCATCAGTGGTGGCTGTCATTGCCTGGATGTAGTCGCCACCTCAAATAATCAGCTTTTTTTTCTTTCCCCCCCCCCATCTCCCCCACATTCCCCAGCCACCTGTGCTCCCAATATGCCACTGAGACCATTCACTGCAAAAGGAATGGCCCTTGGCACTGATTCTCAAAGGGGAGTGAACCAGTATTCCACGCAAATTCAATAGCCTCAGAGCTGTGGCTTGCTCACCATTGAGAATCAGCATCAGAGACCACCCCCTTGACAGTACATGGCTTCAATGACATGTTGGCTGCAGGAGCTATTGGCACTTATTGTTCATGGAAAAACAGTGCAGCAATCTTCAGAGCAGTGGCTACCACCAGGTAATGAAGGTTGTTATCGTTGAAGGACAGGTCCTCTTTAATATTATTTGTCTGTGATTTTAGATAACCGTTTTCATTTTCTTCTCTTTAACAGATCTTCAAAAATCATGGATAAAGACGTCTATGATCTGTAAAGAAGCCTACAGCTTGGATGGAGCTCCTTCACATCAACGGTCAACCACAAAGGCTTGATGAGTGCAACAATGTGGACTGGGGTTATAATGTCAAAGACCCAAAAGCCTATTGCTATGAAAACCACTGTGTGACCTCAGCCTTGTCACCAGATCAATATGAGTCCATATCATTGGCAACATCCGATGAAGTGTCATATCCCAAACTATCCCAAGAAGATCATGGCAAAGAAAGAAGGAAGGTGTGTTGCGTCGAAGAAGTGGAAACATCTTTCACTTATGTTGATGAGAACGTGAACATAGAACACGTGACTCATCAACCATTAAAGAATGGCTGCAGCCATCAACATGTCAACTCTGATAGAGAAATCCAACAAGATAGTATTCAAGAAGTGTCTATTATGTCTGACGATGAAGCCACCTCAGAAGCATCTGGGAAGTCTGTAGACTATGGCTTCATCAGTGCAGTGACATTCCTCATCACTGGGATTCTTCTCGTTATAATTTCATACTTATTCCCCAGAGACTCTAGATCGGATCCAAGTTCCATCACAGCGAGAGAAATGGAAAAAATTGAGAAGAAGAACGCGATTATCGGAGCTCATTTGGATAGGTGTGTGATTGCCGGGCTGTGCCTTTTAACTCTGGGTGGTGTTGTCTTGTCAGTATTGTTAATGATATCCATGTGGAAGGGTGAACTCTACAGGAGAAAGGCGTTTGCTTCTAAAGACTCTGCTAAACTGTATGGATCCATTAATTTCAACCATTCAAAGTCTGGTGGAACTGAAAACACCTTGGTGCAAGAAGAAACCATTGACGTTGTGAATTAATGTTTCCTTCCAGACATGGCAAATGATTTTCATTGTCTGTCGGCTAAACTATTTTATGCTGTAAATCTCATTATTTTTCTTTTTCTTTTCTTTGCTTCTTTGGAAGTTAAAAAAGCACTAGTCGTGTCATAAACTGTTCTGTAAAATAAAGCCGTTATAAGGATTACGTGTATTAGTCTATATCGGGGCTATTAAAACTGACATGAGCATGGACTTCTATACAAAGTTTAAAAGCTGCATTAAACAGGACCTGCACCCACTCCTGACATGTCTGTTTTAATACCTACTTGCATTCCCCATGTAGTAACAATTTTGGATAATGTTTTCATATAACTTTGTTGTGCCAATCAAGCCTCATTCACACGTTTCACATACAGTATGTGAGCTGTACGTGTTCTCCACAGACAGCACACGTCCCCATTTATTTAAATGTGTGCATTCAGACATCAGTGTTATACCAAGGTCCGTGGGTCCGTGTTTTTAGCACAGATACATGCTCTATGTTGTACATGTTCACAGATCCATCACATCCATTATAGTCTATTGGGTCCATGAAAGCCACGGATGCAACACTGATGCCATCCGTGTTGCATCCAGGTTTCACGGATCATAAAAAAGAGATGCTGTAAAAATTATTTTTCAGCTGTTAAGGGTCAGTGAAACACGGATGGCACACAGACAGCAAAAAACGGACACATGGACCGAACACAGATCATTCACGGACAGTTTCACGGATGCATCACTGACCAACTTCTCACGGATTTGAGCACGGACACAGACGTGTGAATGAGGCTTTATTCTTACTAGAATTTTATGAATGAATTAACCAGCAATCTGCAATAAAGGTCCAACTGGGGGTGTGTCCTGGCACATTGGCAGCATTGATTGGATAGTGTCTGACTGTGCAGGGACACCCCCCAGGTGATAACACTCAGATGGTCCTTCATTGTAGACTAAAGGCAATTTATTCATAAACTTCTAGAAGGAATAATGGAAGAATGCCACAGCACAGAGTCATCAGAGTCAATGCTCCAGAATAGTAATTGTATGGGGAATGCCCGCAATTACTGAAACAGACCTGTCAGGTGAGGAGAAAGGTCCTCTTTAAAGGGGTCTAGATAATGCTCTGTGGGCTAAATAACCTGATCTCCAGACTGATACATAGAGGGTCATTTACTATCCAGAAATATACCTATATTAGGCTTATTTCTGGCACCGCAATCTGCAACTTTTCCCTACCCACACCAGGTCTAAAAAAGTCGACGTAACATGGGTGGGGAAGGGGACAGGCCGGCAGGCCCGTCTCATTTATCATTTTCTACGTCTGTTTTAGGTGTAGAAAATGGTCCAAATGGAAGACAGAATGGAAGCTGGCTTAAATTTAGACTGGCGCTGGATGCGCTTATAACTTTGTATCCACCACCAGATATAGGGGTTATATATGAACCCCATTGTGTTTAGCTCAATAACAAATGTATTCATTTCTCAACTGAGAGCAGAACTAGTTGTATACAGCTCTGCTGCCTCTGACTGTAGTATTTGGTGAGGAATTGAAACTCATAGTATATTAGAAAACTATAGAATTTTCATTCACACAGTGATTAAGCTTCATTTATACAACATCTGACAACCTCAGTAGCCCTTTAACCCCAGGAGCCAGTTCTGGCCTCCAGGAAGCAACCTCGTTTTTCAATTCTGACATGTGCCACTTTATATGGTAATATCTCTTTAATGCTTTGACTTATCCAAGTGATTCTGAAATTGTTTTTGCGTGACACATTGTAACTTATATTAGTGGTAAATTTTAGTTGCTATATTTTGTTTTGATTTAAAAAAATAAAAAATAAACTGAAAATGTAGCAATTTTTGAAAATTCTATTTATCTGCTCTTAAGACAGATAGCCAAAACAGTTAACAATTAATATTTACCGTATGTCCTCTTTATGTTGGCATCATTTGTTTCAAATGTATCTTTGAAATGACCTTTTTTTGCAGATATTAAAATGTTTATAGGTTTTCCCAGCAATTCTTAAAATTTTCAAAAAACATTTACAAAACCTATTTCTTTAGTTACCAATTTAGTACTGAAGTGGCTATAGGAGCCTAGATACTGGAAAAAATAATAATATATATATATGCCTTTTTTGGACCACAACAGGTGGTAAAAAGACTTTTGGATTGTTGTGTATAGAGATAAAAGGCGGCGGCATCCACCACTGTAGAGTATATGTTCCTTTCTTCTTCCATATACTAAAACATCGGGCCTGGAGGTTTGCAGGTCGCTCCAGTCCCAATGTTTTAATATATGGAAGAATAAAGGAACGTATACTCTACAGTGGTAAGTGCCGCCTTCCTTTATCTCTATACACAACTGTCGTTGGCACTTTGAATGCTGGCTGAGCATCACATATACTGTTTGAAAATAGACAGTGTCAGAGGGGTTCAATACGTAGCGCATAGACACATGGCAGTACCACTCATCTCTACATTTTACTTGTTTTGTATTGAAATAGACTTTTGGATTTCTTTTATGCCATTTTTATGGGAGGTCAGGTGGCAAACTTTTTGTTTATGGAACTCACCATGCGGGTAACATGGTTATTTTATGGATCAAATACCAATTTTGTGATATATATTTAATTTTTTTGTTCCACTAAGAAACAAAATGTTTATTTAAAAAACTATTTTCTAAACATTTTATGTCCCATTAGGTGACTTTAACTTATAATCTTCCAATAATCTGTATAGTAATGTATTATACCTGATAGTAATACCCTGACATTTTGCCTACAAGACCCTTCCTCTGGTAGGCTCTCATCGCCATTCGTGTATTGACAACATTGGGGGCCATCGTTAGGCCTCTATCAGGACCCTGAGTTTGTGTTGCCTATATCCTGATGGAGAATAGAGGGAGATGTCACACTCGGTAGACCACTTAGATGACAGGATTGACTAAGGTGCTAAATGGCCAGGAAGAAAGTTGAGGGATTGTAAAACACTTTAATTTAACTTTTTTTTTTTTTTTTACATATTTTTTAATAAGGAGCCCATCCTGAACACAATATTTCTCAATGTATTTACACCTGACAGCTCTAAATAACTGTTTCTCTTGTTATATAACAAACTGGAAGTCTGAAATCACCTCTAGGGAGAGCTTAGTGCATAGGAATTTATACAGTTACCATTGACTGTAATGGAAGCTATAATAAACTCTTTGCACTAAGCTCCCCTAATGGCGACTACAGGCATCTGTTTTCATGAGTTCAGCACCGGGCTCCCTCTCCCCATGGGACCCATAGCAGTCGTATGGTCTGCTGTTATTGAGGTTTATAAAACTGCATATTTGTGCTCGTCACCAAACACATTTCATCAGATAGCATTTAAAGTGTAACTAACCTTTAAACAAACTGTACATTAATCAGTAGTGAAGTGTGTGTACATGAGGAATAACACTATTTCTGGCCACTATCTGACTTGCATCTGTCATGTTTAGCACTTTTTTCTGTACATAGTGAATGTCTATTTTTCACTTCTCTCAGAGATGGTGAGTGGAGATTATTTCCCATCCACTGCACACAAAAAGTAGAGGAGAATATGTTTCCTAACCTTCTCTTACTCACTCAGAGGAAGTCCCAGTAATGGATCATGAAAGACATTACAAAGAAGTAACAGAGAAGTACTGACTTGTATGGATGTGAAAAATGCACTTGCCTTGAGATATAAACTCCGCTGTCTCACTCCTGCTGCTGCTCACTTCTCACCCCTCCCCTTCCCATAGACTTGTATTCACATGTTTAATCTGATACTTCAGCAGAGCTGCTTCCGTCTTGGACAGTTTTCAATAATTTTTTAAAGTGAAAAACAATCAGCAAGGGGGAGAGGATCCTGCCAGTTGTGGTGCTACATTTAACACATCTACAAAAGTATAAAAATAAAAAGATGGCATAGTGCAGAGTGTTAAAAAACAGGCTGTCAGTTATCACTAGATGCCATTAATCAGTCACTTTGATAATGCTGATCTTGTCTTGAAAGGGGTTGGATACAGTCCCAGGAGACCCTAGAGTTTCATACGTGACTTTTCAGGGCAATTGGGGCACTTTCAATTTAGGTCACATTTATTGAGACCAAAGGCAATCTGATGACCGATTTGACCAAATTGGAACCGAAATACATTTTGGGAAATTCGCTTGCCTCTAGTCCTTTCCACTAAAACTTTAAAGACGTTGAGATAATAAAAATTTAATAAGGCAAGTCTAAAGTAACAAGAAAGACTGTAAGTAGAGATGATAGAAGCAAATCACCAATCACAGATCCAGAGTGCTTTGCATTGTGGGTGATCAATGAAGAAGAGGACTAATTAATGGATTTCTTAATTTTGAATAGCACGTAATCCAGCATCTCTGTGCTAAAGGGGTTTTTAGGTTGACCTTGTATAGCAATACCCTGTAAATGTCTGGTCGCATGTGTCCTGACTTAAGGGACAGTAAATACTAAGAAGAATAAGGTCTCCTGGCCCTTCTGCTTCTTTGACGTTTGACAAAATGGAAGTATTTGTTGCTAATATCCATTCATATAGGAAGATATATCATTTTTAGGTCCAAAATTTGCTGCTGATTTTTGTTTTGTGTATCTTTATAGTAATTGTGGTTAAATTTTTTTCTGATACCTTGCACATAAAGAGCTTACTGCACCTTGTTTTATTATTAAAGGGATTCTCTGGGATTTAACCATTGATGACCTATCCTTTGGACTGGCCATCAATATCAGGCACAGGATGTTGTACACTTCTAAACCACCACTACCACTTTTATACCACAAGGGACTATGTTTCCGAGTATGTCACTATACTGTATCTAGTCTTTGTTGCTACAATATCTAAAGAAGACACATAATCATGTTTGTATGCAAACTACCCCTGACTAGTCATGGGTAGTGTTGAGTGAATCGAAGCCAAATTAATTGACTTCGATCCGAATTTCAGGAAACAATTTGCCGTGAAGCCGAATTTCCTCGTGCTTCGTGGTAATGAATACATTTTTCCTGAAATGGCGGTAAAAAATATACTCACCTCATCTATTTGCACACTAAGAGGCTGTCATGGCCATCTTGATTGCAGAAAGCACGTGGAATCTTGCGCAGGGTGATGTATGATATCTCCACGAAGGCGTGCTGGCCGGGTGCGGTGATGTCATTAGTGATGACATCACCGCACCCGCCAGCGTGATTACATCAGCGCGAAAGATTTTGCACTGTGTCTTCAATCAAGATGGCCGCTAAGGCCTTTATGCAAGCAAATGGATGAGGTGAGTATTTATTTATTTATTTTACCTTGACTAACCCCTGAAAGGCCTAGATTGTAGCCTCAGATGCCATGATCAGAGATGAATGCGGCATTTGAGGGGTTCAATGATGGGGTGGCACGATAGTCGTTTCCGGTCATTGTGCCCAGTAATTTGTCATAAATTGAATTTCTTTGTGAAATTTGGCGAGGCAGCCAAATAAAAATTTTCATAACTTCGCTCATGTCTAGTAATGGGGGGTGGTACCATTGTCTTGAATAGTCATGCAAGCCTGCCTCTTTACAATTAATGGTCTCTCATCACAAGCCAGCTCTGGTGGCAGCCCTCACATACAGAGAGCACAGGTAAAGCGGAGACCAGTACACTTTGCTGTACCTCACTGCGCATGTTCTGGGTGCCACCAAACATGGCTTGTGATGGTGGATTCTAGCCAGTGGGACCAGCAGTCAAGATGAGCATTATCACCCCGATAACTGTTCAGGGGTAATTTGAAGGCGGTGCTCGCCGTGTCTGGCGAATGCCGTCTGAAATTCATTAAAATCCAGAAGGTGGTTGGTTGTCTTTAAAACAACAAAAAGGAGCACTCAACTGTTTGCCGGTCCCATTTAATTTGAAGCTGTGTAGCAGGAAAACTAAGCTCGGACACCTATTAATATACATCCTGAAATTAATCGACATTGAATTTTGAATCCATTTAGACAAAAAAATTGAGATTAACAGGAACAAAATCATATAGGGAGGGCATGCACCTAAATCATAGCTGTACAATCAGAGAAACATTCTAAACTGTAACATTTCTAGAAGACAGATCAGTTTATAGGGGTTGACCAGCTGCAGTAGAATAACACACGCGGAGTCTGGAAAAGACTGAAAACCATCCCAGGTCACAAACCGGGTTAAATCCAAACTGCAGGTGACTTGGAAACTGCAGGTGACTTGGGGTGGGTTAATGAGTTGAACAAGTTCTTCAATACTGTAGGTTTGACCAGATACCCCAAACCCTCCCCTGACCCAATCCCCCATGCTGCTACAAACACCCCCCCATCTTCTTCCCCCACCACTACCATCACTGCCTGTTCACCTCTTAGCAACCTACCACCACTCTTCCCCTCTACACCAGAGGACTCTATCGTTCACCCCCCTCCCAACATGCCTACCTTGTCCTTCACCACACTCCAAGTGAGGAAGTAACTACAGAAAATCAAGGTGCGTGAAGCTGCAGGACCAGAGGGCATCAGCTCCAGGTTCCTGAAGTGCTGCTCAGACCAACTGTGTGGCATCATGGGTCACATGTTCAACATGAGCCTGAAGCTGTGGAAGACCTCCTGCGTTGTACCAGTGCCAAAGACCTCACACCCGAAATACCTCAGCAGCTACAGGCGGGTAGCACTGACCTCACACTTGATGAAGACCCTCGAGAGGCTGGTTCTCAACCATCTTCGCCCCTGGTGAGGTTTTCATTGGATCCACTGCAGTTTGCCTACCAGCCTGGCATCGGGGTGGATGATGACATTATCTACCTGTAAGAGGCAGCCCTGAATCAACCAGCAGCATTTACAGCACTTATATCTATGCAGACTGTCATGTTTCCCTCCGGCCACCAGAGGCCACTGTGACTAAACAGGAACCTGAGTTGTGCTAGCCAGAGGCTAAGAAAGAGTTAAGAAGTTTTTCCCGGGCTGTTCCAGAAGTTGCTGGGGCCTTGCTGAGATAACAGGGAGAGATGGACTGCTGAGAGATAACAGTAAAAGACTGTAGCAGCAGGAGGCTATATTAGCTGAGATTTTCCTGACAGCTGTGAAGCTGCACACAGAGGACTTCACTGTGTGTTCCAGAGGAGTGGGACCGTGTGTAGAGACAAGTACAAGCCGGATCCTTCCTGCCAGAGCTGGAACTAGGTGGAGATCTGCATCTGTTGTGACCAGAGAGAGAAAGACAGCCAAGCAAGCGACCAGACCTGGATCTTATTGTACCCAGGAGAATCTGCAAGACTGTGAGTGGCACCGGTGCTTTCCTGTGATAGGTTATAGAGTCAGAGACTTAGTCAGTGCGCTGTAGAAGCGTCCCCTGAGTTAGCAGGGCTAGATAGGAAATTGGTAGTTAGAGTAGCTTACAAGCTGACTGCTTACTGTTTAGCTCATTCTGTGTATATGCAAAACAACATTGCCATTGTTGTTGATTTATGTTTACCTGTTAATACCATTCCTGTCTTTGACCCATTGTGCCTCTGGTGTAGTGGTACTGTATTGTTACTCAGGTTTTACGGCAGTTTCATTTTTCTCTTAATAAAGCCGTTTTTTGCTTCAGTCTCCTTGTCCGCTGTACTGTACTTGAATCCTGCTTTGCGGTCTCTCCCTCCTCTGACCGCTACATACCTCCTACACCGAGCTCTAACTCACCTGGAGAGGCCTGGAAGAACTGTAAGGGTCATGTTTTTTGATTTCTCTAGTGCTTTTAACACCATTCAACCTGGACTTCTGAGGAACAAGCTGGAGATGGCAGGAGTGGACCACCACATGTCACATTGGATTCTTGACTACCTCACAGAACGCCCACAGTTTGTTAAATCTCAGGGTTGTGTCTCTGACAAGCTGATCTGCAGTACGGGGGCACCACAGAGAACTGTGCTGGCACCGTTGCTCTTCACCCTCTACACTGCAGACTTTTCCATCAACTCCCCAGGCTGCCACCTACAGAAATTCTCTGATGATTCAGCCATGTCAGCCTTATCACAGGTGAGGACGACTCAGAGTACAGACAGGTGTCACGGCGGACGAGCACTCAGACACACAGATAAACCAACAACCAGGCTCTAGGTGAGAAGCAGGGGAAGGGTCACCTCCTAGCTAATCCCTGACCTCTCTCCCTGCACTGCTTAGCCCACATGCAGACCTTGGTGGTAGGAATGATGCGAGGTGGTAGGAATCCCTGAGATGGTGAAACAGACAACCTTCTTTCCTTGCTTCCAAGGCTAGACTAATTTCTATAACCCGCTCAGAGCACTGGAATTGAGAGCTATTTAAACTAATGACCCCACCCAGTGCACCTGATGGGAGGCGGATCCAGCACGACTCCAAAACAAACACTAAACACGTGCTGCTATTCTGGCCGACCTCCGCACATAGTCAGAGCAGGGCATTACAACAGGGGACACAGGATTTTGTGGACTGGAGTCACCTTAACCAGCTCCAGATCAACATGGGCAAAACCAAGGAGCTGGTGGTGGATTTCCTCAGCCACAGGCCCTCTGCTTTGGTTCCGGTGAAGATACAGGGAACGGACATTGAGGTGGTGGACTCTTATAAGTACCTGGGTGTTCACCTGAACAAAAAACTGGACTAGAGCCATAACACCGATGCTCTTTTCAAAAAGGGTCAGTGCAGACTCAATCTGTTGAGGAGACTAAGGTCCTTTGGAGTGCAGGGGACGCTTCTAAAGACCTTTTTTGACTCAGTGGTGGCATTAGCCATATTCTATGGTGTGGTTTGCTGGGGGAGCAGCTTATCTGTGGCTGAGAGACAGAGATTAGATAAGCTCATTAAGAAGGCCAGCTCTGTGCTAGGTTGTCCCCTTGATCCAATGCAGGAGGTCGGTGACAGAAGAACTCTAGCAAAATTTACATCACTGTTAGACAATGTCTCCCACCCCATGCACGAAGCTGTTGTGGACAGACTGCTGAATCCTAGGTGCACGAAGGAACGTTATCGGAGGTCCTTCCTCCAAGCAGCGGTTAGGATTTATAACCACCACTGTTCCCAGAAATCCAGTAGTGAATTTTTCAAGTAAATTCTGTGTTATGTTTTTCTTGTATTTTACTCTTTTATTTAGAATTACTCCTATTTTTGCTCCTGTTGTGAATGTGATTGCTGCTGTTATGCCAACATTTCCCCACAGAGAGACAATAAAGGGATTTTCTTCTTCTTCTTCTTCATTTTTCACCTTTAGGACCATTTTTTGCAAATCCGACATGTGTCACTTTATGTGGTGATAACTTTTACTTATCCAAACCATTCTGAGATTGTTTTCTGTCACATATTGTACTTTATGACAGTGGTAAATTTGAGTCAAAATATTTCATTTTTATTTATTAAAAAATACAAAATTTACCCCAAATTTTGAAAAATTCTCAATTTTCATAATTTCAATTTCTCTGCTTTTAAAACAGATAGTGATACCTCCTAAAATAGTTATTGCCATTTTTTTCGCCCTATAAGACGCACCGGCCTGTAAGACGCACCTAGGTTTTTGAGGAGGAAAATAAGAAAAAATATATTTTTAACCAAAAGGTGTGCTTTTGGTGGGTTTTGAATTAATGGTGGTCTGTGCATGACACTATTATGGGGGATCTGTGGATGATACACTGTCATGTGGGGGATCTGTGGATGGCACTCTTATGGGGGATCTGTGGATAGCGCTGTTATGGGGGATCTGTGGATGGCGCTGTTATGGGGGATCTGTGGATGGCACTATTATGGGGGATCTGTGGATGGCACTGTTATGGGGGATCTGTGGATGGCACTGTTATGGGGGATCTGTGGATGGCACTGCTATGGGGTGGGAGATCTGTGGATGGCATTGTTATGGGGTCAGGGGATCTGTGGATGGCATTGTTATAGGGTGGGGGATCTGTGGATGGAACTGTAATGGGAGGGATCTGTGGATGACACTGCTATATGTCATCCACAGATCCCCCTCATAACAGTGTCCCCCAATACACCGGCCCTCTGCTCACCGCAGTATTTATAAACATGAATTCTTATCCTGTTATTAAGTTTAACTAATGCTGCGCTCTCCCATGTTCCCCTGTATCCCCACAGCACTTACGAACAGTCTTCAATAGCAGCAGTAACGTCATTTACTGACGTCACGCGCCTGCTCCGCCTGCTTCATTCATAAAGTGGGCGGAGCAGGCGCTCGACGTCAGTGAGTGACGTTACTGCTGCCGTCCGCTGTGACTGCTATTGAAGCTTGACATTACTGGTGGTACCTCTCCTGTAACGTTTCCTAATCCCAAATACCTATGACATTCCCTGTAATTTCTTTTTATTAGCCGCTGGTGACAGCATTGACATTATCTGCGGGATATATCCTGTGTGACGTTTTCACATCCCAAATACCTTTCTACATTTGTTTGCACATACACTTCCAAATCCTATGCTACTGTACATGTGACATACTTTCAATCATATATAACATTTAATATGAAGAAGGTGAGCAGTAAGGGATGTGGCAATGGCCGTGATGCTGATGGTGCATGCAGAGGCCGTGGTGAAACTATGCCAATCATCCACGATACCTAGCTTCATGTCCCAGTTTGCAGGGCGGTGCAGGACACCACTCTTGAAGTCAGACCAGTGCGAACAGGTGGTCGGTTGGATTGCAGCAGATAATGCTTCCAGTCGCTTAAGCACCACCCTGTCATCCACCAAGTCCAGTCTCAGTAGCCAAGAGTCTGCTCAACCCAATCCTCCCCGTGCTCCTCCTTCCTCCCACCATGGAGAGACTGGGCAAACAAGTGATCCCACACTTGGATATTCCGAGGAGCTCTGTTCAGCGCCATTTCTTGATTTGGCCCTCTTGTCAAGCATGCTTGAAAAAGGACATATCTTGTGCCCTGATTCCAAAACTCTTGAGCATCTACAATCACAAGAAGATGATGGTGGGGGACGACAATTACTGATTAATGAGGTGGATGATGATGAGACACAGTTGCCAATAAGTAAATGGCAATAACTGTCTCAATAGGTTGATGAAGAGGATGAGACACATTTGTCAATCATGGAGGTAGTGGTTAGGTCAACAAGTCAGGAGGATAAGCATAGTGAGGAAGTGGAAGAGGAGGTGGTGGACGATGAAGTCACTGTGTGGCAGGCGCAGCACTATGAAGTGCCTTTTGTGCTGTGGCACTAGAATAATTTTGATATCTCAGACTTTTTGGTCTAACCAGACTGTCTATTACTCTGTAATTCCTCTAGCGCCGTTCAATGGAAACAGTAGGCTTAAATACTGCCGCCTCTGCAACAGATAGTCCATGTACAAAACACGTGTTGCATAAAGATTCATAAAATGGCGTTATGCATAACATGGTGGTTCAACTGTTCAATCTTGTCATTCAACATAAAATGGTGGATATATTTCTCTCTTCAGTATCTGTACTCTCACTTTAAGTTATTTAAGCACTTTCTGATCTCTCTGAGAGGTATATCTGAGGTCTAACTAATAATTCTACTTGCTCAACTTGGTTTGCAGCTTACAGTATGCAATTGCTTATGATCTGGTATGAACAGATCGCATGCAATTTGTATGTGATATGGAATTAGCAATTTGGATTGGTCACAATTTGGAGGAACTGTAAGTAAACACACATATAACTGGTTCAGTATACAGTTCTAATCACAATACTAACAATATATAACTGTTCTAAATACCTATTTTGGTCTCTCTGATTCCATAAAACACAGCTCTTAGTGGAGTGAATGTCTGTTCAGCTCCTCTCCTCTGGTGTAATTATTCTAGCAGCTCCTGCTAGGAGGATTTCAGGCTGTGTGTGAGGCTGGCTGTGATTGGTCTAGACTCAACTCCTGCCCAGCAACAACAGTTTATTTATTTATTTTATGCACTTATATAGCGCTACTATATTCCACAGTGCTTTATAGACATTAGCATCCAACTGTCCCCAGTGGGACTCACAATCTAAGGTCCCTATCAGTATGTCTTTGGAGTGTGGGAGGAAACCCACACAAACACGGGGAAAACATACAAACTCCAGGCAGATGTTGTCCTTGGTCAGATTCGAACCTAGGACCCCAGCGCTGCAAGGCACCAGTGCTAACCACTGAGCCACCGTGCTGCCCAACCTTACATTATATAATGAATCTTAAAGGCACATTATCTTTTTCTGCTTCTGTGGACACAATATATATAACTATAACATGAAGTCACTGTAAATAACTCTGCTTTTGTCTTTACCACACGAACATAGGACCTGTATTAAGGTTATTAGCAGGTCTAGCTGTATTAACATAAGCTAACCTAGGACAGGTCTTAGTGGATAGGTCTTAGCTGGCCAGCTACACACTGACCCAATCTGGGAAGATGGAAAGCCAAGCGAGGACAGCAGTACAGAGGGGGATGGATCCGCAGCACCGCAACAGGCTGAAAGAGGCAGTGGGGTGGCAAAAGGGAGAAGGCGGGCCACAACAAACAGGCCCGCAACTGTTCCCCAGAGCACCCCCTTGCGGAAATCTCCCTTGACAAGGGGTAGGTGTTCCGCAGTATGGCGCTTTTTTGAGGAAAGTGCGGACGACAAAAGAATAGTAGTTTGCAATCTGTGCTGTACCAAAATGAGCCGGGGCGTAAACAATAGCAACCTTACCACCACCAGAACGATCCGCCACATGGCATCCAAGCACCGTAATAAGTAGGACGAACGCCTGGGTCCACAATCTATGTCTGCGGGTCACACCACTGCCTCCTCTTCCTTTCTTGTGTTATGTGCTGGCCAATCCCCTGTCGAAGGCGCAGGCCCGGATGCTTCCTGCCCTGCACCTGGACCTTTGCAAGCGCCATTAGCGACCACATCCACTTCCGTGTCCCAGCGCAGTGTCCAAATGTCCTTACCCCAGGCATTTGAACGCAAGCGCAAATACCCAGCTACCCACCCCCAGGCCATAGCACTAAATGCACAACTTTCCAAATTGCTGGCCCTGGAAATGTTGCCATTTAGGCTTGTGGTCACTGAGGCCTTACGCAGCCTGATGTCTGAAAATGCTGACAGGTTGACTCTTATAAAAATGAACAAGGCCTGGATTTACCATGACTTCTGAACTCCACCAGAGGAAAGCTCATGAAAATAAAACACTTTAAATATGTTGTTTATAATGTACTGAATACACTGTATTCCCATGCACCCCTTCCACCACAAACAAGGGTATATGGTTGAATCTTCCTTTTCACATCCTCCTTCTCCTCTTTCATCATATCAACATGCTTATTCGCCGCATATACCATATTTTTCGCCCATAAGACGCACCTAGGTTTTTGGGGAGAAAAATAAGAAGAACAAAATATTTTTAACCCACTTTTGGTGGGTTTGGAACTAATGGTGGTCTGTGGATGGCACTATTACTGGGGATCTGTGGATGGCACTGTTATGGGGGGATCTGTGAAGGACACTGTTATGGGGAAATCTGTGGATGACGCACTGTTATTGGGGGATCTGTGGATGACGCACTGATATGGGGGGATCTGTGACGGACACTGTTATGGGGGGGATCTGTGGCTGACACTGTTATGGGGGGATCTGTGGCTGACACTGTTACGGGGGGATCTGTGGCTGACACTGTTACGGGGGGGATCTGTGGCCGACACTGTTACAGGGGGGATCTGTGACTGGCACTGTTACAGGGGGGATCTGTGGCTGGCAATGTAACAGGGGGGATCTGTGGATGGCACTGTTACAGGGGGGATCTGTGGGTGGCACTGTTATGGGGGATCTGTGGGTGGCACTGTTATATATATGCCATCCACAGACCCCCCAGCCCATAACAGTGCCATCCACAGACCCCTCAGCCCCTTAACTGTGCCATCCACAGATGTTCCTCATAAAACTGTCATCCACAGATCCCCCCCCCCCCCCGCCACTCCAGTGCTGCGGTATACAAATATAAAATGTCTCATTCAATATAAAGTGATTAAACATGCCCCCCCCACTTTTAATATTACCGTACACCCAACAGCTTCTGTAGAATGCAGGCAGGCAGGCCGGGGGACGGCAGCGTAACTCCCTGATGTCACGTGCCTGCACCGCCTACTTTATGAATGAAGCAAGCGGCGCAGGCAAGTGACGTCTTATAGGGCAAAAAATACGGTATGCCCTTCGCATATAATGTTTTACAGGGTCAGCTCAGCTGCAGGCCCTTGTATATAATTTTTTAGACGGTCAGCTCACCAACAGGCTCTCACCTACAATGTTTTACAGGGTCAGCTCACCAGCAGGCCCCCGCATATAATTTTTTATAGGGTCAGCTCACCAGCAGGCCCTCACATATAATGTTTTACAGGGTCAGCGGGGGTGCCTGGTTTAATGCCCGGGTTCTCCCATTGACTTCTATTATACTCGGATGCTCGGTAGAGCACCCGAGCATCCCGATGTGTTCGGCTTGAGCACCCAAGCACTTTGGTGCTCGATCAACACTAGTTAGAAGGCTTAGAAGTTTAGAAGCAAATCTTGAAATTTTTTTGAAAATTTCCAAAGCCTACTTTTAAAAGACCAGTTCAGGTCTGAAGTCACTTTGTGAGGCTTACATAATAGAAACCACCCATAAATGGGCCCATTTTAGAAACTACACCCCTCAAGGTATTCAAAACTGATTTTACAAACTTTCTTAACCCTTTAGGTGTTCCACAAGAATTAAATTTGGGCAGATTTTCCATATTTTTATAATTTTTTTTCCAGTAACAAAGCAAGGGTTAACTGCCAAACAAAACTCAATATTTGTTGCCCTGATTCTGTAGTTTACGGAAACACTGCACATGTGGTCGTAAACTGCTTTATGGGCACACGACAGTACGCAGGAGGAAAGTAACGCCATACGGTTTTTGGAAGGCATATTTCACTGGGATAATTTTAAGTTGCCATGTCACATTTGAAGACCCCCTGATGCACCCCTAGAGTAGAAACTCCAAAAAAGTGACCCCATTTTGGAAAATACACCCCTCAAGGTTTTCTAACTAATTTTACAAACTTTGGTTACCCTTTAGTTGTTCAACAAGAATTAAAGGAAAATGTACAGTAGATGAAATTTCAGAATTTCACTTTTTGGCAGATTTTTCAGTTTAATTGATTTTTTACAGTAACAAAACAAGGGTAAACACCCAAACAAAACTCAATATTTATTGCCCTGATTCTGTAGTTTACAGAAACGTCCCATATGTGGTCATAAACTGCTGTACGGGTACATAGCAGGGCAAAGAAGGAAAGGAACGCCATAGGGTTTTTGGAAGGCAGATTTCACTGGGATAATTTAAAGTTGCCAAGTCAAGTTGCCATGTCATGTCATGCCATGTCAAATGGTAAAACACTCGGTAACACTGACATGGAAAAGGATCTAGGAATTTTAATAAACAGCAAACTAGGCTGCAAAAACCAGTGTCAGGCAGCTGCTTCCAGGGCCAATGGGATAATGGGTTGCATCAAAAAGGGCATAGATGCCCGTGATGAGAACATAGTCCTACCACTTTACAAATCGCTAGTCAGACCACACATGGAGTACTGTGTACAGTTCTGGGCTCCTGTGAACAAAGCAGACATAGCAGAGCTGGAGAGGGTCCAGAAGAGGGCAACTAAAGTAATACCTGGAATGGGGCAACTACAGTACCCTGAAAGATTATCAAAATTAGGGCTATTCACTTTAGAAAAAAGACGACTGAGGGGAGATCTAATTACTATGTATCAATATATCAGGGGTCAGTACAGAGATCTCTCCCATCATCTATTTATCCCCAGGACTTTTTATTTTTTACGGTGTTCACCTGAGGGGTTATGTCATGTGATATTTTTATAAAGCAGTTCGTTATGGATGTGGCAATACATAAAATGTATACTTTTTTATTTATTTAAGTTTTACACAATAATATAATTTTTGAAACAAAAAAAATCATGTTTTAGTGATGTAAGGGGACCCAAATTTTTTTTTTTTTAGCACAGTTTTTATTTCATTTTTTTGATGGTGTTCACCTGAGAGGTTAGGTCATGTGATATTTTTATATAGCCGGTCGATACGAATGCGACGATACCTAATATGTCTACTTTTCTTTTTTCCCTATCTTTAAAAAAAAAAATTGACAGTACTTTATTTTGGGAAAAGGATGCTTTTTTTGTTTTGTTTTTTTACTTTTAACTTAATATTTTTTTTATCTTCTTATTCACTTCATTTTTTTTGTCCCACTCTGGGACCTCAACTTTTGGGGGGTCTGATCCCTTTTACAATGCATTACAATACTTCTGTATTGTTATGCATTGGCTGTATGTGTATTACACATTGTAATACACTTACAGCTTCCTGCCTTCCCTGCCATCGGGTCCCTGTCACAGCAGCTGAGCACCCGGCAGGATCCCGCACAGTGCTGACCGCGGCAGTGAGAGGGTTAATGCGTTTTTAGCAATGCCGGCAAATACAGCAGGGGTCCAGCTATCAGTGACTGCCAGACCCCTGCCGCTGATCAGGCGGGCACAGCTCCTGCACCCACCTAATCAGCCTGCCGTACATGTACGGCGCTGGTCCTAAAGTCACGTCCACCAGCGGCGTACATGTACAGCGCAGGTACTTATGGGGTTAATGGCCTTTTTCCAATGCATGAAACCAGCTCAACTTTATCCAACTTTGCCTTGTTTTTTTGTGTTTCAACTAGGCCAAAGTTGAAAACAGTACCTGATGGGGTTCCAAACAAGCCAATTCAGTGCCATCAAGTCAAGGGACCACACTACTGACTAGTGATTGGTCTGGGAGAATCTTCACTTCACTGTTAGCAGCAACATTGAGGAGGCACCATATTCATAATGGGAAACAAACCACTTGGTATCCAATCATGCAGTGGAAATGTGGCTTAATATAGACACAATTGGGATCATTTATTAAGACCAGCGATTTATACCCCTGCACTGACAGCTAATGCACCAAAGTTATGTGGAGGCGCAGACCTGTACATAACTTTGATGCTTGGTTCCACCGGCCAAGCGGCAAGGTTTAAACTATGCAAGCTCTATTGCTTGGGTAATTTAAGGCCATTTTCCACTCCATAGACTGGCATAAAAAATGGTAAATGAGACAGGCCTGCCGACCTGCCCTATTCTCCACCCACGCCACACCGCCTTTTTCCACCACCTCGGAAAAGTGGTGTCAGCAGGGAGAGGTCGCAGATTTGGCCGCAAATCCCCTTTGTGCCCAAATCTGCAACAAATTACACCACTTCCCATAATAAATGACCCCCAGTATTTCTTTATGTGAACCATATATCTCAACTTGTACGTATAGTGCTATTGCTCTGCATACTTTATCATTATGTTAGTTAGTTTGACAATACAAGGGTGCCTGGAGATAACTCACGGACTTCTATAATAGAGTTTTGTAGGCATGTGCTGTGTTCTATGCAGTTTCTTGTGAGGGTAAAATTCCAGGATTATTGTAAAATATTGATAATGACAAACAAAATAAAAAAAAATAATCAACCCTAAAATACCATAAATATAGGTGTAATGGACTTATAAAAATATACAAAAGTAATTATACATGTCTGAATGCTCACCAGATGATTCCAACACAGAAGTAGTTACTTTTCACTGTCTTGCCCAGCTCTGTGCTGCACATTTGTTTTAATACCACTAGGGCTTGATGGGATTACCAATTTGCAGGACTATAGCTCCCATGATTTCTCTCCCCCCTCACTGGATCTGGTAGATCAGCACAGGGTCTGACTGGCTCACCAGAGGATCCTATGATGGGCCCCAAAGATACTGGAGAAAACAATTTGGCTGCCTTTGGGGCCAAAAACGTGCCACCAGGGTCTATTTCTTTGATTCAAAATCTATTAAACTTTATTGATGCTTTAGGAGTTGGGTCTTGAGGAAAATTTCTTCTCTTGGGCCCTAGGAACCCCAGTTAAACAGTGGACTAGAGAGAGGGGGAGATAACCTTGAATTTAGAATATAGTAGTCACACAAGCACCTAATAAACACCACGGACATGAGTGTATCTACTTGTCCAAAAATAATGAACAACCAACTTTTTTACAAACAAAAATGTGGAAAAACATAATGAATCATAAAGATTATTAATGACACATCTCTAGAGCCCAAAATACTGATATGAAGACATTAGTAGCAATAACAGTGAACTGTAAAATAATAAACACAATCACAAAACCTTGGAGAAGCATCTTCATTAGCTTAATAAAAAAAAGCGGGAAAAAGCGCCCTATTTTTAAGGGTTATCCATAAATTTACAGATGGTTTTCAGCCACATGCGAGACTGGCTTAAAGGGGCATCTCAGCTACAGGCACTACATTAGGAAGTGACTAATCTTACTGTGTAAAAAAAAAAAAAGGAAGCGAGGCGAGGCGAAACGCGCGGCAGGGTGGTTTCTCCCTCCAGGTCCTGGTCAGTATTTGATTGCCTTCTCCATCCATTCAGACTTATGTATTGCCTTTGTGTATTTTGGGCTAACCATGTGGAGGTTTTAAACTTGGACACCCTGTAAAGTGAATATATTTATATAGAAGTATACTGTGTGGATTTACCATTATTGCCAAGTCTGGCTTGTGTAATTCACATATTGTTTGTATAATCACATCCAGAGTCCAGTTATGATATCTGGCCAGTTTACCTGTATGGGAGTTTTTTCCTGCCATGGCACTTTATGTATTTGCTGCTATATTTTAATATGATGTTTAATTTGTGTTGTGCATATTTCTACCAATAAAATGTTATTATATCATATGTGTGTTTTTTGTTCTGTTGGTGATTTCTTGTATAGTATCACACATATTTAATAATTTGCAATTTGTCAGTATCGGATGTTCTAATCTTACTGTGTGTAAACAAATGGGGTCATTTATTAAGACTGGCATTTTAGACACTGGTCTTAATATCCATTGTGCTGGCGCATGATGCGCCTAAGTTATGCAGAGGTGCCGGCCTCTACATAACTTAGGTGCATTCACCGCCTGACTAAATCTACGCCAGCTCCCTTGTTGGCATAGATTTAGATCATTTTATACATTTAAAAGGCATCGAAGATGATAAATGAGAGGGGCTGGCCGTCCATGCTACGTCCCCTTTTTAAGACATGGATTGAGCAGATTCAGGTGCAAATCCCCTTTGCAACCAAATCTGTCACATATGCACCAATTTTTGGCGTATATATCTACTAATAAATGACCCCCAATTTTTTTTAAACTGATTTAAAAACTTTATTGAAAGTCATCTTCTTTTTATACATTCCCTTTAAGCAAATAATCTTTTATTATATTTAGTCTAATGCTATAAAGTGCAAAGACAATTCTAACTGTATACGGACTGCAATCACTCACCCTCTAGAACAGTGTTGGCGACCCTATGGCACTTCGAGCCCTCTCTGTGGGCACCCACGCCCTGGAAAAAGTCTATGGTGTACCAATATGCCTTAAACTTTTCCTGCCATTCATCAGCGCAGGGAGCACTATGAACAGCACAGGCAGCGCAGTGAATGTAGGCAGGCTGTTATAGCTAAATGATAAAGTACATGGAAGATATACCATATTGGACTGTAGTATTCAGGTTAAATTGCTGTGTTGGCACTTTGTGATAAATTTGTGGGTTTTGGGTTGCAGTTTGGGCACTCGGTCTCTAAACGTTTCGCCACCACTGCTCTAGAAGATGCTTTGAGCTGAAGTGCAAATCAGATGATGGAGCTCTTGGGGATGAACCACCAAAAAATAAAAATAATTGCTTCTCTTTGCTGTCCCTGCAATACTCCATTATAGTTCTATTTCATATTATCTTCATGGGTACAATGTATTTATCAGGCAATTTTTTTTTGCCTAAACTTAGGCTAGAACTGGTATCTCTGCGCTTTTGAAAATGCAGTGATGAATGTAGAGATTATACGTAGTATTGCCATGGTTACTGTGCCTTCGTGTCACAAGCTCCGGCTCATTTGTAGAGCATTGCATAAAACCAGTAGCTGAGCGAGGAGGAAGGTTTATCGTACAAATGTACAATATGCCAAGGCTATGTATCATCCGCGCAGAAGCTGCTATAGAAATTAGGCAGGACGGCAGAACATAGAAAGGAGAAATAAAATACTGCAGCAAACTAAGCTTTTTTCTCAATAATAAGACAAAGATCACAGCATCTTTCTAGAGTCCTACACAAGTAAAGTCTAGTTCCCTAAAATAAAGACCAGACTGCGTAAAACAGGCATGACTTATTTTATGCACTTATATAGCGCTACTATATTCCACAGCGCTTTACAGACATTAGCATCCAACTGACCCCAATGGAGCTCACAATCTAAGGTCCCTATCAGTATGTCCTTGGAGTGTGGGAGGAAACCCACTTAAACACGGGGAGAACATACAAACTCCATGCAGATGTTGCCCTTGGTCGGATTCGAACCTAGGACCCCAGCGCTGCAAGGCACTTTGTCTCTTAGTACCTTAGTTATGGTTACAAATATGTCTGGATTATAGTACAAAAAGAGCAATTGCCTTGAAGCATAAATCATTTAAGGACCTCCACCAGCGCCATCACAACCACCACCAACCTTCTGTAGTAGATTGTCTCCAGCCAGAGAAGAGCAAATTTCCCAAAATGTTAGTTGAATCGGCTTTCGGATTCGATTTGGTCTCGATAAATTAGGTCTAAATTTAAAGTACCTCAACTTCACTGAAAATTCATGTATGACACCAGTGTTGGACTGGCCCACCAGAGTACCAGAGGATGCTCCGGTGGGCCAAGGCTCTGATACCATAGTGAGCTCCAAATGTTCAGGAGAATTTTTTTTTTACCTGCCTTTGGAGCCAATAACTTGTCAATAGGGTCAATATTTAGATTTGGGGGTTGAACCCTGAGAATAATTTCCTCTGGTGGGCCCAAATCACCCCAGTCCGACACTGTATGACACTCTGGGGTCTCTTAGAACTGTATCTAACCATTTTCAAGCTCTTTAACACAAAAACATAATTAGTAATGTCAAAGTGACAGTGACACATATGTGTATGGGTGAAGGCAGTGGTAAGTAACAGCTTGTTTATTACCATACTGCAGTGGTGGCGAAACTATGGCACAGGTGCCAGAGGCAGCACTCAGAGCCCTCTCTGTGGACACTCACGCCCTGGAAAAATTCTAAGGTGTACCAGTATGGCATAGAATGGCACAGGCAGCGCATTAAATGTAGACAGACTATTATAGCTAAATGATAAAGTACATGGAAGATATACTATTGGACTGTAGTATTCAGGTTAAGTTGCCATGTTGGTACTTTGTGATAAATAAGTGGGTTTTGGGTTGCAGTTTGGGCACTCTGTGTCTAAAAGGTTCACCATCACTGCCATACTGCATTATTACATTTTTATAAAAAATAAATAAAAAAAAGACCCTTTTTGCTGCAAGATGCCTTGTTCTCTGTCCTCTGAACTGTAAAATAGAGGCCACCATTTTCTGTAAATCATTTCGAAACCAATGTTTTGGGGAAATTCGTAATGAAGAGCTCATCTCTATCTCCAACCATTATGGTGTTGCCAGATGTGATGTTATACAGGCGCTATTACTGTAGATAGTTGTTGTGTAGGATATTACTCTTTTGTTTTATCTGACCCAAGTAAAATTACTCAAGGTGCCTCAGACAGGATGCCCATGGGCCAGATTTCATCGATATATCCCCCCTCTAGCCTAGTACCGCATGATGCCTCCTAGCAGCCATCACTGTCCTCTTCAGAAAGTGCCACATTTTTTGCTCTTAATAACGCTGAAGTCTATATATCTCCCATTTTTTGCAGCATGTCCCCCTTTACAGCATCTATTGCCCTTTCAGCACATCTTCCATCTTCCCCAATGTTTGCAACACATCATCTCCTCCTTGGCAGTACATCATCCTTAGGAATTCTTCAGCAAAACATCTCTACAATGTATAAGCATATCTCCATTTTTCTCCATGAGAGGAGAGAAGTATTCCAAAAGTCAATTTGCCTAATTTGCTGAATAAAAAAAAAATATACTTTGTCACAAAGCGCTTTTCTTTGTAAGTAGTGGGTGCAATGACAGGGAGCGGCGATTGTGCCACCTCAGTCATTGTATCCCTCAGATGCCGCTGCATCCGATACCAATAATTGGGTGTAAAAAAATTAAAAATAAAAATTTAATCATACTTACCATTTGCTCATACGTCACCGCGCACGGGATTTCGTGCAAGATCTTCAAGCAAGATGGTGGTGGCCGACCCGTTACGAGTAAATTGATGAGGTAAGTATGATATTTTTTTGTTTTTGACACCATATCAGGAGAAATCGATTCACTACCACTAAGCATCAAATTATTCACTAATTCAGTAATGCTGATGTAGTAGGGCCATGTATGCAGTACTGAGAGAATGAAGAAGCAGAGAGATCAACAAAGAGTCATAGCTACAGGAGCAATAGAGCCTTGTTAGGTTAAAAGCCTGATAGCAGTGCATTGCCTGTTAGGTTGGCATACAACTCATTGTGGCAGTAGGAGTATGACAAGGTAAGTGAGAATCAACAGAATTTACTTCAACAGTTGTCAGACTGCCTGCATGATGGGCACAGGAAAAAAAGATTCACAGAACATATCGTCGAGACATGTCTGTAAAGGCTATCCATGTTTCCAGTCTAATGTACAAACTCTAACACATGGCATTTGCTGCGAAGACAAGTCAACCGATCCATATTTGCAGAAACGGAGCAGCTCTGCAAATCCGACCTCACTCTATAACCTCTAATGTGACTCTTCAAAGCAAGTAAAAACCCCAAGTATGAAATCACTTTCTATTTTTAGTCGATGTGCACAACCTGTGCCTATAAGATGCAGAGATTGTCAGGGAGAGGAAGCTGTGTGATCTCTGCAAGATGAAAGTGCTCCAGGGGACAACCAGTCACAGGATCCTGGAACAGGCACAGTAGGTGAAAAACTGCATTTTATTAAATGAATACAATTCTACAATGAAGGAGAATTGTCCTTTTTATACCTAACATGTACTTAATAAAATTGCCTTTTTCAGCGATGCAAATAGATATCCAAAAATTGTGGTATTATAGTTATTATGTATGTGCTTTCGAAAGAAAAATAAAATAATGAGTTCCAAAGGAAACATGGCCAACGTCAGAGTAGTTCAAATAGTAGAAGGGCACAAATATAATAGTACATAAATAGCATAATAAATAGAGATGGCCTTGAGGTTCACCCGGCGGTCAGTTCGCGGCGAACTCTTGCGCGTTCGCGATTTGCCGAACATGCGAACATATGATGATATTCGCACCCGCCATATTCTTTTACATTGTGAAGAACTTTGTCCCATGACACATCCATCAGGTGGTACAGGACAGCCAATTAAGACATTTCAGCACATGGACATACCCCCTACCTTATAAATAAACCCGATCTGGCCGCCATTTTACATTCAGTGTTTTGCCAGTGTAGGGAGAAGTTGCTGTGTGGAGCAGGGACAGACTGTTAGGGACACAAATTGCTAGCTAATAGGGCCACAAAAGTCCTTTTAAGGACTGGTATATATATATATAGACTGGTGTGCTATCGATAGGTGTGACTTACTGAGGGGTGTAATATACTTATAATATACTTTCTAACATAGAAAGTATATTATAGTGCATTTGTATTGTGCAGCAGTTGTGTGCGGTTCTGCAGGACAACGCCATTGGAACAACTAATTTCTACTGGTGGGATTTACCAGTTGCCACCCAAAAACCTGATTGAAGCAGGGTGTTATATACCAATAATATACTTTCTATATAGTGCATTTGGGTAGTGCAGCATTTGTCGATGTGGCGATTGGAACACCGCAATGGAAGGTCCCTGGAAGGAAATATTTCTCCCAGAAGGGCATCCCAGAGCTATATGGCCACGTTCAGCGGCAAGTAAATATATCTCTGGCACACAGTGTCAGTGCCAAGATACATCTGACCACAGACAAGTGGTCTAGCAAACACGGGCAGGGAAGGCACATAACTTTTACTGCCCACTGGGTGAACCTTCTGACGGCCGTCAAGCGTGCAACCCGTGGAACCTGTGTAGATTTGGTGTTACCGCCACGGATTGCATGCAGGCCTGCCTCTTCTTCTCCTCCTCTTACTCCATCCTCCTCTCCTCCTCGGCTGACTCCTCCTTTTCCGCTGCTACCGTCTCTTCCGCTGCGCCCCCCAAGATCCCCAGAATCTATTTGACGTGCCAGGTGAGACGTTGCCATGCTGTGCTGCGTCTGTTGTGCCTGGAAACCAAGAGCCACACTGGTTCTGCACTCCTTTCAGCTTTGCAGTCACAGGCAGATCAGTGGCGGATCCCGCTCAATTTGACAGTTGGTAAAGTGGTGTGCAACAACGGTGCCAATCTGCTGAGCGCGCTAAAACAGGGCAAACGGACACACATGCCATACATGGCACACGTCCTGAACATAGTTGTGCAGCGATTCGTTGCCAAATATCCCGGGGTCCAGGATGTCTTGTGACAGGCCAGGAAAATCTCTGGGCATTTTAGAAGATCTTACATGGCCATTGCTCGACTTGCTGACATTCAGCGGCGACACCACCTGCCCGTCAGACGTCTGATTTGCGACTGCCCGACGCGATGGACCTCCACTTTGTATATGCTTGATAGGCTGCTCCAGCAGAAACGTGCCATTAATGACTACCTGTACGAACTCTGCGGCAGGACAGGTTCTGGGGAGCTTGTTTTTTTTTCACCGTGTCAGTGGCTGCTCATGCAAGACACATGCAGACTTCTGCGGCCATTTTATGAGATCACCAAACTGGTCAGTCTCAGCCAGGGCGCCATCAGTGACATCGTACCTTACGCCTTCTTTCTGGAACGTGCATTGCGTCATGTCATTGATAAAGCCATCGAGGAGCAGAAGCAGGTAGATGAGGAAGTCGCAATGCTGGATGAATTCCCAGGGGGGCTACATCATCTGAGACAAGTCAGCAGGAGTCTGAAGAGGAGTCAGAGGAGGATGGTGGCGGGGCGGAGGAGGAGCAAGAAGAGCAGGCTTTAAACGTTTCTGGCATCCCTGGTGTTGTCCGTGGATAGGGGGAGGAGAACGAGGACGACATTATCTTGGATGATGAGCAGGAGCCAGGCCACTCCACCGCTTCAAGTTTAGTGCAAATGGGGGCCTTCATGCTCCAGTGTTTGAAGAGGGACCCCCGTATAAAAAGCATAAAGGGCAAGGACCAGTACTGGGTGTCAACTGTAGTTAGACCCCAGGTACAAACACAAAATGGAGGAAATGTTACCATCACAGAGGACTGTGCAGAATGCAGCACTTCCAGGCCTTGCTTTGAGAAATGCTGCATTCTGCTTTTGCGGGTGCTGGCAGAGGAATTTCCACTCACAGAGAAACAGT
The DNA here is from genome assembly GCF_014858855.1 of Bufo gargarizans. Taxonomy (NCBI): domain Eukaryota; kingdom Metazoa; phylum Chordata; class Amphibia; order Anura; family Bufonidae; genus Bufo; species Bufo gargarizans. The sequence continues at coordinate 48,247,774 of NC_058084.1, forward strand.
TGCGGGTACCAATCCAACAGCACATGGAAGAAGAGGGCGGTTTGAAGATGTGTTGGTAAGTTCGGATATGAGATCATTCTTGCAGCCAAGCCATAGACAGCCTGCCCTCCGGATCCAGCCTCAGGGAACGCCTAGACCAACAGGTGTCAGACTACATCGGTTTAACAGGCCGATGTGGACGCTCTGAGAAGCGATGAACCCCTGGACTACTGGGTGTGCAGGCTTCACCTGTGGCCAGAGCTGGCACAATTTGCCATGGAACTGTTGGCTTGCCCCTCGTCCAGTGTCCTGTCCGAAAGGACGTTCAGCGCAGCAGATCGGGATCATGACCGATAAGCACACTCGCCTAGCTCACGACAGTGTGGACTACCTCACATTTCTAAAAATGAATGAGGCATGGATCTCGGAGGAATTCAACACATGTGACGAGTCGACCATGTTTGATTGAAATTCCTCATGACAGCCCATTAATATCCGCCATGATCCAGAACAAATCATGGTCCCTGTCTTAGGTAAATACAGCGGCATAAAATGCCTTTTATGTCTGTTGAATGCCTAATTTATGAGGCCTGCACTGGCTGACAGTTATATTTTTATCCTGTGACTGCCTAATGTCCCTCCAGCCACAGAATCCTACAAAGTTGTGTGCTGTCAGGTGAATGCCTAATTTTTGGGGCCTGTACTGAAGTGGCAAGTTCTCACAACAATACTTAGTGCACCAATCACTAATATCTCATGAGACCTTATAAAATGTGAAGTTGTGTGTACCGCGAAAAAAATAAATTGCATAATTAGGAATTTTCGCAATGGTGCTTTTTTTAAACACTCAATCTGCATATACAGCGACTGTTATAATATGCATGTGAAATGTAATAAAAATACACTGCTTTAATGTCAAATTACTTACAGTGATCAGAAATTCTTCCTCAATGTCGCGAAAATTGTTGCCAACCATCTTTTCTGATCGCATCCAACTTTGTTCTGGTGGAAACCCAGTTGCTGTAGTAGGCCGAGCCTATTTTGCGCATAGCATCGGTGAAAATTACATTGCCGATATTTTGCATTGAAATAAGTAATGAATGGAGATCGCAAATTCGAATAATACATCTGGTATGTCACTGTCCATGTTGTGGGAAGATTTTTGCACTTCCAGTAAGTATTTGCTGGCTGCAAATATGACCTGACTGTATTCCAGTTTCACCTGCCTTAGAAGTGAATGGGGCCCGCCGCGAACTTGCGGTTCGCAAACATTTGATCGCGTTCGCGCGATCGCGTTCGTGAACCGTCCTGGCCGATGTTCGTCCATTGCTAATAATAAATAAATCTCTGCAATTCTCATTGTGGAAGCATCTAAATTGATATGAATCAGTTTGAGAATTTGTAATTTTGTAACAAAACAAAAAGGTACACAGCCAGGATATATACAGTACAGACCAAAAGTTTAGACACACCTTCTCATTCTAAGAGTTTTCTTTATTTTCATGACTATGAAAATTGTAGATTACACTGAAGGCATCAAAACTATGAATTAACACATGTAGAATTATATACATAACAAAAAAAGTGTGAAACAACTGAAAATATGTCATATTCTAGGTTCTTCAAAGTAGCCACCTTTTGCTTTGATTACTGCTTTGCACACTCTTGGCATTCTCTTGATGAGCTTCAAGAGGTAGTCACCTGGAATGGTCTTCCAACAGTCTTGAACGAGTCCCCAGAGATACTTAGCACTTGTTGGCCCTTTTGCCTTCACTCTGCGGTCCAGCTCACCCCAAACCATCTCGATTGGGTTCAGGTCCGGTGACTGTGGAGGCCAGGTCATCTGGCGCAGCACCCCATCACTCTCCTTCATGGTCAAAATAGCCCTTACACAGCCTGGAGGTGTGTTTGGGGTCATTGTCCTGTTGAAAAATAAATGATGGTCCAACTAAACGCAAACTGGATGGAATAGCATGCCGCTGCAAGATGCTGTGGTAGCCATGCTGGTTCAGTATGCCTTCAATTTTGAATAAATCCCCAACAGTATCACCAGCAAAGCACCCCCACACCATCACACCTCCTCCTCCATGCTTCACGGTGGGAACCAGGCATGTAGAGTCCATCCGTTCAACTTTTCTGTGTCGCACAAAGACACGGTGGTTGGAACCAAAGATCTCAAATTTGGACTCATCAGACCAAAGCACAGATTTCCACTGGTCTAATGTCCATTCCTTGTGTTCTTTAGCCCAAATAAGTCTCTTCTGCTTGTTGCCTGTCCTTAGAAGTGGTTTCCTAGCAGATATTCTACCATGAAGGCCTGATTCACACAGTCTCCTCTTAACAGTTGTTCTAGAGATGTGTCTGCTGCTAGAACTCTGTGTGGCATTGACCTGGTCTCTAATCTGAGCTGCTGTTAACCTGCGATTTCTGAGGCTGGTGACTCGGATGAACTTATCCTCCGCAGCAGAGGTGACTCTTGGTTTTCCTTTCCTGGGGCGGTCCGCATGTGAGCCAGTTTCTTTGTAGCGCTTGATGGTTTTTGTGACTGCACTTGGGGACACTTTCAAAGTTTTCCCAATTTTTCAAACTGACTGACCTTCATTTCTTAAAGTAATGATGGCCACTCATTTTTCTTTACCAGCTGATTTTTTCTTGCCATAATACAAATTCTAACAGTCTATTCAGTAGGACTATAAGCTGTGTATCCACCTGACTTCTCCACAACGCAACTGATGGTCCCAACCCCATTTATAAGGCAAGAAATCCCACTTATTAAACCTGACAGGGCACACCTGTGAAGTGAAAACCATTTCAGGTGACTACCTCTTGAAGCTCATCAAGAGAATGCCAAGAGTGTGCAAAGCAGTAATCAAAGCAAAAGGTGGCTACTTTGAAGAACCTAGAATATGACATATTTTCAGTTGTCTCACACTTTTTTGTTATGTATATACAAACCGGATTCCCAAAAAGTTGGGACACTATACAAAAGTTTACACTGAGAAAATGTACCATTTTAAGGGGAAAATATGTTGAATCAGAATTTCATGGTGTCAACAAATCCCCAAAAAGTTGGGACAAGGCCATTTTCACCACTGTGTGGCATCTCCCCTTCTTCTTACAACACTCAACAGACGTCTGGGGACCGAGGAGACCAGTTTCTCAAGTTTAGAAATAGGAATGCTCTCCCATTCTTGTCTAATACAGGCCTCTAACTGTTCAATCGTCTTGGGCCTTCTTTGTTGCACCTTCCTCTTTATGATGCGCCAAATGTTCTCTATAGGTGAAAGATCTGGACTGCAGACTGGCCATTTCAGTACCCGGATCCTTCTCCTACGCAAACATGATGTTGTGATTGATGCAGAATGTGGTCTGGCATTATCTTGTTGAAAAATGCAGGGTCTTCCCTGAAAGAGATGACGTCTGGATGGGAGCATATGTTGTTCTAGAACCTGAATATATTTTTCTGCATTGATGGTGCCTTTCCAGACATGCAAGCTGCCCATGCCACATGCACTCATGCAACCCCATACCATCAGAGATGCAGGCTTCTGAACTGAGCGTTGATAACAACTTGGGTTGTCCTTGTCCTCTTTGGTCCGGATGACATGACGTCCCAGATTTCCAAAAAGAACTTTGAATCGTGACTCGTCTGACCACAGAGCAGTCTTCCATTTTGCCACACTCCATTTTAAATGATCCCTGGCCCAGTGAAAACGCCTGAGCTTATGGATCTTGCTTAGAAATGGCTTCTTCTTTGCACTGTAGAGTTTCAGCTGGCAACGGTGGATGGCACGGTGGATTGTGTTCACTGACAATGGTTTCTGGAAGTATTCCTGAGCCCATTCTGTGATTCCTTTACAGTAGCATTCTTGTTTGTGGTGCAGTGTCGTTTAAGGGCCCGGAGATCACAAGCATCCAGTATGGTTTTACGGCCTTGACCTTTACGCACAGAGATTGTTCCAGATTCTCTGAATCTTCGGATGATGTTATGTACAGTTGATGATGATAGACGCAAAGTCTTTGCAATTTTTCGCTGGGTAACACCTTTCTGATATTGCTCCACTATCTTTCTGCTCAACATTGTGGGAATTGGTGATCCTTTACCCATCTTGGCTTCTGAGAGACACTGCCACTCTGAGAAGCTCTTTTTATACCCAATCATGTTGCCAATTGACCTAATTAGTGTTAATTGGTCTTCCAGCTCTTCGTTATGCTCAAATTTACTTTTTCCAGCCTCTTATTGCTACTTGTCCCAACTTTTTTGGGATTTGTTGACACTGTGAAAATTTGAATCAACGTATTTTTCCTTTAAAATGATACATTTACCCGGATTAAACGTTTGATCTGTCATCTACGTTCTATTACAAATAAAATATTGACATTTGCCATCTCCACATCATTGCATTCAGTTTTTATTCACAATTTGTTTAGTGTCCCAACTTTTTTGGAATCCGGTTTATAATTCCACATGTGTTAATTCATAGTTTTGATGCCTTCAGTGTGAATCTACAATTTTCATAGTCATGAAAATAAAGAAAACTCTTTGAATGAGAAGGTGGGTCCAAACTTTTGGTCTGTACTGTATATATATATATATATAATATATAATCGCCAGCACCTAGCCATGACTGACTAGCAGACCTACCGTAAATCCTCTGCCTAGCTCTGGGATAGGATGCTGACCCAGGAACCTAATTGGCTTCGCCCTACTGATAAGCCAACCAGCCTGGATTTGACAGCATCTCTCTGGCAACCAAAATAAAACCAATGTACAATTCCTAATGAATGCTAATATGCACAACATACAGTAAATAATACCGCCATAGATAATGTAACTAACACCAAAGCACACAGCCTAAATAATAATAATATACACAACATGTAAAATAACACATACGTAACCTAAACCAGGGTTCCTCAACCCCCTTCCTTAGGGCCCACCTACGGGTCGTGTTTTCAGGATTTCCTTAGTATTGAGCAGGTGATATAAGTGTCAATGCATCAAGACTTACCACATATATTTATTTTAAGGGATATTCTTAAATCCTGACCGGCAGGTGGGCCCTGAGGACTGGAGTTGAGGAACTCTGACCTAAACAATACCATACATAACCTAAATACCAACACCATACCTAAATAATACCACTATACAAAGGCAAAATATTATCACCATACGTGACCTATATACCGACACGCACAGCCTAAATAATACTATTATGCGCAAAAAAAATTAATACAACCATAGACAATCCATATTACACCAATTTACAATGCTTATAATACTAATATACAATGAGCTGGGAACCCACTGCATAAGAGGTTAAGTCAGTATGCAAAGGCTGTGTATAGGTAGGAGGTAGTTAATTGGCCAGCGGGCCCCCTATTTACTGTAGTTAGGTGGACAGCCCACTTCCTCTAAGGAGGAGGATGTTGAGTCTTTTGTAGGCTGAGTGAGCAGCAAAAGAGCAGAGTTATGCTGGAAACTCCTATCCTGTGAACCAAGAGCAGCCAGCAAAGAAGGCACATTTATACCAGCCCCTGAAGAGAGAAAAGCTGGATAGAACAGCTCATAAGGAGAGTACTGAGTATATGCAGAGAACGTAACACCTGAGTTTTGGCTATAGACTTCCTTGCATTTTGGTTAGGGCTATAAATCTCAGGACCCTTGACCTACCAATGAGTAAAGACTGGCCATCTGTTTGCAAGACCGCATCCCGCTTAGGATGCTGTGGAAAAACATTGATATAAAGAGAGTTTGAGTGTAAAAGAGACTTTATTGCATTTAAGGTGCAGAAGATTATTGCAGGCACACTAAAATTATCCTGCTTGCTGCCATTGAATAAAATGTTGTGTGTTGCCACTGGCCAACCCACCAAGGGTTAAAGAATTATGGAAATTCTGCTATGCCATAGACTCTGGCACTTCCCCGCTACACTCTGAAAAATAGCTCTAATCTCCCTGCCCTCCAACCAAAAGAGGAACTATAGTTGTTGCTGTTTTATCCTGGTAAGTCTGTCACAGACTTTGCATTATCTCTACAGGAAGCCCTGAGGGTCTGCTTATAGACCCCTGTGAAGCAGAAAACACAGACAAAATCCTGCAAGAGCAGTTTTTAGAAGGCTCTGGTACAGAAACTTTAAAGAGCCAGTTAAAGATACTGTCTACCCAACATCCAGAATCCACCTTTCTGGACCTCAAAGAACTAGTCCAGATGTGACTACTTATATACTGAATTGTATCGGAGTGTTCAGACATCATATTGTTAATGAAGGATAGAGGGAAAGACATTTGAAAATATTACACATGGGAATATATTCCTTTACTTAACCACCTTCGATTCAGGCCCCTGACAGATTCACTGCTTACTCAATGTGGGATTAACCCAGATCTGACTTATTTCACGGATTGTGGTCCTGCCCACATATTCGCCCTTTTGTAAGCTAGTTGGGGAATTGATTAGTTCAGAGTAGATGCCAGATGGTCTATTGGCCCCATTGAAGCACTGTTTCACACAATTCAAGGAGTAGGAGCTTTGTCTAAACCTACAACCCTTTTGCCCTCCTTAGCCCATAGTGTTATTATGAGAGCTAAGAAATATTTGCTGACCGATTGATTAAAGGCTTCTGTTCTGACCCACACTCAGGTGAAACTATTTTTTTCTGGAATATAGAGAAGCTAAACGTCATAAAGAATACACCTCTGAACGCTTCTTTGAAAGTAGTGTATGCTTTTAGAATCTCAATTTCCTGTCGCCATTATCTACCCATTTGTGGACACGCAATGGTATTTGAGGGAGGAAAAAAATAGTTACACTGGGGCCACTATGGGTGTGCAGAAACCCTTTTAACTCAGGTAATAGAGATAGGGAGGAGATGTATAGGTATTTCTAAATCCCCCCCCCCCTCCCTTATCACAATCTCACTATACTATTAGCTTTAAAGAAAACAATGACCAATTACTGTTAATTGAAGGATAGTACAATAGGTGGTCCAGAGGGGATGGGTGGGGGGGCGAGAGGATTGATGTTCTATCTCTACATTGAAAGAACACACTGGCACATAGTTTAGTTAAATGGTACTGTTTTGATATATAATTTTTTTCTCTTAGTTTTTTTATTTTATTTATTTATATTATTTGGATATAAATGTATGGCATGACTCTATGACCATTGTATTTGTTATTTCAGAGGTATGCATCTCTATAGCTGTAATGTCATATGCTGTACCAAAAACTTAAATAAAATATTTTGGGGGAAAAAATTAACAAGCCACCAGAATTCTGGGGATGGACCATAAACCTGCCCAGACTGCCATATCATCTGCTAGCAGCTATCCTCTACTTTCAAAAATAAATCTGATCAGAGTCAGGAAGCTTAAGCTAAACTTCCAGATGCTGTTGCAATCCCAACAGATCTAGTTTTTTCTTGACCACAATTATGGAGAAAATGTGCCAATAACTTTAACAGCTGGAGAAGCTTCTACAGCTAGAAAGTGAGTCTCCACTGCTTTGAAGACTACCCCCTTTTGATACCAATGAGATTTACTACTGCCACAAAAGTAGTCATGTGGAATGGCAGTGCTGGTGTTTAAAAGGTCATCCCCCATGCCCAAGGGCCACCCCTTAGGTGGTAAAACAGTAGAAAATCCAGGCTGTTTTCCAGATATGTTGCAACCTGTCCAGAAGTGATCATTCTCATTCATGGGGTTTTCCTTGTTGCTCAGCTGTACACTGGTTCACAGGTTACCACGATCCCAAAATCTACGTTTGAGAATTACAGTAGTGGGACTGCAATCTACTGATGCAACCTCCAGGATCCTGGCTAAATGCCATGGGTAGTAATGGCCAACTAGTACTTTTGCAAGGGTGCTAGGACCCCACTATTAAAATGGGAGAAACAAGACTTATTCAGCAAGGTGTAATCATTCTGAAAGTTCATCATGATAACAACACTCTTCCTGTGGTGCTCAGGATGAATGTCCTAAGAAATTGCTATGGGGAAATATTAGATGTTGTTCATCAGTCTCTACCTTCAGCCTCCAATTCCACCACAAAGGGAATCCAAGAGATCCATGTGCTGAGTGGTCAACAAAGGTTTGCCAATGAGAAAGGAGAGATCCATCGTACCCGCAATAAAGATAATCATCCATTGATTCTGCAACTTGGTACTGAAACCTTCCTATGGTGCCAAGCCTGCCCAAGAATCCAAGGCCAGAACTACCAGGCTTTGGTGGAGTCTATGCTTCTGGAATAGCATCCTATTTTATTAACAACAAGAATTTGAATGGCCATCTCTCATTGCAAAGTACCAATTCTCCTTCTGAACCTAAGCAATAACAGTGTGATATTAACAAAGCCCAACCCTGTTGCCCAATTGTTCCTAGTCACTTTCCAAGATATTTTGAATGTAATAGCAGCTACTGCCCAACAGTCTTCTCAAAAACAGACCACCCAAGAAGATTCTCGTGAAGTTGTGATGGACAGGAATCCATGTGGGAGGTACAACCATGCCTGCAGACCAAGTTGAAAGAGTGCTCAATGTTGTGAAAAGCCAGCATGATCCAGCACATCATTCCAACCGGCTCTCATCCTCCAATCAAAGAAAAGTACTGGCCAATAACACAAGCCATGTATCAATCCCTCAAAAAGATGATCCAAGAGATCAAAGATGCCAAGGTCATCCAAGACAGCCACAGTCCATGGGCTGTACTTCTGGTCCTTGTCAAGAAGAAAGATAACAATATTTGATTCTGTTTGAACTAGAAAAATTTGCATTACTCACAAAGATGTCTATCCTTTGGCATTCATTGAAAAGTCCTTAACTGCATTAGAATCAGTTGCTTACTTCACCCCTCTAAACTTAAAGGATATGCCCCCATTGTCTGATAGGTGCTTGCCCCACCTCTGGGACCTGCACCTACAAGGAGAACGGAGTCGGGGAGAGTCGTGGCTGGAGGACCCCGAGTTTCCCGGGGTCCGTCCACCACCAGGCACAGCTCCCGCCTCTCCCATTGAAGTGAATGGGAGCGCACCACGCATGAGCGGCCACCGCTCCCATTCATTTCTATGGGGCCAACAGAGATAGTCGAGCCAGCGCTCAGCAATTTTCGGCGGCTCCATATAAATGAATGGAGGATGGCTGCTCATGCGCGGTGCGCTCCCATTCACTTCAATGGGAGAGGCGGGGAGCTGCGCCTGGTGGTGGACGGACCCCGGGAAACCATCCTCAACTTTCTCTGCTTCGTTCTCCTTGTAGGTGCGGGTCCCAGAGGTGGGACCCGCACCTATCAGACAATGGGAGCATATCCGGACGATATGCCCCCATTGTCTAAGATGGGATAACCCCTTTAACAAGTGGGAACCTATGGCCCCAGAAGACCATTAGAAAACAGCATCCCCATGGGCCTATTTGAATTCAACTATATGCCATTTGGATTTTGAAATGCATCAGGAACCTTCCAAAGACTAATGTAATGCTGCCTGGGCCACAAGAAATTTGAAAATGTTCTTCTGTACATACTTTCATCATATACTCCAAGTCCTATGAAGACCACCTACAACACCTGGCCAAAGTCTTTCAAGTCCTCATCAAACATGGTTTGAAGCTTAAGCCTTCCAAGTGCCAGCTGCTGAAACCTGAAGTCAGGTTTCTGGGAGAGGTTGTCAGCGCTGAAGGTGTAAGACCTGATCCAGAGAAAATAGCTGTGGTCCAGAACTAGCCTTCTTCTACTACAGTAAAAGAGGTGAGAAGTTTCTTGGGTTTTGCAGGCTACTACAGATGCTTCTTCCCTCACTTCGCTCAGTTTAATGAACAAGCTCCAGAGAGGACACCCTAAAGTACCTAAAGACAAGAATACTCATAGACTGGAATGAAGAAAAAATTGCCTTACAGCTCCTAAAATAGAAGTTGTCCGAACTACTCATCCAAGGCTATCCATACTACAACCTTTCCACCTCTACACTGAAGCCATTAAGAAGGGTCTTGAGGATGTCCAGTTCCTCTTGGCCTGGCCAACTGAGTACAGCCGAGCTTGAAGCCCTAGAACAAAGATGAGCCTCTCACCTTGCTAACTATGACTTTTTGGTCAAGCACAGAACCAGCAAGTGCAAGTGAAATGCTGGCAACCTACAACCAATTTTCCCAGCAAAACATCATAGTCATCAAAGGCTAATAAGCATATATACTCCCAAGCACAGAGAACTCTAGACCCCTTTACCAGAGATAAGCTGTATAAAATTGGATCCATGGATCCATGAGGGTTTTCCCACACTCACATCTGAGGCTGATGAATAGATCTGTCATTGCTGATGGTTACTGTGACGGTAGTAGAAAATATCCCCGTCAAGCATTCCCTTCTTCCCATAAAAGAAAATCACCCAATATTCCACGAGTAGGAATATCCCTGGAATCGCCGAATAATCCACACATGAGTCAAAACTTATTGCTGGAAACACGAGACTAACTTTACTGGCGCACAGAACTCACAATTTATGCAGCATAAAACTCCTCCTCTGGGCCCGGCTAGATAATGGAGTTTTAACAATACACACAGCTCAATTGTCTGCTGGCCAGAACATTTACAACTTTTAACACTTTTCAGAAAAGTACTTTCCATCCCACATACAAACATAATTTCAACCTCCCTGTTCGGTACCTGAATACATTCATTCTTGACATTTGGAACTGAACAATATAGACCTTAAAAATAGCAGGGAGAGAATTAAACTGAAGCATATAGGCAATTGCATCAAAGTCCTTCACAATGGCCCCCCTTTTTCTCCCTGCTCCAGCAACTCGGTTGGACCTTTCCTGGTCCAGTAGGGTTGACGGGTTCAGAGCTTTTAGTCCGAGGTTAAATCCGTTTGGCGTGACAATCCATCGGCATTCCCGTTTTGCTTGCCTGGGCGATAATGAATCGTAAAGTCATAGGGCTGTAAGGCCAAGCTCCAGCGTAGCAAACGGGCGTTGTCCCCTGAAACCCGGTTAAGCCACACCAAGGGGTTGTGATCGGTGATGAGAGTGAACGCCCGGCCATAAAGGTAAGGTGTGAGCTTTTTGAGTGCCCACACCAAGGCCAAACACTCTTTTTCAATGGTGGCATAGCTGACCTCCCTTGGCAACAGCTTCCGACTCAGGTATGCCACCGGGTGCTCCCCTCCATCCTCCCCGATCTGGCTCAGTACTGCCCCCAGTCCAAACATTGAAGCGTCTGTGTGGACAATAAATCTTTTGTTAGGATCTGGGGTAACCAACACCGGAGCATTAACCAGAGCAGTCTTTAGTGCTTGGAAAGCCACCTCGCATTCCGGGGACCACAGGACTTGTCGGGGTAGCTTCTTTTTGGTCAAGTCGGTCAGGGGTTTGGCCAGGGCGCTATAGTCGGGTACCAAGCGTCTGTAATAGCCGGCTGTGCCTAAGAAAGCCATGACTTGTGTCTTGGTGTGGGGAGTGGGCCAATTGGCAACGGCCTCGATCTTAGCCGGCTCCGGCCGTTGCTTACCACATCCTACTCGGTGGCCCAAATATTGTACCTCCGCCATACCCAAGTGACATTTGTCGGATTTCAGGGTCAGCCCGGCCCCCCTGATCCTATCTAATACTACCCCTATGTGTTCTAGGTGCGCTTCCCAGGTATCGCTGTGGATGGCGATGTCATCCAGGTAAGCGCATGCAAAGCTCTGGAGACCCCCAAGTAACTGATCCACCATCCGTTGGAAGGTGGCCGGGGCGTTCTTCATCCCGAACGGCATAACCCGGAATTGGTATAAGCCGAACGGGGTGATGAAGGCCGACTTGGGTATGGCATCTTCTGCTAGGGGAATCTGCCAATATCCCTTGCATAGGTCTATTGTGGTCAGATACTTCCCTGCAGAGATACGGTCAAGCAGCTCGTCCATCCGTGGCATCGGATAGGCGCCCGTAACTGTCTTGTCGTTGAGGCGCCGGTAATCTACACAGAAGCGGGTTGTCCCATCCTTCTTTGGCACTAAGACTACCGGCGAGGCCCAAGGACTTTCTGAGGGCTCGATTACGCCTAGCCGAAGCATCTCATCTATTTCCTTCCGCATCCCTTCCCGGACTGCTTCGGGGATACGGTAAGGGGGCTGTCTCAGGGGTGCCTGTCCTGGAGTCTCTACCTTGTGTATGGCTAGGAGTGTGTATCCAGGCTCCTGAGAGAATGTGGCCTGTTTAATTTCTAGTAAGCGGACAGCTTGAGCCCGCTCTTGCGGCTCCAGCTGTTCACCTAGCTGGACTTTCTTTATCTGGGTCATCCCTTCGTTACTGCCCAATAGGTTGGGAAGGGGTAGGGTCTCTATGTCTTCTCCTGCTGGTGCACAGATAGCGGCTACCTCCTCTGCCCGTTCCTGATAGGCCTTGAGCATGTTGATGTGAAAGGTTCGTTTCACATCTTCATCCTCGCAGCTGGCTATCGTGTAGGTCGTGTCGCATATCTGTCCTATAACTTTATAGGGGCCCTGCCAGGCGGCCTGGAGCTTGTCTGTTCGGACCGGTCTTAATACCATGACCTTTTGGCCTATCTGAAAGCTCCGGTGCCTAGCCCGTCGATCATACCATACCTTCTGGCGCTGCTGGGCCGCCCGGAGGTTCTCTCGCACTGTCTGGGCTAATTCCTCCATGCGGTCCCTCAGCTCCAGGACATAAGGTACAACCGGGGTCCCCTCAATCTCTGTCTGCCCCTCCCAGTGATCCTTGATGAGATCTAAGGGCCCCCTCACCCGCCTCCCATAGAGAAGTTCGAAGGGTGAGAATCCGGTCGATTCCTGCGGCACCTCTCGGTAGGCAAAGAGAAGGTGTGGCAGGAATCGCTCCCAATCCTTGTATGCCCCTGTGAACGACTTCAACATTTGCTTTAGCGTTCCGTTGAAGCGCTCGCACAGGCCGTTAGTCTGTGGATGGTATGGGGAGCTAGTCAGGGTTTTAACTCCACAGGTTTTCCATATCTGCTGGGTTACCTCGGCCGTGAATTGGGTACCTTGGTCGGACAGAACCTCCTTGGGAAAGCCTACTCGGGAAAATACTTTAACTAGGGCCTCTGCTACGGTCTCAGCCTGTATGTTAGAGAGAGCTACCGCTTCGGGGTAACGGGTGGCGTAGTCTACTATGGTGAGTATATACCGCTTGCCGGAACGGCTAGGTTGGGCCAGGGGCCCTATAATGTCCACGGCTACCCTTGTGAACGGTTCTTCAATAATGGGCATGGAAACTAGTTTAGCCTTTGGGTGGTCTCCCTTTTTACCTATACGTTGGCATACCTCGCACGTTTGACAATACGCCCTGACGTCGTCGGATACCCCAGGCCAGAAGAAGTTCTGGGTTACCCGATACCCTGTCTTGCGTATTCCCAAATGGCCTGCCAAGGGTACGTCGTGCCCAATCCTCAATAACTCCTGCCGGTATTTCCGGGGAACTACCAGCTGGCGTTTTTGCTTAGGCCCTGGTGCATTACCCCGGGTCTCGGTGAGCCTGTACAAGCGGCCGTTCTCCCAGATAAATTGCTCCTTCTCTAATCCCCCTTGGCCCCTCCTGGCTTTCTCTCGATACTTTCTGAGGGAAGGGTCTCCGGTCACCTCCCGCCCAAAGTCCTCTGGGGTGTCCCAGGGTAGGGGTTCTACAGTCAAGGGTAGGTTGGGTTGGCTTACCTGGGTCTCAGTAGGAAGTGGATGGCTCTCGGCAGCGCGACTTTGTGCTCTGGTGGTAACTGCGTGGGCCTCCTGAGCGGGGGTAGAGGCGAACGCCGAAGTCAGGGGGCCAATGTCGTTGCCCAAGATGACTTCAGAAGGTAAGTCTTTCATGACGCCCACATGAACATTGCCAGCTCCCGCCCCCCAGTCTAGGTGTACCTGTGCAGTAGGGATACGGTATACTGCCCCCCCTGCCACTCTCACAGCAATTGATTTCCCCGGTTTCTCTGATGCCTTAATAAGGTGTCTTTGTACCAACGTGATGGTTGCCCCACTGTCTCTCAATCCCCGGGCGGTTTTTCCATTAACCATGACCAGCTGACAATGGTGTTTCCTGTTGTCCGTAATAACAGATTGTACCATGAGGGCTTCGTAGAGGATGCCCAATGGTTCTTCCTGACCCAGTTCCTGGGGATCCCAAGCAGAGTCTACACAATGGGCTGCTGCTGGAGGGCGGTACCCAGGTCGAGACCAATTTGACCTGGTGTTGTTGTCCATGGGGCAATTCTGCTTGTAGTGACCCAGCTGTTTGCACCGGAAGCAGCGTTGTTCATTGCCCTCCTGGCGTGGATAGCGAGGGCTAGATGTCACCGGTCTGTTAGGAGGTTGGTATCTAGCGGCGGGTGGGTATGAGGGCACCGTTGGTCGTGGAGGTTGTACCCGTGGTGTGACCGGGTTAGTCTTGCGAGTATCCGCATATTCATCCGCTAACTTAGCGGCCTCTGGTAGAGTCATGGGCCGGCGATCTCTCACCCAGTCTTTGACATCCGTCTGGATGTGATAGTAAAATTGTTCCAGGAGCATTAGTTGCAAAATGTCCTCTGCGGTGGTGGCCTGGCTGCTGTTGACCCAGTTAGAGGCCGACAGGAATAACTGGCATGCCCATTCCACGTAAGAGTCTTTCGTGGTTTTGCGTGAGTCCCTGAATTTTTGTCGGTAGGACTCCGGGGTTACTGCATAACGAGCCAGGAGCACTTCTTTAACCCTGGCGTAGCTATGGATCTCCTGCTCTGGCACGGTCCGGAAAGCATCAGAAGCTTTGCCTGACAGTTTGCCTGACAATATTGCGACCCACTCTCCTCCTATCTATTCGGTGCAGGTTACATTGTCGCTCAAAATCTGCCAGGTAATTATCAATTTCACAGTCTTTTTCATCAAAAGCTTTAAAAGCGCTAAACGGAATCTTCCTTGTGTCTGCTGTGCTGTACTCACTGTTTGGAGAATGTGCGGCTGCTTGTTGGACTGCTGCCAGTTTTAACTGTAGCTCTGCGTCTCTTATTTGTTTAGCCTCCTCCGCTAACAGGTTCATCACTTTCAGCACCACATCCGCCGTTGGGTTCGGACCGAACCATGCTAGCTTCTCTCTCATTGCCTTGCTGGCTGGTGATTCCTCCTCCTGAATCACTGGTGTCCCCATCTCTTGTACTGCTGGCGTTGCTGCAACCAAGTTCTCCTGGTCTAGCTCCATTAATTCTGCTATAATGACCCGCTTGGTTTTGTTGCTAGCAATCCTTCCACGGACTTCCAGTAGTTCTTTCAGTGTATTTCTTTTAAGCAGGGTGTACCAGCCTTCCATTCACTGTTCCCAGTGTCTGCTTGGAATCCTGGTGTAAAGGAAAGTAGAAGGGAAAATCCCGCTGCTGCCAACCAGTTGTGACGGTAGTAGAAAATATCCCCGTCAAGCATTCCCTTCTTCCCATAAAAGAAAATCACCCAATATTCCACGAGTAGGAATATCCCTGGAATCGCCGAATAATCCACACATGAGTCAAAACTTATTGCTGGAAACACGAGACTAACTTTACTGGCGCACAGAACTCACAATTTATGCAGCATAAAACTCCTCCTCTGGGCCCGGCTAGATAATGGAGTTTTAACAATACACACAGCTCAATTGTCTGCTGGCCAGAACATTTACAACTTTTAACACTTTTCAGAAAAGTACTTTCCATCCCACATACAAACATAATTTCAACCTCCCTGTTCGGTACCTGAATACATTCATTCTTGACATTTGGAACTGAACAATATAGACCTTAAAAATAGCAGGGAGAGAATTAAACTGAAGCATATAGGCAATTGCATCAAAGTCCTTCACAATGGCCCCCCCTTTTTCTCCCTGCTCCAGCAACTCGGTTGGACCTTTCCTGGTCCAGTAGGGTTGACGGGTTCAGAGCTTTTAGTCCGAGGTTAAATCCGTTTGGCGTGACAATCCATCGGCATTCCCGTTTTGCTTGCCTGGGCGATAATGAATCGTAAAGTCATAGGGCTGTAAGGCCAAGCTCCAGCGTAGCAAACGGGCGTTGTCCCCTGAAACCCGGTTAAGCCACACCAAGGGGTTGTGATCGGTGATGAGAGTGAACGCCCGGCCATAAAGGTAAGGTGTGAGCTTTTTGAGTGCCCACACCAAGGCCAAACACTCTTTTTCAATGGTGGCATAGCTGACCTCCCTTGGCAACAGCTTCCGACTCAGGTATGCCACCGGGTGCTCCCCTCCATCCTCCCCGATCTGGCTCAGTACTGCCCCCAGTCCAAACATTGAAGCGTCTGTGTGGACAATAAATCTTTTGTTAGGATCTGGGGTAACCAACACCGGAGCATTAACCAGAGCAGTCTTTAGTGCTTGGAAAGCCACCTCGCATTCCGGGGACCACAGGACTTGTCGGGGTAGCTTCTTTTTGGTCAAGTCGGTCAGGGGTTTGGCCAGGGCGCTATAGTCGGGTACCAAGCGTCTGTAATAGCCGGCTGTGCCTAAGAAAGCCATGACTTGTGTCTTGGTGTGGGGAGTGGGCCAATTGGCAACGGCCTCGATCTTAGCCGGCTCCGGCCGTTGCTTACCACATCCTACTCGGTGGCCCAAATATTGTACCTCCGCCATACCCAAGTGACATTTGTCGGATTTCAGGGTCAGCCCGGCCCCCCTGATCCTATCTAATACTACCCCTATGTGTTCTAGGTGCGCTTCCCAGGTATCGCTGTGGATGGCGATGTCATCCAGGTAAGCGCATGCAAAGCTCTGGAGACCCCCAAGTAACTGATCCACCATCCGTTGGAAGGTGGCCGGGGCGTTCTTCATCCCGAACGGCATAACCCGGAATTGGTATAAGCCGAACGGGGTGATGAAGGCCGACTTGGGTATGGCATCTTCTGCTAGGGGAATCTGCCAATATCCCTTGCATAGGTCTATTGTGGTCAGATACTTCCCTGCAGAGATACGGTCAAGCAGCTCGTCCATCCGTGGCATCGGATAGGCGCCCGTAACTGTCTTGTCGTTGAGGCGCCGGTAATCTACACAGAAGCGGGTTGTCCCATCCTTCTTTGGCACTAAGACTACCGGCGAGGCCCAAGGACTTTCTGAGGGCTCGATTACGCCTAGCCGAAGCATCTCATCTATTTCCTTCCGCATCCCTTCCCGGACTGCTTCGGGGATACGGTAAGGGGGCTGTCTCAGGGGTGCCTGTCCTGGAGTCTCTACCTTGTGTATGGCTAGGAGTGTGTATCCAGGCTCCTGAGAGAATGTGGCCTGTTTAATTTCTAGTAAGCGGACAGCTTGAGCCCGCTCTTGCGGCTCCAGCTGTTCACCTAGCTGGACTTTCTTTATCTGGGTCATCCCTTCGTTACTGCCCAATAGGTTGGGAAGGGGTAGGGTCTCTATGTCTTCTCCTGCTGGTGCACAGATAGCGGCTACCTCCTCTGCCCGTTCCTGATAGGCCTTGAGCATGTTGATGTGAAAGGTTCGTTTCACATCTTCATCCTCGCAGCTGGCTATCGTGTAGGTCGTGTCGCATATCTGTCCTATAACTTTATAGGGGCCCTGCCAGGCGGCCTGGAGCTTGTCTGTTCGGACCGGTCTTAATACCATGACCTTTTGGCCTATCTGAAAGCTCCGGTGCCTAGCCCGTCGATCATACCATACCTTCTGGCGCTGCTGGGCCGCCCGGAGGTTCTCTCGCACTGTCTGGGCTAATTCCTCCATGCGGTCCCTCAGCTCCAGGACATAAGGTACAACCGGGGTCCCCTCAATCTCTGTCTGCCCCTCCCAGTGATCCTTGATGAGATCTAAGGGCCCCCTCACCCGCCTCCCATAGAGAAGTTCGAAGGGTGAGAATCCGGTCGATTCCTGCGGCACCTCTCGGTAGGCAAAGAGAAGGTGTGGCAGGAATCGCTCCCAATCCTTGTATGCCCCTGTGAACGACTTCAACATTTGCTTTAGCGTTCCGTTGAAGCGCTCGCACAGGCCGTTAGTCTGTGGATGGTATGGGGAGCTAGTCAGGGTTTTAACTCCACAGGTTTTCCATATCTGCTGGGTTACCTCGGCCGTGAATTGGGTACCTTGGTCGGACAGAACCTCCTTGGGAAAGCCTACTCGGGAAAATACTTTAACTAGGGCCTCTGCTACGGTCTCAGCCTGTATGTTAGAGAGAGCTACCGCTTCGGGGTAACGGGTGGCGTAGTCTACTATGGTGAGTATATACCGCTTGCCGGAACGGCTAGGTTGGGCCAGGGGCCCTATAATGTCCACGGCTACCCTTGTGAACGGTTCTTCAATAATGGGCATGGAAACTAGTTTAGCCTTTGGGTGGTCTCCCTTTTTACCTATACGTTGGCATACCTCGCACGTTTGACAATACGCCCTGACGTCGTCGGATACCCCAGGCCAGAAGAAGTTCTGGGTTACCCGATACCCTGTCTTGCGTATTCCCAAATGGCCTGCCAAGGGTACGTCGTGCCCAATCCTCAATAACTCCTGCCGGTATTTCCGGGGAACTACCAGCTGGCGTTTTTGCTTAGGCCCTGGTGCATTACCCCGGGTCTCGGTGAGCCTGTACAAGCGGCCGTTCTCCCAGATAAATTGCTCCTTCTCTAATCCCCCTTGGCCCCTCCTGGCTTTCTCTCGATACTTTCTGAGGGAAGGGTCTCCGGTCACCTCCCGCCCAAAGTCCTCTGGGGTGTCCCAGGGTAGGGGTTCTACAGTCAAGGGTAGGTTGGGTTGGCTTACCTGGGTCTCAGTAGGAAGTGGATGGCTCTCGGCAGCGCGACTTTGTGCTCTGGTGGTAACTGCGTGGGCCTCCTGAGCGGGGGTAGAGGCGAACGCCGAAGTCAGGGGGCCAATGTCGTTGCCCAAGATGACTTCAGAAGGTAAGTCTTTCATGACGCCCACATGAACATTGCCAGCTCCCGCCCCCCAGTCTAGGTGTACCTGTGCAGTAGGGATACGGTATACTGCCCCCCCTGCCACTCTCACAGCAATTGATTTCCCCGGTTTCTCTGATGCCTTAATAAGGTGTCTTTGTACCAACGTGATGGTTGCCCCACTGTCTCTCAATCCCCGGGCGGTTTTTCCATTAACCATGACCAGCTGACAATGGTGTTTCCTGTTGTCCGTAATAACAGATTGTACCATGAGGGCTTCGTAGAGGATGCCCAATGGTTCTTCCTGACCCAGTTCCTGGGGATCCCAAGCAGAGTCTACACAATGGGCTGCTGCTGGAGGGCGGTACCCAGGTCGAGACCAATTTGACCTGGTGTTGTTGTCCATGGGGCAATTCTGCTTGTAGTGACCCAGCTGTTTGCACCGGAAGCAGCGTTGTTCATTGCCCTCCTGGCGTGGATAGCGAGGGCTAGATGTCACCGGTCTGTTAGGAGGTTGGTATCTAGCGGCGGGTGGGTATGAGGGCACCGTTGGTCGTGGAGGTTGTACCCGTGGTGTGACCGGGTTAGTCTTGCGAGTATCCGCATATTCATCCGCTAACTTAGCGGCCTCTGGTAGAGTCATGGGCCGGCGATCTCTCACCCAGTCTTTGACATCCGTCTGGATGTGATAGTAAAATTGTTCCAGGAGCATTAGTTGCAAAATGTCCTCTGCGGTGGTGGCCTGGCTGCTGTTGACCCAGTTAGAGGCCGACAGGAATAACTGGCATGCCCATTCCACGTAAGAGTCTTTCGTGGTTTTGCGTGAGTCCCTGAATTTTTGTCGGTAGGACTCCGGGGTTACTGCATAACGAGCCAGGAGCACTTCTTTAACCCTGGCGTAGCTATGGATCTCCTGCTCTGGCACGGTCCGGAAAGCATCAGAAGCTTTGCCTGACAGTTTGCCTGACAATATTGCGACCCACTCTCCTCCATCTATTCGGTGCAGGTTACATTGTCGCTCAAAATCTGCCAGGTAATTATCAATTTCACAGTCTTTTTCATCAAAAGCTTTAAAAGCGCTAAACGGAATCTTCCTTGTGTCTGCTGTGCTGTACTCACTGTTTGGAGAATGTGCGGCTGCTTGTTGGACTGCTGCCAGTTTTAGCTGTAGCTCTGCGTCTCTTATTTGTTTAGCCTCCTCCGCTAACAGGTTCATCACTTTCAGCACCACATCCGCCGTTGGGTTCGGACCGAACCATGCTAGCTTCTCTCTCATTGCCTTGCTGGCTGGTGATTCCTCCTCCTGAATCACTGGTGTCCCCATCTCTTGTACTGCTGGCGTTGCTGCAACCAAGTTCTCCTGGTCTAGCTCCATTAATTCTGCTATAATGACCCGCTTGGTTTTGTTGCTAGCAATCCTTCCACGGACTTCCAGTAGTTCTTTCAGTGTATTTCTTTTAAGCAGGGTGTACCAGCCTTCCATTCACTGTTCCCAGTGTCTGCTTGGAATCCTGGTGTAAAGGAAAGTAGAAGGGAAAATCCCGCTGCTGCCAACCAGTTGTGACGGTAGTAGAAAATATCCCCGTCAAGCATTCCCTTCTTCCCATAAAAGAAAATCACCCAATATTCCACGAGTAGGAATATCCCTGGAATCGCCGAATAATCCACACATGAGTCAAAACTTATTGCTGGAAACACGAGACTAACTTTACTGGCGCACAGAACTCACAATTTATGCAGCATAAAACTCCTCCTCTGGGCCCGGCTAGATAATGGAGTTTTAACAATACACACAGCTCAATTGTCTGCTGGCCAGAACATTTACAACTTTTAACACTTTTCAGAAAAGTACTTTCCATCCCACATACAAACATAATTTCAACCTCCCTGTTCGGTACCTGAATACATTCATTCTTGACATTTGGAACCGAACAATATAGACCTTAAAAATAGCAGGGAGAGAATTAAACTGAAGCATATAGGCAATTGCATCAAAGTCCTTCACAGTTACTAATTATTGTAGGCTCCATCACGTGCACTGCTGCTGTATGCCTGCCTACCATCATGTTCCGTACCTTGTGGCTACTGCCACTGCTGCAGCTTCCATACCCCGCTGCTAAACCTCTACTGTCACTTTCATTACCACTGCACAAATGCCGTCACTACTACTACTACTACTAGTAAACCAACACAGCCACACACATTTTCTGCCTTGTCTGCTCCATGCTGTGCTGCTACTGCTCACTCTACTATTGCTGCCTGACACACCATACCCTTTCCACATCCACAGAGTACTGCTGCTGCTCCAAAATAAAATGAGGCTATTTCTTCTTCTTCTCTCTTTCTTCTGACAACGCTTGTGCATGAATAAATACCATTCCAACCCCATTAACACATAATTTTGGATGCTTGTGCAGAACAAGCCACTATTTCGTATGACATTAATATGTATATGTGTAAAAAAAAAAGGGCAGGGATCTACCCTCATTAAGCATAATTTTCGACGCTTGGTCCCAATAAGCCACTGTTTTATTCCAATGACACTGTGTGTGTTTAAACACTGTCTGCTCGAAAAAAGTGACAATTTTGGAATGTTTCTAATAATAAAAAGCATTACACATGCAACATTGCAGTGTGTTTTTAAACAGGACGTTTGTTAACACCGTCAGCCATGTGTTTACCCATAGCAATGTATGGCAGTGTCACTCTGACATGATTTGCTATTGCTATCATTGCGTTAAAGAACTAAGGGGGAAGGGAGGAGACAGAAAAAGAGCAAATATTTATAAAAAAAAAGGTAATGAAAAGATATAAAACATCCGAGTCCTAGGAGACCTCAGATTGATATATACCAATTTTCAGGACAATTTGACCATATTTGATTTGGGCACAAACAAATTTAAAAAGAAAATTCAACAAATTAGACACAAAACGAATTTCAAGAAGTTCTCTCAATCTAACCTGAATCCATTATTGCGTTATTAATTGCTGTTTCTCTGTGGTGTCTCTCTCTCTTGTCTAGTTGAGGCACAAATATAACCACTATGTCCCAGCTGTCTAATCCTTCAGAAGGCTGGAGAAGCGCTGTAATAGGAACGGATGTATCTTCACTTCCTTTATACACTAAGGATGCCTGGGGATGGAGACGACAGATTCTTTGCAAAGTGTGTGTGTGAGTGATAAACATCATCTATAATGTGATAAGATGGCTCTTTTGCCTCCTACTTTCCCTTGCACATTGATTTTGACATCTGTACTACACCACATGTCTCCTTCTACATACACTGTGATGTCTCTGTGAGAGTGCACTTTTATATTCCAACACATTATAGATAAGTGAAGGGCTCCATAGCAGGTCATTGCTCATAGGGTACATCCGCTTGCAACCCATATACGCTGCAAATGTTCGGGCACGGAATGGCAGCATTTTACAGTAGCAGCAACTAGTATGAGATTGATGTAAATCTCACCCATACGCTGAGTAAAAAAATTCACGTGACATACGGTGTAGATTTTCTGGTTTGTTCTGGTTGAGACTCCATGTTGGAGCTGCCAGGATTCTAACCTACTTTTTGGCTGAACATAAGTTCGACTACAAGAGTGAAGTGCAGCATAATGAGGAAACAAAGACATCAAGTTAGCTTGTCAGTACAGCAGAGTGAGAGAAAGATATAGCAGAGTTGAGTTTGCCTGCCAGTTTAATGCTAAAGCCTGCTGGAACCAAGACAAAGCCTGAAACTTTTTGGAGAAACATTTATTCAAGTAAAGCTGCCATTGAACTTCATCTCACTCGTTATTTCTTTAAATCCCTCAATTATTCCCCCTATTTATTGCTTCGGAGCCAAAGCCTAGGGTCCAGCAGTATCCAGGTAGGAGCACTGTGACACACATAAAGAGACAATTTAGGCAGCAACATACCACTCAGCATTTCATACACCTGGGATGCGACAGGAAGGGCCCTGTCGGGAAGCGCCCATTGCATGAGCATATCAGTTACAGTTCTCTCAGTAAAGGGCACAGCACTTGAACACCCTTGATTGAGGGCTTAAGAGACACAGGATACAACTGAGGCCAGCTGTTCTCACCCCTACATGGTGCTGAGAACCCTCCACACTAGCTGACATTCTACAAAAGTTACACTGCACCATAACATCCAAAATGACACTGCTACAGGCCTCTCTTTCTAGGCCAATCTGTCCCTTTTACTGGCTGAGCAATTCTCCAGGAGCTGCAGGGCATACTCGTATGCTCCTCTATCAGGGTGCCACCTCTTCAACCACAGTATGGCAATTACAGCAGCTTACACTTTATTTGGTCTGAGATATCCCTTATAAAACAGATCCAGACTGGCAGCATTGCCTCCTAGAGCAGTTATATAAGCAGTTTGTGGCCACTAGGAGTCTCCCCTTTCCCGTGCTACCAACTCTGACATACAGTAAGAGGGGGTGAAGAACCACCATCACACAAATGAACATCTTTCTAAGCAAATTAACTCTTCCCAACCCCATAAAATGCAACATATTGCATGTTATTGTTGAACTGCATTTCATATGTTTATTGTAATTTCGCCTGTTCATTTGCACTGGTATTGCGCTATATCTGCATTGCACAGTGGAAAGGATTAATGCACAGCCAACTAATACTGAGAGACTTTGGGACTTTATATCTATGCACTGAGAGGTTAGAAATAATCCACAGTTATTATAAGAGACTATGCAACATTTTTAACACAGCAAACAGGCAGTAACATTCATTGGTAAGAAGAGTGCTGCCACTGCCCATACATATCATATTTTAATTAGTGCCATCCTTGGCATTTCTGATCTCTGGTGTTGGCCTTGATTCTTTCACCACTCACCAGCTTGGCTACCGGTTGCTGCAAATATGAAGACATCTGAGCTACTGGTTGTGCCCTCATGGGCATTGGTATTATATGCTGATCGGACATTTGTACTCCAATACAGTCCCCGACCCCCACCTTATTGGGAAGGATCTTGGAGCAGGTGAACCACATAATAATAAATACCTGTCCCAGCTGGTGCTCTAGTGCCATAGTCCTGCATCATTGTTGCCTCTTATGTGTTACTGATAATTGGCTTTCTCTAGTGGACCAGGTTGTGAAGTTGGTTTCCACCTTGTCCAGCAGTCTGCCAGACATGACGAGTCTCCCAGCTTAGCAGGTTTGGTCATTCCTGCCTCCCAGGCTCTGTTGACCCCTTTACATTTAGAAGACCAGCTCCTCTGGATCCTACTCCACTGTTTCTGTGGTTTTGCCCAACAGAGTCCGCACATCCTCTACTGCATGGTCAGCATGGTCACTGTGGCCCAGCAGCTCTTCCAGATGCCAAAGACAGGTTCTGCCCCAGGCACTGGATAGTTATCACACTCAGATCCCTTCTGTGGCAATGGCAATCTCCATCTTATAAAGGATTTTCTTCACTTGGAGCAGTCCTCAATTCCCAGGATTCCCATTCACCAGGATGGGAACAGTGGCATCCTATTGGCTATGCCAATGAGACTCCCCAGACACACTGAAACTTTGGAACTTTCTCTCTATGTACTGAGAAGTTAGATATCTTCCACTATAAGGGACTATGTAAAGTTTGGGTAGTAATAAAAAGTCACACTGACCTTTTGACTGTCTGATTTAACCCTGATGTTTACGTCTGAAGACGTGTTTATGACTGAAAAAACTGCTTAGTAATTCCTAGACTTGTATTGAAACTTTATATAAGTCTATGATGTGATTCTCTACTCCACCCCACACCTACTAGAAGGTCCTAGTTCAGATAGAAACTGTATATAATGAAATCAGTTAGAGCTCCTAGTTATCTGCACATAGGGACCAGTGTGCACTAGTGACCAGAAAAAGACCTTGATATGGGGTGTAACGGACCGTTTCAGAAGACAAGGGGTTAAGATCCGTTTAGGCGATATGCCCCTTTCTGAGAGACAGGCACAGCTACTGCAAAACACCAAACTCCCGAACTGGATACAAAATAGCACTCCAAACTGGAACCTCGCGAATAGCTGCTAGCAGACGAACAGGAAAAGCGTACAGTCAGCTTACACTCCTGGCAATCAGTCTCCAACAGCATACAGGGAATCCCCCCAATGACGAGACAAGGCTCCGTGTTGAGGGTCAGCAGTGGTCTGACTGTACTTCAGATACAGCCTCTTTTATTCATAAAAACAAACATAGTACTGCCCACAGGGTTTTGAAATCCAACCAATCAATATCTTACAACACACAATGCAAGTACAGCAACCAATCGTTCCCGCCCCCTAGAGGACCAGAAGGGAGACTGCGACACAGAACAGATACAACACATCCCCACAATGTATCATGGTTTCCCCCTCTCTGTCCCAGAGACAACCGAGGGCAATCCAATTATCTCTCAGGACAAAGGGGAGATCGCCAATACACACGTGGAGACAACAGGACAGACATCACCATTTAAACACACAATGGGACAATAGAACCACACCCAGCATATTCCTCCCAAGCTGACAAGTTACACTTATTATAAATTGTTACAACTTTGTGAGGTTACATTGTCCATACATATAACTTACATCAATTTAAACAGTATAACTTGGGGGACAAACCTATCCAAAATTCACTTGAATAGGTTCAGGGGTTTAAAAGTTAGCAAAAGTTTCTCAAAGGGCCGTAATCCTGGGGCAGGAGGCTGGCAACCAGCCCCCTCCAAAACACTGTGGCAAGGTTGGTTTCGCCACACATCTCCCCCTTCCCCAGGGAAGACTAAACAGATACCTGACCTCACGCAGGCCGGTACCTGAGTTAGTCTGGCAGCCCACCCACACCCCAATACTGGACCTGTTGAATTTTGGGGCCTGGCTCTGTTCTGTAGGTCCCCAGCTGTTGAGTGGGCATCTGCTACTCCTTGCTTTGTGGTTCTCCAGCTTGGAGCTGTAGGTACTTGGTGGGCAGAGGCCAACTGTGCTCTGCCCAGATGCCAGCTCTTCCGCTGGGGTGAGGGGGGTACAAGCCAGTCCTGTAACAAGGGGGTCGGTGGAGCAGAGGCTAGCGGCTCTCTGCCCTGATGCCAGCTCTTCCGCTGGGAAGGGATCAGTGGGTATTGCAGGCTCATCCCCTGCCCCCTGAACTCGGTTGGGAAGTAGCTGGGAAGGGGAGGGCTCGCTTACCTCCTCCTCCTGGTATCCCTGCGGAGATGGCTGGAGATCTGGTTGTTTGAGGGGGAGACCGACTGTCTCCTCTTTGGCTAAACAGCCCTGTTGCTGGGGGACAGGACCGACTGTCCCTACCCCCTGTGCTGTAAGTGCAGAGACCACAGTCCCATCTGCACAGTTGTGGGGCTTACTGTCTCCCCCTGGTGCGTTAAGCTGCCGCTGGGGAATGGAGACTAGGCTCCCAGTTCCCAACAAATCATGCTGCTGCTGGGGGGCAGGAACAACTACCTCTGCCCCCTGTAACTCAGCCTGCCGCTGGGGAGGGAGGACGTTGCTCTCCTCTCCCTGCATTTCACACTGCCTTCCCGGCATATCACTCTGCTGCTGGGGGGCAGGAACAACTACCTCTGCCCCCTGTAACTCAGCCTGCCGCTGGGGAGGGAGGCCGCTGCTCTCCTCTCCCTGCACTTCACACTGCCGCTGGGGAATGGAGACTGGGCTCCCTCTGTCCCGCAACTGTAACTTCCGATGGAGGTCCACCCAACGTGGCAGCTGACCGTCACCTTCTGCCCGGTATAGTAGGGTCTTGAACACTAGACTCCTCACGAACTTCACGTATTTCTCAGCTGGATTGGGTCCGAAGAAGTTCAGCCGCAACCACATCATACGGTCAAATTCCTCCACAGAGTATCTGTACTCCACTGCTGGTTCCATCCTGGTGCTTTTAGGGTCGCTGTACTGAGACATGCGTTGCCCTTAAGTTGTAAAATACAAAGAAATGGTGTCTCCTGTAGCTGACCTTCTGGCTGTAGGAACGATCCCGCTGCTGCCACCAATTGTAGCGGAGAGGCAGGGTGAAGGGCAATATCTCCGCTGGTAGACAGGAACCATCAGAATGAAATGCAGGTAGCGTGTATAAATCCCATCCCTCCAAGAACTAGACGACACATAGCTTGGAGGTGAACTACTTGGCTGCTAGCAGACGAACAGGAAAAGCGTAAAGTCAGCTTACACTCCTGGCAATCAGTCTCCAACAGCATACAGGGAATCCCCCCAATGACGAGACAAGGCTCCGTGTTGAGGGTCAGCAGTGGTCTGACTGTACTTCAGATACAGCCTCTTTTATTCATAAAAACAAACATAGTACTGCCCATAGGGTTTTGAAATCCAACCAATCAATATCTTACAACACACAATGCAAGTACAGCAATCAATCGTTCCTGCCCCCTAGAGGACCAGAAGGGAGACTGCGACACAGAACAGATACAACACATCCCCACAATGTATCATGGTTTCCCCCTCTCTGTCCCAGAGACAACCGAGGGCAATCCAATTATCTCTCAGGACAAAGGGGAGATCGCCAATACACATGTGGAGACAACAGGACAGACATCACCATTTAAACACACAATGGGACAATAGAACCACACCCAGCATATTCCTCCCAAGCTGACAAGTTACACTTATTATAAATTGTTACAACTTTGTGAGGTTACATTGTCCATACATATAACTTACATCAATTTAAACAGTATAACTTGGGGGACAAACCTATCCAAAATTCACTTGAATAGGTTCAGGGGTTTAAAAGTTAGCAAAAGTATCTCAAAGGGCCGTAATCCTGGGGCAGGAGGCTGGCAACCAGCCCCCTCCAAAACACAGTGGCAAGGTTAGTTTCGCCACATGGGGATACTCTGCCACAGAGTTTAGGCCACCATCCATTTGGCCAGGGTACCAGCCTTCTAAAAAAGTGTAGGACATATAAATTAGGCCTTTTCTCACCACAGACCCATCTTCTGCCAGGCAGGAGACTGGAGAAGCCAGCTCAATATCTTGCCTGCATTGTTTTGAACTTGAGTTCCTTCAGGAAAGAAGTACACTGGTATACTGCAAACCCTGACTTCCTGGACTTATTTTCCATTGGGATGTACCACACCTTGCATCCCCTTCGGAGAGCAGCAACATGTGATGACACTTTGACTGTGTCTGGGGGATCCAGCAAAGAGTTGGGACCACCCCAAAACCAGCAGCTTTATTACATCAACAAGCCCAGTAACATGGTATCTCATACATTGCAGGATCATGGGTTTCACTGCTCCAACCTCACACTAGGGTCCTAGAGTGGTACACCAATTTGCGAGCATCACTCTCCCCCACTCAGGAGGTTCTGTCAACAGATAAGGCTTTGCCTCAGGTGTTTTCTGTCTCTTTGAGCTGCGTGGTTTGGTCTTCTCAGGCACCATTCTTTTAACAACAAGAATGCCATAAACTGCCTGGCTGGGTTTGACTTAGCACTTCCACCTCAAATGAGAACTGTTCTTCTGTCAGTCCATGGAGCTGCCACTAGATGTCCTCAATGCACTTGTCAGAGAGCACAGCACAGTTCCTTCTACTAGAATAACCTGCCAGAACAAAGTAAGACACCATTAAAAAACATATGTTCTGTTCCCCAAAGCATAGCAGTACATCATGTGTGGGGGGGGGGGAAACAGACAAAACCTTTTTAAACATAACCATTAGAACATAAGGCTGTCCATAACAGTAAAGTGGGTGTCATATGGGTTTTATGCTGGTATATGGGAGCTGTCTGACAGTACTATTTGGGCTCCATATGGTGAGGTGAAGGAGGGCCATAATACAGTTTTTTCCCAGGGCCCCCCAGCAGCTTGAATCTCTCCCTGGCTGTAAAGAACACCAGTGTTATATTGTAATTTTGTAAGCATTAGCTCTGTATGTCTGTATGTATCTCACAGAATAGTTGCTTTTCAGCACGGACAAACTCTAATTACAGATCTCCTCGTGAAGATTTACTCTTATACTCTGCAAGAAATATCTTTGTACCTCCTAGGCAACTGTAGAAACTGTTTGCAATGCAGCTTATCCTAATCCAAGTGAAATGGCTTCCAGAAGTGGATTCGGCAAAACCAGTTAAGCCATAGCGTCCAGCTCCGAACATAGAAGCAGGTATCTCAGCTCTGAATGTAGTAATATAATAAATGTACCACAGACATGTAATAAATAATGAGAAAAACAAACTGAAGTTGAAGAGACAGAATAGAATAAATGGATGGAATAGATAGATAGATAGATAGATAGACATGAACTCCTACCCATCTGCCCAGAGCTTTTAATCAGAGTATCCTATAACTAGATTCTACATCGCCCTGAAATTTGCCAAAAGCCCAGGAGAGGAAAGACTTTTAGTGTAGGTCCCATCTGTTAGAAGCCAGTGTGTCGTTGGTAGATGGGCCCGACATAATTTTTATAAAAAATGTGGGCAAAGAGCTTCTAATACTCAGATAGTAAGTATAGTAATGATGCAGTTTACTTTATTTATGTTTCTTTACTTCACAAGTTAACCCACAAGTTTAGCTCAGGTGCATCTGTACCTCTATCAGTACCACCTGGATTCAATTAGCAGGCTGTGCGTGCTCAATCTGTACCTGTTGATCTCTGGGTTTGGGGAGTTTACTTTATTCATGTTTCTTGTAGTCCTTGTTTGCTTTTGCATTGCAGTCATGGTCATGTGCACCTAAACCCCGTTTTTCATATTATATATATATATATATATATATATATATATACATACTAGATAATGGATAGATAGAACTGTCCACTTTCAGAAACCAACAAGTACACCTTCCTGGGACTAAAAATTAGCCCATCAGGGAGCTTTAAGGAAGCCATAGAAACACTAAAGACAAAGCGTGCAAAACCTTCTATGCCATAAGAAGGCATCTGAATCATTTCAAAGTACCACTGACCGTCGGGCTTAAAATCTTTGATAACATCATCGCCCCAATCCTCCTGTATGGGAACTAAGTCAGGGATCCTGATACATACCCAGACTGGTCAAAGTGGGACTCTAGGCCAACAAAAATATTCCATCTAGAATTCTGCAAACACCTCCTCCAGGTCCATCAGGGCACCTCTGTCGAGCAGAGCTGGGCAGATTCACATTATACCTTACTGTCCAGAAGAGGGTGCTATCATTCAGAGTTCATCTACAGAGCAGCAGTCCCAGCTCCTTCCATCAAGTTAAGGAAAGAATAACAAGAAACCAAGATAACCAAGATTACACAATGCCATGTGTTATCAGAGTCTGTTATTTAGCTTGGCTACATCTGTACATACCCAAGTGGGGCAGACTGTGCCAGCGGTGCGACCAGGAGGCTGTGAAGGATAAGGCCCATTTCCTGCTGTGATGCCCTAAATACTCAGCAGTGAGGGACACTCACTTCAGGAGACTGTCTGATCTCTGCTCTTCACCTCCATGGAGGAGAAAAATAGACTATTCATACTGCTGGCGGAAGAGGATAACAGAGCAGCCACAGCAGCACAATATGTCAGTGCCTGCCATAGACTGACAGGAGCCTGATAGCCCCTTGACTCCTATACCCCCACCCTGGATGTATCCCTATCCTCATCCACCACCCCTATCCAATTATTTCCCACTTGCTTTGGCAATGCTTATAAAGCTGATTTAAATTTGATATTAGATAGATAGATAGATAGATAGATAGATAGATAGATACTGGATAAACAAATGTGCCATCTTTCTATTTTTCTATGTCTGTGTTACACTGCTCGATGACAGTAAATCTCAGTAACAGGGTGTGCATTGTTGCGATTCTATAAATAGATACCTTCCAGTACTTGTGGACAGTCGCTCCGCTTCAGTCTTATTTCATCTTTTCTATAGTTGAATAGAAATGTCATGAGAAGAAACCATTTCTGCCTCTGAGCTGAGGGCAGGATTTTACAAACATAAGAAAGGTGACCAGGTATTGTAGGCTATAGCTCATAAATACCGAGGTGGGTAAATAGAAAACCTACGGAGGTCTCTAAGTTATAACGCTTTCTATTGACTTGCTGATTATTACCAAGATGTCCAAAATGAAGCCCAAAACACTTTACAGTGAAACAAGATTCATCACTCCACAGAACGTATTTTCTCTCTCTAGTGGTGGCACATACTACCACTCCACTTTGCACCTGCTCAGCCATAGAAAGCCATTTCATGAAGTCTCTGAAACACAATTTTTGTGCTTTGGAACTCTGTTCTCATGCACTTATTTTAAGTTTTGATGGTGTCTATCTCTCTGCCCGGCAGCCGCCTCCCCAGTCCATGCATCGGTGCTGAGGAAGATCTGGATCAGTGTGAGCACTAGTCAGACATTCGCTCCTGGAAGGTTGCCAACTTACCATGCCTATCAGAGACACAGGATGTCAAGCCAATTAGCCTCTGGATTAGTGTCTAATCAAAGGACTCTTGGTCGGTGCCTGTGATTTTCTATGTGTCCTGGCTCCTGTGAATTGATCTGTGAATAGTGTTCATTCCATATCTTGCTTAACTATCTTCCATGTACTGACTTTAGCTTGGCTCCTGATTAACCTCTGGTCTACTGTTTTGGCTTCTACTTACTTTCCTGGTTTTGACACTGGTTAGCTGACTACTTTTCCATTTTCCCTTTTGGTCATCCAGTAAAGTCTGCTGCCTGTGAGCTTAAAACCGTTTTCTATTACCTTACTCCACAAATATAACCTGGGTCCCTAGCAACTAAGTCCATCCAGCCTCATGGCGGGCTCTGATAAACACCTAGGGATTTCCTTAGATTCTACCTGGAGTGGTGTGGGAGAATTGGTAGCAGTTTTGAGATTGATGGCTGTAGTTCCAGACAATGACCTCCCTGTTTTACTTATCTTGGCTTAACATGTTAAGAATAACACAATTTTTTGCTATATTATGTAGGGACATGTATACACTCTATTTGTTTCCATGTGGCCAACTTATGGTTGTGATGTGAATTGCAGCCTGCCAAAGGTTTTTGTAGAGGCATGTCACAAAAATGCATTGAATTTGTTAATGGTAAACACTCCAACCTCTTTCCAGGCCTTGCGCCACATGGAGGACAGGGTGCCAGGAAACCGGACTGTCCAACCTAAAGCTGGAAGTTTGACCACCCTATTAGGAAGAGTGTTCACTGACTGCAGGGGATGGGTTACAGGTAGGGAAGAGCTAATCGACTTCGGATGCTTCATCCGAAGTCAATTCGCATAAAACTTTGCATAAAACTTTGCGGGAGCTCAGAACAGTATTAGAATGTATTATCTTCGAAGAGCTGAAGTTATTGTTTCGCAAAGTCTGGCGAGACTTCATGTAATTACTTCGTAATTAATTATTACTGTAAAAAACCTTGATATCGAACTCGGGTTCGGCACAAAGGCTCCCATTCCATACAGTATTATGCAAATCGACTTTGGATGAAGCATCCGAAGTTGATTCGCTCATCCCTAGTTATGGGCCTTGAAATGAAGTATTTTCAACATTTCCTGGAGATATTTGTTTAGGATCAAAGTCTGACAGGTACTAGTTGTGCATGCCCAGAAAGCTTGCGTTATGGCTGCGCGTAACCCGCACTACCCCTCTCCTATGCTCATGTGGTCTTCCAGCAATTCAGAGGAGCCTGACAGATCTTTGAGGACAAAACAGAGAAGGTGGGAGCCTGAGCATTTGTCCAGGGAAGAAAGCCAGGTTTCTGCACTGCTTCACAGAGAAGATCCCTCGCCTATCGTTTCACCACGGCTGGTTCAGCTGGTTCCGGTGCAGGGTGAGTTTCAATCTGCGTTATGCACAGTCCTTAGGTCATCAGATGAGGTATCTGCTCACTCCCTCCCCATTCAGTGTTGGCTTGGTTTTGCTTCCACAAAATCAAACCCCCTCCCCCTAGAATTCATAAGGATTTATTTTTCTGTGTTGTAAGCCCTTTGGGGAATCATATTGCAAATGAAGTAAAGGAGGAAATTTGGTCCAAATAAATGTGCTAATATTTGGTATTTGATAATGGTTCATCAACAAGAAAAAGGCTATTTTTGGAACACAGAACTTATGACCGTAAACTCAAGGTAGCAAAAACCGATGCCCTTGGCTGGCTGGAAAGCCGCAGACTAAACATGGCCCTGCAGGTGACCCAAAAGATCCTGATGAGTGAAGTTGCACTGGGGTCATGGTTAGACCTGTATAGAACGGAAAGTTGTGGTGAAACCAGAGACTGGTCCCACGACAATTTTGATCAACACTGATTTTTTTCCACTAAATATTCATACCTCCCAACTGTCGCTGATCCAATGGGACAGTTCCTGATTTCAGATGCTGTCCCGCAGTCCCCCAAAGGCTGTGGATCTCTGCTCCACCATTTGCCAGACCATGCACTCCCCAGCCGGCAGGCACAATGCAGTGACGACATCCCACCTGCTGTGCTGAGCAGAAGAGAGCAAAACCTGTGGGATGAGTGGGCGAGCAGGGTAGGTGAGTATTACTTTTTTACTTTACTAACACTACAGGGGCAGCGCTATTGTAAGGGGACACTAAGGGGGCATAACTACTGTGTGGGGGCACTAAGGGGGGCAGCACTACTGAAGGGTAGCAACCAGTGGGCTATCTGCAATGGAAACAGAACACGTGGGGCATGGGGTGGGCAAACACACTAAACTCCTTAATCTCTTGCCAACAAGAAAACACTGCAAAGACTCCACAAAAGCAAGACACAAAATGGGACAGAACAAAAAGTAGATCTAGAAGTTGTCTTAAAAAAACTTGTCTATAATGTTGTAAATTAAACAAAATTGTGGTGCTAACATTTCATAATATAATATGTTGCATAATATGTTGTAAATCTATACACTTTTCAGGTTCATTAATGTCTCTGCCCCATTCTTTTGTCTTCCTTTACATCATACTACATATTAACCTCAAGAGGGCAGTATTTCTTCATGAGCCGTGTCTCAGGCAATCGTTATTGAATATTAAACTGCGCTGACAGGGAAGTTGGCCCAGTTTTCAAATTGTTAAAAATCTATTGTTCATTGATTGTTGATTGTTAATGGATGCACAAATTTGTGGATAATAATTTTTTCAATAATCAGTTTAAAAACCATGGCCACTTATATTCCAGCTCATATTTCAGCCACATCTCAGCTACTTGTCGACTGCCAAGCAGTACATATATAACAGCGCCATCAGCATAACCTCAGTGGTCCTAACCACTGCTGTGATGTACCATTCAAGCTGATGATTGGCCACAGAGATCATGGGACTAAGCCACTTCCTACGGGG
This sequence comes from Bufo gargarizans, assembly GCF_014858855.1. Classification (NCBI taxonomy): domain Eukaryota; kingdom Metazoa; phylum Chordata; class Amphibia; order Anura; family Bufonidae; genus Bufo; species Bufo gargarizans. The sequence continues at coordinate 48,281,858 of NC_058084.1, forward strand.
ATTGCAAGCGTCTGGTAAAGGCGGAGGTATAGGTATGGCAGGACCACGGACAGGTGAGTGTGTTTTTATCGTAATGAGGCACAGATTAGGACCATATAGGTTGTCAGCTCCTAGACTGGACAACCCCTTTAACCTTTCCTGGAGACCCGCACATGTACGGTGGAAGTCCAGTGTTTAAAAAAGGCAGCGGGCACCATAGCCGCCAGGTTTATGCTGTTTTTAATGTCTCTGATCGTTGTTTATGCTGAGCGCAGACATTTAACCCCTCAGATGCCGTAGTCAATGGTGACCGCAGTAGTCAATGGTGACCACCGCATCTGGGTCATCTTTCGCCAGGAGCGCTGTGCTCCCGGGGCCCAAGCGGCTTCTCCACACTAAGATCAAGGGAAGCCATTCATTGTCTGCAATAGCCTGGGGCCTATGCTATTACAGCTGCAGTTGTTAAGGAACCCCAGCCTCTGCAGACCTCCATAACAGCATGGCAAATATGTAATTCGCTGCAAATATAGATCTGAAAATCACATATTTTAGCCCCCTAGGGGGGCTTAAATAAAGAAAAAAAGTTTTAAAAAATATATAAAAAATCACCCCCTTTCCCCATCATAAAAACACCATAGACATTGCCGTGTCCCAAAATACCTGGAATATTAAAATATAAATATATTTATCCCATAAATCAAAAGCAAGAAAAATCTAAAATGGTAGTTTTTTTCATTGCTTCAACTCCCCCAAAAATGCTGATTAAAAAGTGATTAGAAAAAGTTATACACACTCCAAAATGCTGTCAATAAAAACTTCAGATCACCTCCCAAAAAGTGAACCGTCACTGAGCTCCGTAGATGTAATAAAGATAAAAAAAAATATGGCAGTCAGAATATGGAGATGAGAAGAAAAAAACATTTTTTTCCAAAGTTTTTTTTCAGTATTAGCACACAATAAAAACTATATAAATGTGGTTTCGTTGTAATCGTACTGACGCAGATGCCTGCCCGTTTTTATACACACAAGTTTTAATTGTCAGAAGAAAATGTATTTGTCTTGCACTGCTGAACATAAGTATTTAACACCTGAGAAAATCAGTGTTGATATTTGGTACAGAAGCCTTTGTTTGCAATTACAGAGGTCAAACTGTTTCCTGTAGTTCTTGACCAGGTTTGCACACACTGCAGCAGGGATTTTGCCCCACTCCTCCACACAGATCTCCTCTAGATCTGTCAGGTTTCGGGGCTGTCGCTGAGCAACACAGAGTTTCAGCTCCCTCCAAAGATGTTCTATTGGATTTAGGTCTGGACACTGACTAGGCCACTCCAGAACCTTGATATGCTTCTTATGAAGCCACTACTTGGTTATCCTGGCTGTGACCCAACTTCAATGCTCTGACTGAGGGAAGGAGGTTGTTGCTCAAAATCTCACAATAAATGGCCCCATTCATCCTCTCCTCAATACAGTGCAGTCGTCCTGTCCCCTTCGCAGAAAAGCACCCCTAAAGCACGATGTCACCACCCCCATGCTTCACAGTAGGGATAGTGTTCTTGGGATGCAACTCATCCTTCTATTTCCTCCAAACACAACAAGTGAAGTTTAGACCAAAAAGTTCTACTTTGGTCTCATCTGACCACATGACTTTCTCCCATGCCTCCTCTTGATCATACAGATGGTCATTGGCAAACTTTAGACGGGCCTGGACATGTGATGACTTGAGCAGGGGAACCTTCCGTGCAATGCATGATATGAAACCATGACGGCGTAGTGTTCTACTGACAGTGACCTTTGAAACTGTGGTCCCAGCTCTCTTCATGTTATGGACTAGCTCCTCCCTTGTAGTTTTGTGCTGATTCCTCACCTTTCTTATCATCAGTGATACCTTGCATGAGATCTTGCATGGAGCCCCAGTCCGAGGGAGACTGACAGTCGTCTTTAGCCTCTTCCATTTTCTAACAATTGCTCCAACAGTTGATCTATTTTCACCAAGCTGCTTGGCGATTGCCCCATAGCCCTTTCCAGCCTTGTGGAGGTCCACCATTTTGTCTCTGGTGTCTTTTGACAGCTTTTTGGTCTTGCCCATGGTAGTAGTTGGTGTCTGACTGACTGTGGGGTGGACAGGGGTCTTTAAAGAGCTCAGACAGGTGCTACTAAGTTAGATTAATCAGTGGAGTAGATGTGGACTTTTTAAAGGCACAGTAACAGGTCTTTGAGAGCCAGAATTCTTGCTGTTTCTCAGGTGTTCAAATACTTATGTTCAGCAGTGCAAGACAAATACATTCTTTAAAAATCATACAATGAAGGAGTACAGGAGCATGGGCCAGCAGATTATGGAGGTAGTAACCAGGCCCAGTTCAATTAGAATAAAATATTTCATTACTGAGTAAATGATGAGAGTTGAGGTACAAAAAGCAGCAAAAGACACAGTTCCAAATTCTATCATAGTATAGAGTAGTCTTCTCCCAATAGCTGTATATGGGCAGCAGCAATAGTAATGCTCCCTGACTCTCCTTCTAAGGACACTTCGAAGTCTCTTCAAATACCCACAGGTGTGCTTTTCTGTTCATGTTAACTCTCTGCAATTTCTGAGCTGAGGGGTGCAGAATTTAGATCCAGGTGGCCAGTCTATCTCAAAGTGTAGTGGGAGCCTTTCAACAGCAGTAAGGTATCTTGCCATAAACAAGCAGTGCCTTACTGACATTATCTTGCATGGGCGTAATGGTTCTGTACCTTCTAAGATGATTTTTCCTTCAGGGGTACTCTGATGGTAAAGCTGCTTCTTTAGCATCTGTAGTCTCAGAGGGAAACATGTTCTGCACTTAGGTCTAGTATGCAGGAGCTTTCACATGTAGGTCTTGTCTGTAGCTCTGCTCTGCTAAGACTTCCTAACTAACTAACTAACCAACAAAGGGGCATGCCCAGTCCATTACCCTAATAACCTAACCAGGTCTTCCAGTGTTAACAACATATTCTCCATACATTGCTCTTAGGTATACACAGTGCATAAAGAAATAACATCACTTTCCTCACACTTCTACCCCAAATACAGTCCACTATATTTTCCTCCCCTATCCACACCTCAGCCTTCCTGTGCTATTGTTCTACCTTCTCTAACTATATAGCCATCCTGCACCTTCAGTCTTAACCAGGGGTTGTCCGACTCTTTGTAAATGAAGAGCTTTCCCATGTCCTCTCTGGCAACTTCATAAGTTTCATAAATTCTAATAAAAAAAAGTATAATATGTAAACTCCCTCCAGGTGCAAAGAGGGTGGTGCCATTGCACCTTGTTGTATACAGAGGCTCCCCCCATCTTCTATGTAGCGCCCCCACCTCTGTGATGTACAAGCCAGGCAGTCCCTGCAGTCTCAAGTAAACACATTCTGCACATGTGCAGTAAAGGGATGGAGACCATCAGGAAGATAGGCAATCAACCCTCCCTTTACTGCGCATGTACAGAAGAAGATCACGCAAGACTTCAGAGACTGTCTTGCTGATATACACAGAGGTGGAGATGTGACATAGAAGATGGAAGGGTTCTGGGTGCAGCAAGGTGCAACAGCACTGCCCCTGTTGCACCTAGGGGGTAATTTACATATCATAAAAGTTTTTTTTTCTTAGGATTGACAGCATGAAGATGTCAGAGAGGACATGGGACTTGTCTTACAAGTGTGAATGAACAGCTGCCAACAGTTTCACATAGTGGTATGTGGTGACAGATGCCCTTTTTAAAGAAATCTGTCACTAAATACATTTCAGAAGAACCAGGTGACATAGGACATGTACGCTAGTCAGCTGAACTTAAAGCTGTTGTTTCCCATATCAATCTGTAGAAATTAGGCATTTATGAATATGCAAATTAGCCCCTAGGTGCAAAGAGGGTGGTGCCCTTACACCTGGTTGCACCCAGAGGCTCCACTCACTCAATTACAGAACGCATCCCTCATCTCTTTAAATGACAGGCCAAGCAGTAAAGATGTAATCAGGCCAGCCGGTGGATTCAGTACTGCTCTGTGTTTGGCTCAGGCATAGAACGGAATCCATTGGCCAGCAAGTAAGGTACTGCACAAGCGCCTACCAGTGAAATTATTAGGCATTTACTGCCTAGTGCAATGGCCAAGTTTGGGGTGGCCCCAATGCTACACTGGGTCCCCTCTACACTATCGAGGTGTCACAACGTGTTGCTGCAGTCAGGGTCTGCAGTAAACCAGTGTGCTTCTTTACTGGAGGAATTCATGTGCAAAACAATGCAGGTGAGGCGAAGGGCTGGCTTCTCCAGTCTCCTCCCAGGCAGAAGGCTTTGATGCTGAGGAAAAGTCTGATGTAGCTGTATCTCTTTCTCTCAGAAGGATGGTATCCCTGGACAAAGGCTGGTGATCCAGGGTCTGTGGCAGAGTATCCCTGTCTCAGTGTCTTCTTCTGGTCTCTCAATAGTCTGGCAGAGTCTCCCTCTTCTAAGCACTGTTCCCTAACTGCAGAACCCTAGGGTCTCTGACTGCTCTCCTTAAATACAGTTTCTAGCTGACGTAGAAGCATTCTAGTGGGAGTGGTGGAGTAGAGAAAATAAGCACAAACAGTTACAATGTTTCAACTCCCATCTGTCATAGACTTTCATAAGAGCTTCAATTATACTCAATGACAATGACACAGCAGTTTTTACGGACAAAAACAGGTTTTCAGACATAATAAGATACCTAAACCAGACATTCAAAAAGTCAGTCTGTCTGGTTTTGGTGGTAAACAAGTCTGACTTTTCCCTTCAAAACATGCTTTCTTTAAACTCAATGGAAGCTGTGAAAAATTACCAGCTTCTCATTCAAAGTCCCAAAAGTCTTTCAGTATTCATTACCTCTTTCCACGGAGCCTCACAAATACAGTGCAAATGAACAGGATATATATCACACCAAACATATGAAATACAGTTACACAGTATTAAACAGTATAATTCATTGCAAGTTAACACTTTAAAGTGAAATAAAGAAATAAATTGCTTTCTTTGCATAGGGGGAACAGGGCAAATATTCACAAATGCCCAGACTTTGAAGTACCCCTACTCCAGACCACTGCACTGGCACTGTCATTCAAAGAGGTGGGGGCGTGGCCTGTAAGTGAGTGAGCAAGGCTCTAGGTGCAACGAGATACGCCCTCATTGCATCTAGGGGCTAATTGGCATTCTAATAAAAGACTGATTTACAGATTACAGGCACTTATTGTCATGGGGACAACAGGATTAGATTTAGATGAATAGTGCACATGTTCCATGTCAGCTGGTTCTAGTGATATATATTTAGATTACAGGGCACTTATTGTCATGGGGACAACAGGATTAGATTTAGATGATTAGTGCACATGTCCCATGTCAGCTGGTTCTAGTGATATATATTTAGTAACAGATACCCTCTAATATCTCTGCTCAGTAGCCAAGTGGGTGGACTGATCATTGATTGACAGCAATCGCTGTATCGTGTATACAAAAATTGATATCCCTCTTAACAGACTCTGCATTACCAGAGATGAAGAAATTAGGAAGGTTTCAACCAACCCTTACTCCTGGAAATAATGGGTAGAAGGACGGGTGAATGATTATTGGGCACTCTTGCCCCAATATAGGAAGTGGTAAGAGCCAAGGCATTGAAGGGCTTCTTTCCGCATATTGCCCCTCTGTATAAATGCTATAAACCAGACATTGGAGAAGACTTTCTAGAAGTTGGTGTCTACTAAGCTATAGCCCTCATTAGCTGTGTTTGTCCCATTTGGAGCACAAGTTGGGTTTTCTTTATTTTGTTTTCTGAGTAGGCCTAGTAATCCAATCAGCAGACAGGAACATTAACTGTAATAAGAAGGAATGCAGGAACTACTTTATCACCTACTCAGTTTATTTGCATGACCAGATCTTGGCTCGCTCCCAGGGAAAGATCCTAACCTGTGTTTATACAAATAATTAATTTCTTACTCCAGAGTAAATGTAATCTTGGCTCGGAGCTCAATATTTCATTTTTTATTGCAGGTAATAAAGGATTGAAAGTAATCCTTTTGTTACATGGAATTCTGTTCTACTTAGTCTGCAGAAAATATATGTATCTCTGGAGATGCTGAGTCAGCAACATATGGATACAGTGTACTGTATACTGTACTGTGACCTGATTGCTATCCAAGTCACAGTTATAGACAAACACAATCTAAACGAATAACCACTTGTAAAAATTCATATATATATCCACAAGGGAGAAAATCCACAAGGGAGAGTATATATCCACAAGGGAGAAAAAGTAAGTGAATCCTTGAATTTAAAGAAAACCTGACATTAAATTTTTTTTTCCATAAATTAATAGTACAGGTGAATTTGAAAAGATTTGCCATATATATTTTTTTATGGAAACAACCTTCATTCTACTCCATATCAGACTCTTCAGCTCCCTCCACCCAACACTAACTTCACTGTTCAAAGAAACTGAAGATGGGTTGCCTGCTCACTGAAGGAATGGATTGCATAGAAGTCCATAGAGGTTAGAGGAGGAGGAACAGGGAGGGCACCTAGAGAGAGACAGAGAGACCGGCAGGCTTCAGCTTGTTTGTAACTGATTTACTGTCTAACTTTACTGTTAGATTAGCATCTAAACTTAGTGCTGCTGCTTCTGAGGTTGCAGTAAAGAGAGTTAGGAAGCTGATTCTCCTGTTTCTCCATGTGTAGAGAAGAAGCTGATATGATTCCAGTTAGCTTCTACCACCAGCTGAGAGAAAAATTAGAATTAGGCTAGTCTTACACTAGCATTGTAAGACTGTATGCAATGGTTTTCGCTTGGGCGATTCTCATCATCAGAGATGGCCCTGTTGTTCGTTTCGCGGTGAACTTTAAGCGTTCATGATTTCCCGAACATGCAAACATATGGCAATGTTCGCATGTGCCATATTCTTTTGCATTGCGCCAAACTTTGACCCGAGACACATCCATCAGGTGGGACAGGACAGTCAATTGAGATGTTTCAGCACATGGACACACCACCACCCTATAACAGAACCCGATCTGGCAGCCATTTTACATTCTGTGTTTTGCAAGTGTACGGAGAGGCTGCTTTGTGGAGCAGGGACAGACTGTTAGGGACACCAAACGCTAGCTAATAGGTACTACAAAAGTCCTTTTAAGGACTGGCATAGGTGTGCTATCGATAGGTGTGATATACTGAGGGGTGTGATATACTTATAATATACTTTCAGAAAATATATTATAGTGCATTTGTATTGTGCAGCAGTTGTGTGCAGTTCTTCTGAGATACTGCAGCTATATAGAGGTACAAACGCTATTGGAGTAACTAATTGCAACTGGTGTGATATACCTGTTGCCCCCCAAAAAACTGATTGAGGGGTGTGATATACCTATAATATACTTTCTAACAATATAGTGCATTTGTATTGTGCAGCAGTTGGGTGCAGTTCTGCTGCGATACCACAGGTATATAAAGGGACAAGTGCTATTGGAACAACTATTTACAACAGGTGTGATATACCTGTTGCCCCACAAAAAAAACTGATTGAGGGGTGCAACATACCTGCTTCCACAAAATACTAATTGAAGAGTGCTATATACCTGCTTCCACCAAATATTGATTGAGGCCTGCGATATACTTGCTTCCACAAAATACACATTCATGGGTGCAATATACCTGATTCCACAAAATACTGATTAAGGGGTTTATATATACCTGCATCCACAAAATACTGATTAAGGGGTTTGATATACCTACTTCTACAAAATACAGATTGAAGGGTGCGATATACCTGCTTCCAAAAAATACTGAATAAGGGGTTCTATATACCTGCGTCCTCAAAATACTGATTGAGGGGTGCGATATACCTGCTTCCACAAAATACTGATTAAGGGGTGCGATATGCCTGCTTCCACAAAATATTGAATAAGGGGTTTTATATACCTGCTTCCACAAAATACATATTGAGTGTTGCAATATAACTGCTTCCACCAAATATTGATTAAGGGATTCTATATACCTGCTTCCACAAAATACTCATTAAGAAAATTGTTATACCTGCTTCCACCAAATATTGATTGAGGCTTGCAATATACCTGCTTCTGCAAAATACTGATTAAGGGGTTTGCTATACCCGCTTCCACAAAATACAGATTAAGGGATGCGATATACCTGCTTCCACAAAATATTGATTAAGAGGTTTGATATACATGCTTCTCACAAGCAGTCCAAAATGGATCAGTTTTGCCCTTAATGCATTCTGAATGGATAAGGATCCACTCAGAATGCATCAGTTTGGCTCAGTTTGGCTCCGTTCCGCATCCATTCCGCTTTGATTGCAGCGTTTTGGTGTCCGTCTGACGAAACTGAGCCAAACGGATCCGTCCTAACATACAATGAAAGTCAATGGGGACGGATCCCATTTCAATGGATCCGTTCCCAATTGACTTTCAATAGTGTTCAAGACGGATCAGTTTTGGCTATGTTAAAGATAATACAAACTGATTCCATTCTGAATGGATGCATGCGGTTGTATTATCTGAAAGGATACGTTCGTGCAGATCCATGACGGATCCTCACCAAACGCGAGTGTAAAAGTATATTGATTGAGGCCTGCGATACACCTGCTTCCACAAAATACTGATTAAGGGGATTGATATACCTGCTTCCACCAAATAGTTTTTCTGGGGTTCTAGATACCCGCTTCCACAAAATACAGATTGAGGGGTGCGATATATCTGCTTCCACAAAATACTGATTAAGGGGTTTTTATATACCTGGTTCCACAAAATACTGATTGAGGGGTGCGATATACCTGATTCCACAAAATATTGATTAAGGGGTTCTATATACCTTCCTCCACAAAATACAGATTGAGGGGTGCGATATACCTGCTTCCATCAAATATTGATTAAGTCTTCTATATACCAGCTTCCACAAAATACTGACTGAGGGGTGCGATATACCTAAATCCACAAAATACTAGTTAAGGGGTTTGATATACCTGCTTCCACAAAATACTGATTTAAGGGTGTGAAATACCTGCTTCAACAAAATACTGAATAAGGGGTTTCATATACCAGCTTCCCCAAAATACAGATTGACGTTTGCGATATACCTGCTCCCACCAAATATTGATTAAGGGGTTCTATATACCTGCTTCCACAAAATACTGATTAAGGGGATTGATATACCTTGCTTCCACCAAATATTGATTAAGGCCTGCAATACACCTGCTTCCACAAAATACGGATTAAGGGGATTAATATACCTGCTTCCACCAAATATTGATTGAGGCCTGCGATACACCTGCTTCCACAAAATATTGATTAAGGGGTGCGATATACTTGCTTCCACAAAATACTGATTGAGGGGTGTGATATACCTGCTTCCACCAAATATTGATTAATGGGTTCTATATACCTGCTTCCACAAAATACTGGATTAAGGGGATTGATATACCTGCTTCCACCAAATATAGATTGAGGCCTGCGATACACCTGCTTCCACAAAGTACTGATTAAGGGGATTGATATATCTGCTTCTACCAAATATAGATTGAGGCCTGCGATACACCTGCTTCCACACAATACTGATTAAGGGGATTGATATACCTGCTTCCACCAAATATTGATTAAGTCCTGCGATACACCTGCTTCCACAAAATACTAATTAAGGTAATTGATATACCTTGCTTCCACCAAATATTGATTAGGCCTGCAATACACCTGCTTCCTCAAAATACTGATTGAGGGGTGCTATATACCTGATTCAACAAAATACTAGTTAAGGGGTTTGACATACCTGCTTCCCCAAAATACTGATTGAAGGGTGCGATATACCTGATTCAACAAAATACTAGTTAAGGGGTTTGATATACCTGCTTCCCCAAAATACTGGTTGAAGGGTGCGATATACCTGCTTCCACATAATACTGAAAAGGGGTTTCATATACCAGCTTCCCCAAAATACAGATTGAGGTTTGCGATATACCTGCTTCCACCAAATATTGATTAAGGGGTTCTATATATCTGCTTCCACAAAATACTGATTAAGGGGATTGATATACCTGCTTCCACCAAATATTGATTGAGGCCTGCGATACACCTGCTTCCACAAAATACTGATTAAGGGGATTTATATACCTTGCTTCCACCAAATATTGATTAACGCCTGCAATACACCTGCTTCCACAAAATACTGATTAAGGGGATTGATATAGCTTGCTTCCACCAAATATTGATTAAGGCCTGCAATACACCTGCTTCCCAAAAATACGGATTAAGGGGATTGATATACCAGCTTCCACCAAATATTGATTGAGGCCTGCGATACACCTGCTTCCACAAAATACTGATTAAGGAGATTGATATAACGTGCTTCCACTAAATATTGATTGAGGCCTGCGATACACCTGCTTCCACAAAATACTGATTAAGGGGTTTGATATACCTGCTTCCACCAAATATTGATTGAGGCCTGCGATACACCAGCTTCCACAGAATACTGATTAAAGGGATTGATTTATCTGCCTCCACCAAATATGGATTGAGGCCTGCGATACACCTCCTTCCACAAAATACTGATTAAGGGGATTGATATAGCTTGCTTCCACCAAATATTGATTAACGCCTGCAATACACCTGCTTCCCAAAAATACGGATTAAGGGGATTGATATACCAGCTTCCACCAAATATTGATTGAGGCCTGCGATACACCTGCTTCCACAAAATACTGATTAAGGAGATTGATATAGCGTGCTTCCACTAAATATTGATTGAGGCCTGCGATACACCTGCTTCCACAAAATACTGATTAAGGGGATTGATATAGCTTGCTTCCACCAAATCTTGATTGAGGCCTGTGATATACCTGCTTCCACAAATACTGCTCTTATCTAGGGACTTTGGCACAGGGTCATTTTGAAAATGATAGGCAGAGAAATAGGCAGGCCATTCTGCAGGGGTGGTAGGGGTCGGGCAGGCCAGAGCCTAAGTGGAAAGTTAGAGAATGTGCGTGCGATCACAACAAAAAATGCATTGGAGTTGGTTGAGTGGCTCGCTCAGCCTTTTCGCTTCTGCACCCCCCTCATCCTCTGTATCTTCACCCTCCACCCTTCCACTCAAGTCAGAGGAATTATTTTCCCCTCCATTCCAGACCTTACCGATGAGCAGCCATTCTTGGCATCGGATGAGGAAGAGGAAGTAGCAACGGCCGCCACCCAGCGGTCTGACGGCAGTACCCAGGTCAGCCCAAAAAGGGTGGTCCCCGCTGTTTCTGCCTTCTCCAAGATCTCTAATGTCAGTGGTGGTGAAGGTGACGATGATGACGTGTCGATGGACGTCACTTGGGTGCCCACAGGAGAGGAAGAGGAGGGGAGTTCAGAGGAAGAGACAGAGCAGCAGATAGGGAGGAGAAGGAGGAGAAGCAGGCAGAACTTACAGTGCACAGGAGGCAAAAAGCAGACTGCAAATGTATCTGACGCGAGCCATCCACCATGCACGGTTACATCTGGCGCTCCCAGGACGCCAGCACATGGTTCCGCAGTGTGGGCTTTTTTTAACGTGTCAGCTGCTGACAATAGTGTTGCCATCTGCAGCCAGTGCTGTCAACACATAAGTAGCGATAAACCAAACACTCACCTAGGGACGACCGCCTTAAGAAGGCGCCTGGCCTCCCATCACCGAGCCCAGTGGGAGCAACGCCGTCAGAACCCACAAAGCCACACTCCCAGCACTCCACATCCTGCCTCTTCTCCTCTCGCCTCCAATTTGTCCTCCACTCCACCTTCCACCGTACCATCGTTGCATTCATCTGGCAGAAGGCAGGCTTCCATGGCCCAAATGTTCGAGCGTAAAAAGTTGATGATGCCGGATAAGGCTACTTTCACACTAGCGTTCGATCGGATCCGTTCTGAACGGATCCGATCATAATAATGCAGACGGAGGCTCCGTTCAGTACGGATCCGTCTGCATTATTTTAGCATATAAACAGCTAAGTGTGAAAATAGCCTCGTACGGATCCGTCCAGACTTTCAATGTAAAGTCAATCCGCCTGAAGATTGAGCCATATTGTGGCATCTTCAAACGGATCCGTCCCCATTGACTTACATTGTAAGTCTGGACGGATCCGCACGGCCAGGCGGACACCCGAACGCTGCAAGCAGCGTTCAGCTGTCCGCCTGTCCGTGCGGAGGCGAGCGGAGCGGAGGCTGAACGCCGCCAGACTGATGCAGTCTGAGCGGATCCGCTCCATTCAGACTGCATCAGGGCTGGACAGCTGCGTTCGGGTCCGCTCGTGAGCCCCTTCAAACGGAACTCACGAGCGGACCGACGAACGCTAGTGTGAAAGTAGCCTAACCCTCTTGCCCAATGGCTGACCGGTGGCTTGTTGAAACTGCTAGCCCACCAACTACTGCCATATAAACTGGTGGACTTCGAGGCCTTTAGAAAATTTGTGGCCATTGGCATAGTGCAATGGAAAGTCCCCGGAAGGAAATATTTCTCTCAGAAGGGCATCCCAGAGCTATATGGCCACGTTCAGCAGCAAGTTAATATATCTCTGGCAAGATACATCTGACAATAGACACGTGGTCTAGCAAACACTGGCAGGAAATATACATAACTTTTACTGCCCACTGGGTGAACCTTCGGACAGGCATCAACTCGTGACACGTGTGTGGATTTGGTGTGAGACGTTGCCATGCTGTGCTGAGGCTGTTGTGCCTGGAAGCCAAGAGCCACAATGGTCCTGCACTGCTTTCAGCTCTGCGGTCACAGGCCGATCAGTGGCTAACCCCACTCAATTTGACAGTTGGTAAAGTGGTGTGCGACAACGGTGCCAATCTGCTGAGTGCGATCAAACATGGCAAAATGACATACCGTGCATGACACTCGTCCTGAACTTAGTCGTGCAGCGATTTGTTGCCAAATAACCCAGCAGCAGGCCAGGAAAATCTCTGGCCATTTTAGAAGATCTTGCACGGCCATGGCCTGCCCTGCTGATGTTCAGCAGCGACACCTCCTGCCCGTCAGACGTCTGATTTGTGACAGTCCGACGCGCTGGAACTCCACTTTGTATATGCTTGATAGGCTGCTCCAGCTATCAAGCATACCTGTACGAACTCTGCAGCAGGACAGGTTCTAGGGAGCTTGGTTTCTTTTCACCCCGCCAGTGGCTGCTCATGCATGACACATGCAGACTTCTGTGGCCATTTGATAAGATCACCAAACTAGTCTGTCGCAGTCAGGGCACCATCAGTGACATTGTACCTTACACCTTCTTTCTGGAGCGTGCATTGCGTCGTGTCATTGATCAAGCCGTCGAGGAGCAGGAGCTGGAAGATGAGGAAGTCGCAATTCTGAATGAATTCCATTTAGGGGTTACTCCATCTGAGACAAGTCAGCAGGAGCCTGAAGAGAAGTCAGAGGAGGATGGTGGCTGGGGGGAGGAAAAGGAGGAGGAGCAAGAAGAGCAGGCTTTGAGGGGGACTTTAAACTTTTCGGGGATCCCTGGTGTTGTCCGTGGCTTGGGGGAGGATACCGAGGACGACATCCTCTTGAGCGATGAGCAGGAGCAAGGGGACTCCACGCTTCCAAATTTAGTGCAAATGGGGGCCTTCATGGTCCAGTGTTTGAAGAGAGAACCCGTATAAAAAGCATAAAGCGCAAGGACCAATACTGGGTGGAAACATACTTATACCCCCGGTACAAACACATGTTACCAGCATCACAGAGAGCTGTCAGAATGCAGCATTTTCAGGCCTTGCTGCGAGAGATGCTGCATTCTGCTGTTGCGGGCACTGACAGAGAAATTTCCACGCACAGTGAAACAGGTGCGGGTCACTTTCTTATATGAGATCATTCTTGCATACAACCCATCGACAGCCACCCTCCGGATCCAGCCTCAGGGAATGCCCTGACTGACAGGTGTCCGACTACATCGGGTAACGGCCAATGTGGAAGCTCTGAGAAGAGGGGAAGCCCTGGACTACTGGGTGTGCAGGCTTGACCTGTGGCTAGAGCTGGCACAATTTGCCATGGAACTCTTGGCTTCCCCCTAGTCAAGTGTCCTGTCTGAAAGGACATTTAGCGCAGCAGGGGGGATCGAGACCGATAAGCACACTCGCCTTACTCACGACAATGTGGACTGCCTCACATCTCTAAAAATGAATGAGGCATGGATCTCGGAGGAATTCAACACCTGTGACGACCACGTGTAATTGAATTTCCTCATGCCAGCTCACATATATCCGCCACCACCCAGAACAAAGAATGGTCCTTGTCTTATGTATATACTGCAGCATAAAAGGCCTTTTGTCACAACCAGACAACTGAGAAGCTCTGACAGAAGCCTTTCAGAACCTCCTCCTTGGGTTTTCTTTGTTTTGAATTTCAGTTCCTCATCTCGTTAGCCTCTCTCAGCTGTCATGTAGTTGGACTGATTGCATCCCTTTAAATTCCTCCCCATAATGCATTAGTGTGCGGCTTATACAACTTCCTGGAGTGTGTGTGCATGCTGATCCTATTTTCCAGCCTTCTACAAGATAAGTGCTGTACATTTATTTGTGATTTTCTGTTTGCTGGATCCCAGGTGACCCTGACTCCCTCCGTGTCTAGTGTAGGGAGCCGGCTGAACCCGAGACAGGCCAGATGGTTTTTGTTCTTTTCAAGGTTTAATTTTGTTGTCACGTTCCGCCCTGGGGTTAAGAATGTGAAGACCCGGGTCCCATTTTGGCTGAAGGTGTGGTGGTCTCTGCTCTTTTTCCTGAATTGGAGGCAGAGGTGCAGGCAGCCCAGTCAGAGGCTCCTGATCTTTGTCCTCCTGGGAGGTTGTTTGTGCCTCTCGCTTTAAGACACAAGATTTTTAAGAAACACCACGATACGGTCCTTGCTGGGCACCCGGGGGCAAGAGCCACAGTGGATCTCATCGCTCGGAGATTCTGGTGGCCTGCGCTTCGTAAGTCGGTTGAGGGTTTTGTGGCAGCCTGCGAGACTTGCGCTCGTGCCAAAGTCCCTCATTCACGGCCATCAGGTCCTCTCCTTCCCTTACCCATTCCTTCCCGTCCTTGGACACATCTGTCCATGGACTTCATAACGGACCTGCCTCGTTCCTCGGTGAAGACTGTGATTCTGGTGGTGGTGGACCGTTTTAGCAAAATGGTGCATTTCATCCCTTTTCCTGGTTTGCCCAATGCTAAGACGCTGGCGCAGGCATTTATTGATCACATTGTCAAATTGCATGGTATTCCTTCAGACATACTCTCTGATAGGGGCACACAGTTTGTTTCCAGATTCTGGAAGGCTTTCTGTTCTCGCTTGGGGGTTCGGTTGTCTTTCTCTTCTGCTTTCCACCCGCAGTCGAATGGCCAGACAAAGCGCGTCAATCAGAATCTGGAGACATATCTGCGCTGTTTTGTGGCGGAGAATCAGGAGGATTGGTGTTCTTTTTTGTCCCTTGCTGAGTTTGCTTTAAATAACCGTTGTCAGGAGTCCTCTGATAAGTCACCATTTTTTGGTGCATATGGGTTTCATCCGCAGTTTGGGACTTTCTCGGGAGAGGGGTCTTCTGGTTTACCTGATGAGGACAGATTCTCCTCGTCTTTGTCTTCTATTTGGCAAAAGATTCAGGATAATCTAAAGAGCATGAGTGAGAGATATAAGCGTGTGGCAGATAAGAGACGTGTGCCTGGTCCGGACCTGAATGTTGGTGATCTGGTGTGGTTGTCTACCAAGAATATCAAATTGAAGGTTCCCTCCTGGAAGTTGGGTCCTAGGTTTATTGGGCCTTACAAAATCCTGCCTGTCATCAATCCTGTTGCCTACCGTCTTGATCTTCCTCAGACTTGGAAGATCCATAATGTTTTTCATAAGTCCTTATTGAAACCTTATGTTCAACCCATTGTACCCTCGCCTTTGCCTCCTCCTCCGATTATGGT
The DNA here is from genome assembly GCF_014858855.1 of Bufo gargarizans. Lineage (NCBI taxonomy): Eukaryota > Metazoa > Chordata > Amphibia > Anura > Bufonidae > Bufo > Bufo gargarizans. Next base: position 48,297,760 of record NC_058084.1, read on the forward strand.
TGATGGGAATCTTGAATTTCAGGTCTCTAGGATTGTGGATTCTCGTCTTGTCCGCGGTTCTCTCCAGTACCTCGTTCATTGGGAGGGTTATGGTCCTGAGGAGAGGATGTGGGTCCCAGTGACGGACATTAAGGCCACTCGTCTCATCAGGGCTTTCCATAGGTCCCATCCTGAGAAGGTGGGCTCTGAGTGTCCGGAGTCCACTCGTAGAGGGAGGGGTACTGTCACAACCAGACAGCTGAGAAGCTCTGACAGAAGCCTTTCAGAACCTCCTCCTTGAGTTTTCTTTGTTTTGAATTTCAGTTCCTCATCTCGTTAGCCTCTCTCAGCTGTCATGTAGTTGGACTGATTGCATCCCTTTAAATTCCTCCCCATAATGCATTAGTGTGTGGCTTATACAACTTCCTGGAGTGTGTGTGCATGCTGATCCTATTTTCAAGCCTTCTACAAGATAAGTGCTGTACATTTATTTGTGATTTTCTGTTTGCTGGATCCCAGGTGACCCTGACTCCCTCCGTGTCTAGTGTAGGGAGCCGGTGGTCGTGTCCCCTCACTATTGTAGGGTGTTCAGGTGGTATATAGTCGAGGTACGTGGATATGCGATCATCCACCATTGGGATTTTCGCATAGGCTGAGCAAGCAGGGAGAGTGCCAGGTCTTATGCAGGGGTCTCCCTTTTGTTCCTTAGTTTTGGATCCAGTGAGTCATATATTCATTTTGCATTGTCTTGTTTCCTGTACACCTTCCGTGACACCTTTTCTGTCAGGTGACTGCCTAATTTTTGGGGCCTCTGCTCCAGTGGCCTACAGTAAAATTATTATCCACTGACTGCCTAATATACCTCCAGCCACATAATCACTTGTTCTTTTCTGTCAGGTGAATGCCTAATTATTGGGGTCTGTACTAGCCTACAGTAAAATTGATATCCAGTGACCGAATAATGTACCGCCAGCCACATAATTATTTGTTCTTTTCTGTGTGGTGAATGCCTAATTTTTGGGGCCTGTACTCCATTGGCCTACAGTAAAATTGTTATCCAGTGACCGCCTGATGTATCTCCAGCCACATAACCACTTGTTCTCTTCTGTCAGGTGAATGCCAAATTTTTGTGGCCTGTACTGGCCTACAGTAAAATTGTCATCCAGTGACCGTCTAATATACCTTCAGCCACATAATTACTTGTTCTTTTCTGTAAGGTGAATGCCTAATTTTTGGGGCCTGTACTGGCCTACAGTAAAATTGTGTCACCATTTTTTGTGTCACCATTTTTTGGTGCATATGGGTTTCATCCGCAGTTTGGGACTTTCTCGGGAGAGGGGTCTTCTGGTTTACCTGATGAGGACAGATTCTCCTCGTCTTTGTCTTCTATTTGGCAAAAGATTCAGGATAATCTAAAGAGCATGAGTGAGAGATATAAGCGTGTGGCAGATAAGAGACGTGTGCCTGGTCCGGACCTGAATGTTGGTGATCTGGTGTGGTTGTCTACCAAGAATATCAAATTGAAGGTTCCCTCCTGGAAGTTGGGTCCTAGGTTTATTGGGCCTTACAAAATCCTGCCTGTCATCAATCCTGTTGCCTACCGTCTTGATCTTCCTCAGACTTGGAAGATCCATAATGTTTTTCATAAGTCCTTATTGAAACCTTATGTTCAACCCATTGTACCCTCGCCTTTGCCTCCTCCTCCGATTATGGTTGATGGGAATCTTGAATTTCAGGTCTCTAGGATTGTGGATTCTCGTCTTGTCCGCGGTTCTCTCCAGTACCTCGTTCATTGGGAGGGTTATGGTCCTGAGGAGAGGATGTGGGTCCCAGTGACGGACATTAAGGCCACTCGTCTCATCAGGGCTTTCCATAGGTCCCATCCTGAGAAGGTGGGCTCTGAGTGTCCGGAGTCCACTCGTAGAGGGAGGGGTACTGTCACAACCAGACAGCTGAGAAGCTCTGACAGAAGCCTTTCAGAACCTCCTCCTTGAGTTTTCTTTGTTTTGAATTTCAGTTCCTCATCTCGTTAGCCTCTCTCAGCTGTCATGTAGTTGGACTGATTGCATCCCTTTAAATTCCTCCCCATAATGCATTAGTGTGTGGCTTATACAACTTCCTGGAGTGTGTGTGCATGCTGATCCTATTTTCCAGCCTTCTACAAGTTAAGTGCTGTACATTTATTTGTGATTTTCTGTTTGCTGGATCCCAGGTGACCCTGACTCCCTCCGTGTCTAGTGTAGGGAGCCGGTGGTCGTGTCCCCTCACTATTGTAGGGTGTTCAGGTGGTATATAGTCGAGGTACGTGGATATGCGATCATCCACCATTGGGATTTTCGCATAGGCTGAGCAAGCAGGGAGAGTGCCAGGTCTTATGCAGGGGTCTCCCTTTTGTTCCTTAGTTTTGGATCCAGTGAGTCATATATTCATTTTGCATTGTCTTGTTTCCTGTACACCTTCCGTGACACCTTTTCTGTCAGGTGACTGCCTAATTTTTGGGGCCTCTGCTCCAGTGGCCTACAGTAAAATTATTATCCACTGACTGCCTAATATACCTCCAGCCACATAATCACTTGTTCTTTTCTGTCAGGTGAATGCCTAATTATTGGGGTCTGTACTAGCCTACAGTAAAATTGATATCCAGTGACCGAATAATGTACCGCCAGCCACATAATTATTTGTTCTTTTCTGTGTGGTGAATGCCTAATTTTTGGGGCCTGTACTCCATTGGCCTACAGTAAAATTGTTATCCAGTGACCGCCTGATGTATCTCCAGCCACATAATCACTTGTTCTTTTCTGTCAGGTGAATGCCAAATTTTTGTGGCCTGTACTGGCCTACAGTAAAATTGTCATCCAGTGACCGTCTAATATACCTTCAGCCACATAATCACTTGTTCTTTTCTGTCAGGTGAATGCCAAATTTTTTGGGCCTGTACTGGCCTACAGTAAAATTGTTATTCAGTGACCATCTAATGTACCTCCAGACATATAATCATTTTTTCTTTTCTGTCAGGTGAATGCCTAATTTTTGGGACCTGTACTGGCCTACAGCAAAATTGTCATCCAGTGATCGTCTAATATACCTTCAGCCACATAATCACTTGTTCTTTTCTGTCAGGTGAATGCCTAATTTTTGGGGCCTGTACTGGCCTACATTAAAATTGTAATCCAGTGACTGTGGCAGGCGCAGCACTATGAAGTGCTTTTTGCGCTGTGGCATTAGAAGAATTTTAATATCTCTGACTTTTAGCCTAACTAGACTGTCTATTACTCTGTAACTCCTCTAGCGCCGTTCTTTGGAAACAGTAGGTTTAAAGAGCACACCAAATGCTTGAAATAACTTCTTTATTAACTTCAACTTTTCTTCATATATAACAGTGCCGCCTCCGCAGCAGACAGTACATGTACATAACACGTGTTGAATAAAGTATCATCCATAAATTCAGGACCAACCAGGGCAAGGTTAATCATACACGTATTTACAAATGCCTATACAGGCAATAGAAACCTATCTTGGCCCAAGTTAAATTAATACTTCACTTTTATTAGACAAATCATTAAAAAGTGTCACTGGTAATTGTGATTCACATCTGAAGGAACACAGACAAAACACAAAATAAACTGCTGGGGTATTAAAAACACAGTTATGGCCCACTGTGAGAGATGCTATATATCATCAATTGGAGGCGATATATATAATCACTCACTCCAATGAAAATGAGAACAGCAGAATCACTACCACATACCCACAAAGTGTGATGTTAATAAGTGCCGGCTAGACTTGATTAATATTGATAAATGTCAATAGTGGGAGACTGATGTCATCATCCCACTTATACATTAATAGGCTGTTTGACAGTCTACTATTTGCCAACACACAGGGCACTTATCATATGTGCCCTGGACTAGAAGGTGTGAGCTACTGCTGGTGCCAAGGAAATACCAGTGAAACGACCCCAGGCACTAGTGATTGTTGACTGGGTGCGTTACCACATCTCTGAATGCTATTACCAACACAAGTTGGTTAGCAACAAAAGGCGACAAGTCACACAGATTGTTGCCCTTTAGTTGTATGGGGGGATTTGTGGCATCCACCCTCTATACAATTAGACATACTCTGGGGTAACTGACCCTTAGATAATGGCAATGGCTATACTGTTGATAAGCTGAGTGTGCGAGCTGCTGGTAAATACCAGACAGTTCATATCAGCACAATCAAAGCTTGCTGCTAGTGCCAATAGGATGCCAGTAAACGAACCCAGCCACTATTTGTTGCTGACTGGGTACGTTACCACGTCTCGGAATACTGTTACCAACAGGAACTGGTTAACAGCAATAAGGCAACAATTGAGACAAAATGCTGCCCTTTATTTATGAGGGAGGATTTATAGCATCCACCCTCTGTACTACCAAGACGTGCTCATAGGGCAGCTGACCCTTAAACAGAGGCGATGGCTACGCTGTTGATAACCTAAATGTACAGGCTGCTGGTGAATCCAGACAATTAATGTCAGCACAGTCAGGACTGATGTAAGCTATGTCTGACTTGAAGAGCAGCCTGTTAATACTGTTAAACAGGTCAAATGGCATGTGCAGGGCTAGCAGGACTGCTGTCCTCCTGAAAATGTGACCAGTCGTGAACGCTGGACGGGTCACTGCTGATGATCTTCAACTAGGGGCCACATATCTGCTGATTAAAACCTAAAACTGCCCCCGACATGTTTCGCCAGTCTCGCTGGCTTCCTCAAGGGTAACGGGCAGCAATGAATGAAACCCTGCACCGGAAGACTAAATGGTGTCCCCGTGATTGGCAGATGCGACTGACCCATCGGTGATGGAGGCGAAACCTACCAACACCCAATCACAGTAAACGGAGAGGGCTGACATCATCTCCCTGTGCCAAGCCTCTCCGTTACCTCCCACTTAACGTCATCGCGGCGTCACAATGCCTCAGAGGGCATGCGCCGGAACTCCAGCATGAGCTCTTCAATAAAGCGGCTCAATGCGCATGCGCTGCGCAGTAAAGGGATGCGCGCAGACTCTAAACGGACCGGATCCCCCCGCAGGGCCCAACTCATCATATCTCTCATCGCAAAAGAGGGAGGTAATTTTGACTGTCATTGTGGGAAGAATAAATGATATTACACTGTTAAATGTTAAACTGAGGATATGCTGGTGATTTATATCGATCGAGAGACATCTTTTTAGAGAGGGGGGGGGTGGAAAGGGGGAGAGGTAAAGGAACGAACCCCCATACTGCCTAACATCCCCTCACAGATGTATTTATAAATGTATTAACCAGCATAACCCCAATCACTTATGTTGGGACAAGGAATGCATCTTGCCTATCCTGGACACAATGTGATTAGTTACTTGACAGTAAAACATTCAAAAAATGTGGAATGATAATCCACATAATTATTGGGGATGTTATGTACTCGTTTTAATATTGATGCTTAAATCCGGTGCAGAGAATTCAAAACCTATTATTCTGACACTGTGTCTGTGCATAAATGTAGATTCTACTAGCAATCCAAACACTATAATAGTGGGTGGTTGAAATATTTGAATATCTGATCAATTCCCAAAAATTATTTTTCCAGTATTTATAAAAAAGCGGTAAAAGCGAATCCTCCAGGAAGAAGTGCAACAGCGACTTAAAAAGATTAAAATAGACAAATCGCCAGGACCGGATGGCATACACCCTCGTATCCTAAGGGAATTAAGTAATGTCATAGCCAGACCCTTATTTCTGATATTTGCAGATTCTATATTGACAGGGAATGTCCCACAGGATTGGCGCATGGCAAATGTGGTGCCAATATTCAAAAAGGGTCCAAAAACAGAGCCTGGAAACTATAGGCCGGTAAGTTTAACATCTGTTGTGGGTAAACTGTTTGAAGGTTTTCTGAGAGATGCTATATTAGAGCATCTTAACGGAAATAAGCAAATAACGCCATATCAGCATGGCTTCATAAGGGATCGATCATGTCAAACTAATTTAATCAGTTTCTATGAGGAGGTAAGTTCTAGACTTGACAGCGGCGAATCAATGGATGTCGTGTATCTGGACTTCTCCAAAGCATTTGACACTGTACCACATAAAAGGTTAGTATATAAAATGAGAATGCTCGGACTGGGAGAAAACGTCTGTAAGTGGGTAAGTAACTGGCTCAATGATAGAAAACAGAGGGTGGTTATTAATGGTACATACTCAGATTGGGTCACTGTCACTAGTGGGGTACCTCAGGGGTCAGTATTGGGCCCTATTCTCTTCAATATATTTATTAATGATCTTGTAGAAGGCTTGCATAGTAAAATATCAATTTTCGCAGATGACACTAAACTGTGTAAAGTAATTAACACTGAAGAGGACAGTATACTACTACAGAGGGATCTGGATAGATTGGAGGCTTGGGCAGATAAGTGGCAGATGAGGTTTAACACTGATAAATGTAAAGTTATGCACATGGGAAGGAATAATGCAAGTCACCCGTACTTATTAAATGGTAAAACACTCGGTAACACTGACATGGAAAAAGATCTAGGAATTTTAATAAACAGCAAACTAAGCTGCAAAAACCAGTGTCAGGCAGCTGCTGCCAAGGCAAATAAGATAATGGGTTGCATCAAAAGGGGCATAGATGCCCGGGATGAGAACATAGTCCTACCACTTTACAAATCGCTAGTCAGACCACACATGGAGTACTGTGTACAGTTCTGGGCTCCTGTGAACAAGGCAGACATAGCAGAGCTGGAGAGGGTCCAGAGGAGGGCAACTAAAGTAATAACTGGAATGGGGCAACTACAGTACCCTGAAAGATTATCAAAATTAGGGTTATTCACTTTAGAAAAAAGACAACTGAGAGGAGATCTAATTAATATGTATAAATATATCAGGGGTCAGTACAGAGATCTCTCCCATCATCTATTTATCCCCAGGACTGTGACTATGACGAGGGGACATCCTCTGCGTCTGGAGGAAAGAAGGTTTGTACACAAACATAGAAGAGGATTCTTTACGGTAAGAGCAGTGAGACTATGGAGCTCTCTGCCTGAGGAGGTGGTGATGGTGAGTACAATAAAGGAATTCAAGAGGGGCCTGGATGTATTTCTGGAGCGTAATAATATTACAGGCTATAGCTACTAGAGAGGGGTCGCTGATCCAGGGAGTTATTCTGATTGCCTGATTGGAGTCGGGAAGGAATTTTTATTCCCCTAAAGTGAGGAAAATTGGCTTCTACCTCACAGGGGTTTTTTGCCTTCCTCTGGATCAACTTGCAGCATGACAGGCCGAACTGGATGGACAAATGTCTTTTTTCGGCCTTATGTACTATGTTACTATGTTACTATGTTACTATGTTACTATGTTCATTGAGTCCCTTTGGATTCAGGCTGTCAAGGCGATAGATCCACCTGGTTTCCTCTTGTAAAAGGATGACATCCAGGTCGCCTTTTCTTGCTCCTAAAGTTTTTTGTGGGTATGTGGTAGCGTTTCTGCTGTTCTCATTTTCATTGGAGTGAGTGATTATATACAGTCATGTGAAAAAATTAGGACACCCTTTGAAAGCATGTGGTTTTTTGTAACATTTTTAATAAAAGGTTATTTCATCTCCGTTTCAACAATACAGAGAGATTAAAGTAATCCAACTAAACAAAGAAAACTGAAGAAAAGTCTTTTCAAGATCTTTTGTAAATGTCATTCTACAAAAATGCCTATTCTAACTGAGGAAAAAGATAGGACACCCTCACATGTATTCCCTCTTAAATTGGCTCAGATCTCACACAGGTATATCACACCAGGTGCACATAATTAGTAGATCGTTACTCTGCATGTTGAATGAGGCTTGCCCTATTTAAACCTCAGACATTTAGTTTGGTGTGCTCCTGACTGTTGAAGTGAGAGTGAGCACCATGGTGAGAGCAAAAGAGCTGTCAGAGGACTTCAGAAAAAAGATTGTAGCAGCCTATGAGTCTGGGAAGGGATTTAAAAAGATCTCAAAAGATTTTGAAATCAGCCATTCCACTGTCCGGAAGATAGTCTACAAGTGGAGGGCTTTCAAAACAACTGCCAACATGCCCAGGACTGGTCGCCCCAGCAAGTTCACCCCAAGAGCAGACCGCAAGATGCTAAAAGAGGTCTCCAAAAACCCTAAAGTGTCATCTCGAGAACTACAGCAGGCTCTGGCTACTGTTGATGTCGAAGTACATGCCTCTACAATCAGAAAGAGACTGTACAAGTTTAACTTGCATGGGAGGTGTGCAAGGAGGAAACCTTTGCTTTCCAAGAGAAACATCGAGGCCAGACTGACATTTGCCAGAGATAAAGTTGACAAAGACCAGGACTTCTGGAATAATGTTCTTTGGACAGATGAGTCCAAAATTGAATTATTTGGACACAACAGCAGAGGACATGTTTGGCGTAAACCAAACACAGCATTCCAAGAAAAGAACCTCATACCAACTGTGAAGCATGGAGGTAGAAGTGTCATGGTTTGGGGCTGCTTTGCTGCAGCAGGACCTGGTCAGCTCACCATCATAGAATCCACGATGAATTCTACTGTGTATCAGAAGGTGCTTGAAGAACATGTGAGACCATCAGTTAGAAAATTAAAGCTGAAGCGGAACTGGACCATGCAACATGACAATGACCCAAAACATACTAGTAAATCAACCAAAGATTGGCTGAAAAAGAAGAAATGGAGAGTCCTGGAATGGCCAAGTCAAAGTCCAGATTTGAATCCCATTGAGATGCTGTGGGGTGACTTGAAAAGGGCTGTACGTGCAAGAAACCCCTCAAACATCTCACAGCTGAAAAAGTTCTGCATTGAGGAGTGGGGTAAAATTTCCTCAGACCGATGTCGAAGACTGGTAGATGGCTACAAGAACCGTCTCACTGCAGTTATTTCAGCCAAAGGAGGTAACACTCGCTATTAGGGGCAAGGGTGTCCTATCTTTTTCCTCAGTTAGAATAGGCATTTTTGTAGAATGACATTTACAGAAGATCTTGAAAAGACTTTTCTTCAGTTTTCTTTGTTTAGTCGGATTACTTTAATCTCTCTGTATTGTTGAAACGGAGATGAAATAACCTTTTATTAAAAATGTTACAAAAAACCACATGCTTTCAAAGGGTGTCCTAATTTTTTCACATGACTGTATATCGCCTCCAATTGATGATATATAGCATCTCTCACAGTGGGCCATAACTGTGTTTTTAATACCCCAGCAGTTTATTTAGTGTTTTGTCTGTGTTCCTTCAGATGTGAATCACAATTACCAGTGACACTTTTTAATGATTTGTCTAATAAAAGTGAAGTATTAATTTAACTTGGGCCAAGATAGGTTTCTATTGCCTGTATAGGCATTTGTAAATACGTGTATGATTAACCTTGCCCTGGTTGGTCCTGAATTCATGGATTAAATTGTTATAGGCTCAGCAGCCTTTGTGTGTGGGGACCCACTTCATATAAGAATTTTCCATTAATTTTTTCCAGTATTGCTTTAGAGCCCGCGGATACATGGCGGGTTTCCTCGCGAATGCACCTCCAGCAGATTTCAATAGCATAGAGGCAGCACAGGTTTTCTCTACAGGTTGCCTTCCTATCAACACTACGGATTTACAAGTAGCGTTTAAAGGAATACAAAAGACATACAAACAGTATGTGAGAGCCCAATGGGAAGTAGCCAGCTTAGACACATACCAACAGCAAGGTCTGGTGTTTAGGGGGATGAAAATCAACATCGTGCCCCATTCACACCAGGATGATGCCACCTTTATCAAAGGTTGGCAGCAGTTATTAACTGAGAACTCGCTGCGTATGCAGCAATACTTGCTGGACTTTGAAAGGCTGTCATTAACAAGTACGGCTAGACAATTAGAACAAGAAATCTCCCAGATACAACACCTTAGATCTAACCCTGACTTCACCTCACAAGAATTGAGATTACAGAAGCACATTGAGTCTTTTCAATCTGAAATAAAAGAAAGAAAACACAACAAATATATCAGGGATAAAAGGGATTTTGACACTGGTCAAATTTATAGACCTAACATTTGTAACACCCAATTGAAGAGGGTTAATGCTAATAGACCAAGTGTGTCCCATTCGGATTTTCGGAGTCCGACTGGTCAGGATCAGAGAGTCGCCCTCCAAGGCCACCTGCGGCGCCTAGACGAAAATATAGAGGTCGTGGACAGTCACACCAGAATAGGGCGTCTACTCCCCAAACAGGTGGGGCCACTACATCTAGTCAATCATGGCAAGGAGTACAGGGGTCTATTCCATTGTCCAGTGCGACTATGACAATACCAACCGTGGCCCCTATGGCCAGCTCTCAACAACAAACACAATATTTACCCTCTGTATCATCTGGGGTATTTTGTGCCCCGTCAATGCCGATGCCCTTGTCAACACCATCCACAAATCTGCCCTCTTTTTTAGGCCAAGGCCCATTCTTGAGGGACAGGGAGAAGTGGGCATACAACGCCAGGACGTAAATGATTCTCTCAGGGTGATTAATTTGTCCAGTTTTATTTTGGGACCAGAACACATTAAAATACTCAATAAAGGTTTGTCCTTTACACCAACCCCTTCCTTCCAATGTTTCAACTGGGTTAAAGACATTAACCTGTTTGCTAGGAAGCTTGCCCTCCATAAAACTTTTAATCAGCAGGCTAGAGAGTTCCAGAGGTCACAGGCCAATGAAAGACAAGCTTTGGCCATTTTGGAATCATTAGATACCTTAGATGAAAATGCCGAAGATATAGTTGAGGCACCTTTCTCAGGATTAAAATCACAATCAAAGTATACCCCTCCGTTCTCTCAGTATGGTAATATTGACACTTTTGTACAATTAGTAACTAGAGATCTAAAAACTGTCAGTACTAAAATACCAGCTGCTCAACTCAATCTTGGGATAGAGGAACAACGGGCCCTTGAGGAACTCAGCCAGAATGATGATTTGGTAATAAAATCTTCGGATAAGGGGGGCAACGTAGTCCTTATGGACAAACAGGACTACAAAAAAATGGTGGAGGACCTGGTCAAACAAAGTGATACCTATCAGAAGCTGGACTGTAACCCGACGGACAGGTTTCTAGCAGAATTGAAAGTGATCTTGACTACTGCTAAGGCGGATAAACTAATATCAAAAGAGGAATTTAAATATCTTTTAAACATGCACCCAACGATTGCTACCATCTATGCGATCCCAAAAGTGCATAAACAGAGGCGACCGGTACCAGGCAGACCAATCGTGTCCGGTAATAATAGCCTGACCGAAAATATTAGTCAATACATTGACGAATTTATAGCACCTTTTGTGCCTAGCTTGCCATCTTTCATCAAGGATACTAAGGATGTGGTCATCAGGCTCCAGGACATCCAGGTCACTTCGACAACTAAATTGACCAGCCTTGACGTTGAGGCCCTATATACCAACATAAGGCACAACCTAGGGATAAAGACGGTCTCCACTTTTCTTTCCACAAAAAGTATTCACTTTCATGCACATAATGAGTTTCTTTTAACTCTCCTCAGTTATTTACTCACTCACAATTACTTCCTGTTTGACAGCCAGTATTATTTACAATCTGTCGGGACCGCAATGGGGAGTAAATGTGCACCAAATTATGCTAATTTATTTTTGGGGTGGTGGGAGGACACTATAGTCTTCACGTCAGATTTTTTTGAATTCACTCAGCACATTTCATTTTGGGGAAGTATATAGATGATGTGCTAATCCTTTGGGATGGCACCACCGATAATTTTCACCGTTTTGTCACTGCACTTAATACTAATGCCATTGGGATGGCATTCACATCAGAGATTAGTGACAGCACTATAACTTTCCTGGATCTCAAATTGTCCTTGGACCCTGATGGCCACATCCGGTCAGAGGTTTACCGTAAACCTACAGCAACGAATGGCTTATTGGAATGGAATAGTTTCCATCCTAGACCTCTTAGGAAAGGAATACCTATAGGGCAATACATCAGGGCCCGTAGGAATTGCTCTGACGAAGTTAGTTTTGAAAGAGAAAGTAAGATCCTATATGATCGATTCCGAGCCAGAGGCTATCCAAAAAAAGTTCTACATCATGCCTACGCCCGGGCAAGTAGGACCAGTAGAACGGAGCTTCTGACTAATCCATCTAAGGCTTGTAAGATGCCTACGGTCAGGTGTATTGGCACCTTCGATGCACAAAATAAAGTGTTTGCAATCCTTAGGAAGCATTGGCATGTCCTATGGGCTGACAATGACTTGAGGACAGTTATTACATCTAATCCCAGTGTAACCTACCGCCATGGAAGAAACCTAAAGGACGTACTAGTCCATAGTTTCTTTCGCCCAGAACCACCTAAGACAACCTGGTTGAAATCAAATGTTACGGGTACTTACCCCTGTGGGAACTGTGTTTACTGCCCACTTGTGAAGAAATGTCGGTCCTTTGTAAATCCTGTTGACAAAAAAGAATATCAGATTAGACAATACATCAATTGTAAGACCAACGGTATAGTTTACGCCATCCAATGCCCTTGTCTGAAGATTTATGTTGGGAAGACATCCCAAGAATTCAGGAGAAGGATGTGTCAACATATTAGCAGTATCAACACTCTTGCAGACACAGCCATCTCGAAACATGTCAGAAGTCATCATGGGGAAGACCATAGGGTTCTGAAGTTTTGGGGCATCTGTAAAAAAACTTTAGGAGCAAGAAAAGGCGACCTGGACGCCATTCTTTTACAAGAGGAAACCAGGTGGATTTACCGCCTTGACAGCTTGAATCCAAAGGGACTTAATGAAGGGTTCGCTTTCACTGCTTTTTTATAAATACTGGAAAATAATTTCTTGGAATTGATCAGATATTCGAATATTTCTTCCATCCACTATTATAGTGTTTGGATTGTCAGCAGAATCTACATTTATGCACAGACACAGTGTCAGAATAATAGGCTTTGGATTCTTTGTACCGGATTAAAGTATTCGTATCAAAATGAGCACTTGACAATCCCAATAACTATGTGGATTATCACTCCACATTTTTAGAATGTTCTATTGTCAAATAATAAATCATACTGTGTTCAGGACTGACAAGATGCATCTATTGTCCCATTATAAGTGATCGTTGCTATGCTGGTTGATAAATATATAGATACACCTGAGAGCGGACGTCAGGCAATATGGGGGTCTGTTCTGCCATGTTCCCCCCCCCCCCCAAAAGGATGTCTTTTGATTAATGGGGTGACATTGATACAAATCACCAGCATCGTTTCAGCCTAACATATAATAGTTGTAATATCACCTGTCACCTTATTCTTCCCACAATGAATGTCAAAATTACCTCCCTCTTTTGCGATGGGAGATATGATGAGTTGGGCCTTGCGGGGGATCCGGTCCGTTAGAGTCTGCGCGCATCCCTTACTGCTGCAGCGCATGCGCATTGAGCCGCCTTTATTGAATGAGCTCATGCCTGGAGTTCCGGCGCATGCCCTCTGAGGTATTGTGACGCCGCGATGACGTTAAGTGGGAGGTAACGGAGAGGCTTGGCACAGGGAGATGATGTCAGCCACTCTCCGATTACTGTGATTGGGTGTTGGTAGGTTCCGCCTCCATCACCGATGGGTCCAGTCGCATCTGCCAATCACGGGGACACCATTTAGTCTTCCGGTGCAGGTTTTCATTCATTGCTGCCCGTTACCCCTGAGGAAGCCAGCGAGACTGGCGAAACATGTCGGGGGGCAGTTTTAGGTTTTAATCAGCAGATATGTGGCCCCTAGTTGAAGATCATCAGCAGTGACCCGTCCAGCGTTCACGACTGGTCACATTTTCAGGAGGACAGCAGTCCTGCTAGCCCTGCACATGCCATTTGACCTGTTTAACAGTATTAACAGGCTGCTTTTCAAGTCAGACATAGCTTACATCAGTCCTGACTGTGCTGACATTAATTGTCTGGATTCACCAGCAGCCTGTACATTTAGGTTATCAACAGCGTAGCCATCGCCTCTGTTTAAGGGTCAGCTGCCCTATGAGCACGTCTTGGTAGTACAGAGGGTGGATGCTATAAATCCTCCCTCATAAATAAAGGGCAGCATTTTGTCTCAATTGTTGCCTTATTGCTGTTAACCAGTTCCTGTTGGTAACAGTATTCCGAGACGTGGTAACGTACCCAGTCAGCAACAAATAGTGGCTGGGTTCGTTTACTGGCATCCTATTGGCACTAGCAGCAAGCTTTGATTGTGCTGATATGAACTGTCTGGTATTTACCAGCAGCTCGCACACTCAGCTTATCAACAGTATAGCCATTGCCATTATCTAAGGGTCAGTTACCCCAGAGTATGTCTAATTGTGTAGAGGGTGGATGCCCAATCCCACATACAACTAAAGGGCAACAATTTGTGTGATTTGTTGCCTTTTGTTGTTAACCAACTTGTGTTGGTAATAGCATTCAGAGACGTGGTTACGCACCCAGTCAACAATTAACAGTGGCTGGGGTCGTTTCACTGGCATTTCCTTGGCACCAGCAATAGCTCACACCTTCTAGTCTAGGGCACATATGATAAGTGCCCTGTGTGCTGGCAAATAGTAGACTGTCAAACAGTCCTATTAATGTATATAGTGGGATGATGACATCAGTCTCCCACTATTGACATTTGCAACATCAATCAAGTCTAGCCGGCACTTACTAACATCACACCTTGTGGGCATGCGGAAGCTTTTCTGCTGTTCTCACTTTCGTTGGAGTGAGTGATTATATATATCGCCTCCAATTGATGACATATACCATCTCTCACAGTGGGCCATAACTGTGTTTTTAATACCCCAGCAGGTTATTTTGTGTGTTGTCTGTGTTCCTTCAGATGTGAATCACAATTACCAGTGACACTTTTTAATGATTTGTCTAATAAAAGTGAAGTATTAATTTAACTTGGGCCAAGATAGGTTTCTATTGCCTGTATAATGTAGGGGATTAGCTCTTTTCCAGGGGTTGCAAACACACACTTCTTCACAGAAACCAGGATTTAGGGGCCAAACTGTGCTTTATTGTGGCACACGGCATAAAGCAAAAACACACAAAGCCAAAATAAAATACCTTGCCCGTCTGGGCCCTAACTAAACACATAGGTTTCCCTGACTCACCTAAAGCATAGCACAGTTCACACCTGTGATGAGATGCGGCTTTCCCAGCCCAACCTCCAGCAGCCTCCAGGCTGCTCCCACACCAGGGTCTCTTGGGGAATCGTGGTCTCTCAGCCCTTCTGGCTCAGACCACACAGAGCCACTCCAGCCTTCTGTGTGCAAGTCCCCCAAAGTCCAGGCTATTGCATAGCCTCGTGGCCCCTCAGCCTGGCTTATCTGAGACCACACTGACAGAGCCTCACCAGGCCTCTGTCTGCACACTCTCCAGAGTGAGACACACCCAAGAACAAGTAGCAGGATTAAATAGGATCCCTGGACATGAGCATGCCCTAAGTCCCGGACCGGAGCCTGGGGAAAACACTTCAATATCACATTGCTACAATAGACATTTGTAAATACGTGAATAAAGTATCATAAGATGGTGGTTCAACTGTTCAGACTTGTTATTCAACATAAAATGGTGGATATATTTCTCTCGAGTATCTGTACTCTCACTTTAAGTTATTTAAGCACTTTATGATCTCTCTGAGAGGTATATCTGAGGTCTAACTAATAGTTCACTTGCTGAATTTTGGTGCAATTTGCAGTATCCAGTTAGCAGTAACTATTTGCAGATTGGTTGACTATGATCTGGTATGGTTGTATGCACTTTGGATTGCAATATGAATTATGAATTTGGATTGTGAACTTTGTAGCTTGCAATTGGTGAAACTGTAAGTAAACACATATATAACTAGTTCAGTAGACAGTTTTAATCACTATATTAACAGTAGGAACATTATATAACTGTTTTAAATACCTATTTTGGACTCTCTTCTTCCATAAAACACAGCTCTTAGGGGAGTGTGTGTGTCTGTTCAGCTCCTCTGTCTAGTGAATAATGATTGCAACAGCTCCTGCTAGGGTAATTTCCCACACAGGCTGTGTGTGAGGCTGGCTGTGATTGGTCAAGACTCCTGCCCAGCAACAGTTTAACTGTATGCTTTCTGTTGTTTCTGCTGTGTCATTGAGCTTACCTTACATTATATAATGAATCTTAAAGGCATACTATCTTCTCTGCTTCTGTGAATACAAAATATAATTATTACATGACATCCAAACATGAAGTCACTGTAAATAACTCTGCTTTTGTCTTTAACACACAAACATAGGAACTGTATTAAGGTTATTGTCAGGTCTAGCTGTATAAACACACAAGCTTTATTAGCAACCTAGGACAGGTCTTAGCTGGCCAGCTACAGTCCCACCAAAATTACCTATAATTATATGTTCTTAGTGGTAGGACTTAAACATGAATTTGAGGAATTTTCCATCATATTCTCAACTCTCAAGTGTCTTTTATTACTCTCAAGTAGAACAACTAACTTCTGTATAAGACCTTCCAACTTGAGTGGAGTAGTAAGACGTTTTCCTTTTTTGTCAAGTTTTGAGTCTCCTACTTTTAACAACACTCTTCTTACTAGATTGTCTTCATCCTTTTGAACTGTCTAGAACTTTGGCCAATTTCCATTTACTTCTAGGGTAAATCTTCTTTTTTCACTAACACTATGTAGCCAACTTGGACATTTCTTCTGGGTGTTTGCCATTTACTTCTTAGCATCAGATTGGCTAAGTACTCTTTTCTCCATCTATTCCAAAACTGTTCTGATAGATATTGAACTCTTCGTCATCTCATTTTAGCATATAATTCCTCCTTGGTGAACTTGCCAGGTGGTGGCTGTATGTAATCATACTTAAGGTGAAGTAGATGGCTAGGAGTTAAAGGGTCCAAACTTGTTGATGTTATCAACTGTAAGTGGGCGACTGTTAACAATAGACATTACTTTATAGAATAGGGTCCTAAGCGAAGCATCATCTATTCTTCCGGCGTTCCTTTTCAACTTTGAACTTAACACATTTCTTACAGTTCTAATTTGTCGTTCCCAACATAGTCTCTCATAAAAATCTTGTTCATTCTCTATTTTGCTTTAACTTCATCATAGTTTGCTGCAGAGGAAAGTTCTCTCATGAGCTTTACTAAATCTTTAGTGACCGCAGTACATGTGTCCATGTTTCTTACAATATCCTGGGAAGGTGTCAGTAGATGACCGTAGGTTGACATATGCTGCCATAAGCTCTGATTCAGATTCTTCTGCTGTCTCTACCATGTCACACGAAGTTCCTTTTTATACTTTCTTGCTTTAGCTTTCTACGAATGTCTTTAATGTATAATTTCCACCTGTTATACATCCGTGCAAACTTTTTCTCTTACGGTGCTGCTTCTTGCTCCAAAATTTCCAGCATTTTTGGGGTCGGTTTCCTGGCACGTGATGAACGTCTTAGTTCATTTGTTTTGGCTAGATTTGTATGAGGCAAGACTAGTGCTGCATTAGACTCTTCTAACTCAGACAGGTTCTCTTGCTCTTCACCTTCTACCCTATCTATCTTTGTATCCTCTAACGGTGGCATGGTAATACTAGGCTCGGACATTTTACTTTAAATGCTATAGCAATCAATACAAATAATAAGATGCCTTTCACTTTAAATGTAACATTGACAAATGCAGAAATAAATGACTTTCACTTTAATCTCTAAAGGACACAGGGCATACAGGTACGCCCTGATGTCCTGGTACTTAAGGACATAGGGCGTACAGGTACGCCGCATGTAGTTCCAATCACCGCCGTGCGGCGGGCGGTGTTCGGAACAAGGTGCCTGCTGAAATCATTCAACAGGCACCTTGGTACAATGCCCATGGGGGTCCTGTGACCCCCCCGTGTCGGGTTATTCAGGTCTCTGGTGACCCGGTAACCCAGAATAGGATGGTGATCGGTGGTGTGATAATACACCACCAATCACTGTCCTTAGATCCTGAGAGGTGGCGGTCATGCTACCTCTCAGGATCGCATCTGATTGGCTGGCTGGGCAGGTGGGCGGGCGGAGTGGCAGATTTGAATTGCCGTAGCTCCTCTCCCCGCTCATACACGTCCGTGGAGCGGGGAGAGAGAAGAGCCTCCGGCTGGAGAGCCCATAAAGTAAGTTTTGTGTGCCATCAGGCACAAAACAGCATATTACGGACAGTAAGGGATAGGTAGGGAGAGGTAGATTAGGCAGGGATAGTGAGGGAGAGTTAGGGGGGAAAAAAAGTTTTTTATTGTGGTTTAGCACCCGGATCGGGTGTCTGAGGTCCACAGCACTTAGCTGTGTGACCCTAGACTCCCCAGGGGTGCTGCAGCTTGCTCAAGTGGTTTTATTTTTTATTTATTTTTTATTCTTAGCGTCCGGCCAGTGTTAGCGCATCGCCCAAGCCCACTGCTGATCAGCGCGTTTGAATATTTATTTATATTTTAAACTTTTTGGGGCTTTCAATTTTTTGGGTTAATTTTTATTTATTTTTTCTGTTAGGTGTAGGGCAAAGTACCGTAACACCCATCCCCCCCACACACGCACACTGAATAAAGCTTTCCATGAACACACACACACGCATACGCACACTTCCCTATGGCTCACCAGATGTTCTCGGCCGAGGATGCATACGCCCAGCTTGCCTCCGACTCAGAGAGCCCCAGTGAGGATGAGAATAACCCCACTTTCCTCTTGTCATCCGCATCCTCCTCATCATCTAGTGATGATGATGAGCCCCCAAGGTGGCGGAGACGTCGCCAGGCGAAGTAAGGGGGCCGCCATGCCAGGAACCCTGTGGCCCACACTAGTACGAGCAGCTCTGGGGCTTGTACTAGTTTTCCAGCCCACCAGATAAGTGCACTTGAGCCCCCTACCGGTGAACTTGTCTGGTGTACCCCAGAGAATTTTGAGCCCGTGATTCCTGATTTTGTTGGTCAAGCAGGAATCCAGATTCCAGTGGGCTTTACTGAATATGACTATTTTAGTCTTTTTTTCAGTGACCACTTTGTGAATCTGATGATGGAGCAAACAAACTTGTACTCGCAACAGTTCATTGCTCAACACCCAGGCTAATTTTTGGCTAGGGCCGGTGGTTGGACTCTGGTCAGTGCAGCCTAGATGAGGACGTTTTAGGGGCCTCGTGCTGCACATGGACCTAGTAAAAAAAAACTGTGTCAGGCATTACTGGAGTGGGGATGTCCTCTGCCAGACCCCACTCTACTGTATGGCCATGACACATACCCGGTTTGAGGCCATTCGGAAATGCCTGCATAATGCAGCATGTCCCCCCCCCCCGAGGTGATCCTGCCTATGACCGCCTGTACAAAATCAGGCCGGTCATCGATCACTTTGGGGCCAAAATTTTGGAGGTCCTATGTACCTGGAAGGAGGTCGCAGGTTGAGGAGTCTCTCATTGCTTTCAAGGGGAGACTCATTTTCCGCCAGTATGTTGCTCTCTAAGCAGGGCGAGGTATGGCGTGAAGCTGTACAAACTTTGTGAGAGTAACTCAGGGTACACTTACAAGTTTTGTGCGAGGGGCGAGATTCCCGTATTCAACCCCCAGAATGTCCCCCCACTCTGGGTGTTAGCGAGAAACTTGTGTGGGACCTTATGCACCCACTGCTAGATAAGGGTTACCACCTGTACGTGGATAACTTTTATACTAGTATCCCGTTGTTCCAGTCCCTCGCCGCCAGATCCACGTCCACCTGTGGGACTTTGCAGAAAAATCAACGCGGCCTCCCTACCTACCCCCTCCAGGTACCTATCCCCAGGGGTGAGACCCGTACCCTTACCAGTGGAAACCTGTTGCTGGTCAGATATAAGGACAAGAGGGATGTCCACAATTCACGGTAATGACATCACCTCTGTCCCTGTGCGAGGTACCGCATCAACGGTCCTCAAGCCTGATTGTATAGTCGACTACAATCGGTATATGTGAGGAGTTTATCTCTCTGATCAAGTCCTCAAGCCATATAACGCCATGTGCAAAACCCAGGCATGGTACAAAAAAGTTGAGGTCTACTTGGTGCAGGTTGCCTTGTACAACTCTTTTGCGCTGTCCCAGGGCGCTGGCAACACAGGGAAATTCCTCCAGTTCTATGAGGCAGTCCTCAAGGACATGATCTTTTCTGACTGGTAAAGAGCAGGCCGAAGTACCTCGGGAACGGGAGGCGCCCAGATCATCCCTGGCCAACACTTTCCAGGTGTGGTCCCCCATATTAGAAAGAAGGAACGGTCCCCAAAAAAGTGCAGAGTGTGTAACAGGAGGGGGATATGGAAGGACACCACCATCAGTGTGACACGTGCCCCGATCATCCGGGCCTCTGCATTGTCGGTTGCTTCAGGGAGTATTTATAATCCTCTTCCCCAATTTCATCTCCATTTGCCAATAACTCTTGCGGAACACCTAAAGGGTTAACAAAGTTTGTAAAATCAGTTTTGAACACCTTGAGGGGTGTAGTTTCTTAGATGGGGTCACTTTTAGGAAGTTTCTACTCTAGGGGTGCATCAGGGGGGCTTCAAATAGGACATGGTATAAATAAACCAGTCCAGCAATATCTTCCTTACAAAAACCACACGGCGCTCCTTTCCCTCTACGCCCTGCCGTGTGCCCGTACAGTAGTTTACGACCACATATGGGGTGTTTCTGAAAACTACAGAATCAGGGCAATAAATATTGACTTTTTTTTTTGTCAGTTAACCCTTGCTTTGTTACTGGAAAGAATGGATTAAAATGAAAATTTGCCCAAAAATTGTAATTCTTTAATTTCATCTCCATTTGCCAATAACTCTTGTGGAACACCTAAAAGGGTTAACAAAGGTTGTAAAATCAGTTTTGAATACCTTTAGGGGTGTAGTTTCTTAGATGGGGTCACTTTTATGGAGTTTCTACTCTAGGGGTGCATAAGGGGGGCTTCAAATTGGACATGGTGTAAATAAACCAGTCCAGCAAAATCTGCTTTCCAAAAACCACACGGCGCTCCTTTCCCTCTACGCCCTACCGTGTGCCCGTACATATTGGGTGTTTTTAAAAACGACAGAATCAGTCCAATAAATATTGAGTTTTGTTTGACTGTTAACCCTTGCTTTGTTACTGGAAAAAATTTATTAAAATGGAAAATTTGCCAAACAAAATCAAAATTTTATCTCCATTTGCCATTAACTCTTGTGGAACACCTAAAGGGTTAATGATGTTTGTAAAATCAGTTTTGAATACCTTGAGGAGTGTATTTTCTAGAATGTGGTCATTTTTGGGTGGTTTCTATCATGTAAGCCTTACAAAGTGACTTCAGACCTGAACTGGTCCTTAAAAAGTGGGTTTTTGAAAATTTCTGAAACATTTCAAGATTTGCTTCTAAAATTCTAAGCCTTGTAAATCCCCAAAAAATAGTATGGCATTCCCAAAATGATCCAAACATGAAGTAGACATATGGGGGAATGTAAAGTAATAACTATTTTTGAAGGTATTACTATGTATTATAGAAGTAGAGAAATTGAAACTTGGAAATTTGCTAATTTTTCAAAATTTGGGATAAATTTGGTATTTTTTTATAAATAAAAATGATATTTTTTTTACTCTGTTTCACTAGTGTCATGAAGTACAATATGTGATGAAAAAACTGTCTCAGAATGGCCTGGATAAGTAAAAGAGTTTAAAGTTATTCACACATAAAGTGACACTGGTCAGATTTGCAAAAAATGGCCTGGTCCTTAAGGTGAAAATGAGCCCTGTCCATAAGGGGTTAAATGTAACAACGATAAATGCAGGCAATAAACGACTTTCACTTTAAATGCAATAGAGTCCGTGTATTACAAACTGTCCTTTGTCTTTCATTCCTGAAAACGAAAATGTCACTTTATACCAAAACCTATGTGCATTGATAAGTAATAAAGAAAGTTCTGACCTTATTCTGAAGAGCAGGAACAAATGTCTGTCTTAAAGGAGATGTGTCCTTTCTTGATGATGCGATGCTCTACGCTGACTTGCGATGCTCTGTGATGACTTGTGATGAGCTGGCTTGGATACGCTGCTGCAGGCTTTGGGCCTAGTGGCGGGTAACTAGCTGGCTGCAGTACGTGGCCTCTTCATGGATAGCAGTGCAGGCTCTCTAGTTCTGGACTTTAGCTTCCCACCATGCATCTCTTTCTCTCTGTAGGGATCGAAGGAGGGTTGGCGCTCTTTCTCTGACTATTTTGCCTTTGCCATTCTGACACTTTAAGAGTTGGCTGCAGTTAGACTAATGCACACGTTCTATGGCCTTTATGGTAGCTCAGTTGAGGTGTCTTTGCTTGCTCACTCAGGGAACAGTTGCTGCGCGGTGGTATATGCCTCTTTACGCTCTTTACTGTGCAAGTTGAGGAGTGCTATCGCTTCGCCCTCTGAGGGCTATAGTTCCACTGTGGCAGACGCA
The DNA here is from genome assembly GCF_014858855.1 of Bufo gargarizans. NCBI lineage: Eukaryota > Metazoa > Chordata > Amphibia > Anura > Bufonidae > Bufo > Bufo gargarizans. Next base: position 48,320,180 of record NC_058084.1, read on the forward strand.
ACACTATGAAGTGCCTTTTGCGCTGTGGCATTAGAAGAATTTTGATATCTCTGATTTTTAGTCTAACCCGACTGTCTATTACTCTGTAATTCCTCTGTTCTAGTGAAACAGTAGGTTTGAAGAGCACACCAAATGCTTCAAAAGTTCTTTATAAACTTCAACTTTTCTTCATATATAAACACTGCCGCCTCCGCAGCAGATACTCCATGTACATAACACGTGTTGAATAAAGTATCATAAAATGGCGGTACGCATAAGATGGTGGTTTAACTGTTCAATCTTGTCATTCAACATAAAATGGTCGATATATTTATCTCTTGAGTATCTGTACTCTCACCTTAAGTTATTTAAGCACTTTATGATCTCTCTGAGAGGTATATCTGAGGTCTAACTAATAATATACCTCAAGCCACATAATCACTTGTTCTTTTCTGTAAGGTGAATGCCTAATTTTTGGGACCTGTACTCCCGTGGCCTAAAATAAAGAATTTCTAGGCTCCAGCAGGGCACATTTTTTAGAGTTTCCCTTTAAGACGCATAAAAATGGCCCCTGATTAAAATACATATTTTTTGTGGGAATTTTTGCCATTGATCCCCCTCCAGTATGTCACTGTCCATGTTGTGGGACTATTTCATGTTCGCCTTCCATTAAAGTCAATGGGGTCCACCGCGAAAGCGCGGTTCGTGAATATTTGATCACCAATGTGCGTTCGCAAATTTTCGGGTTGTGGCTGAAGTTCCAGTTCTAGGTTAATAGGGATGTATTGGAATACAGTGGCTTCAGGCAATGCAGGATCCAGAGACCAGGTATATTATTATTATTATTTTTTTTTTTAAATGCTTTATTATGTAAAACTGAAACAAACAAATATAGAAAGTAGACATGTTTGATATCACTGCATCCGTAAGAACCTGCTCCACAAAAATAGCACATGATTTAACCTGTCAAATGAACGCTGCAAAAAACAAAAAATAAAAACGGTGCCAAAACATAAATTTTTTGGTTACCCTACCTCACAAAAAATGCAACACAGAGCAACCAAAAATCACATGTACCCACAAATAGCACCAACAAAACTGGCACCCCATCCACTAGTTTTCAAAATCGTGTCACCTCTTGGAAGTCTCTAATGTAAGGGTGCATCAGGGGGGCCTAAAATGGGACATGGCATCCAAAAACCAGTTCAGCAAAATCTGCCTTCCAAAATCCACATGGCGTTCCTCTCCTTCTGCGCAATGCCGTGTGCCCGCACATCAGTCCGCGACCACATATGGGGTGTTTCTGCAAACCGCAGAATTAGGGCAACAAATACTGAGTTCCGTTTGGCCGTTAACCCTTGCCTTGCTACTGGAAAAAATGGACCAAAATGTAAAATCTGCCAAAAAAGTGAAATTCTGAAATTTAATCTGCACTTTCCATTAACTCCTGTGGAACACCCAAAGGGCCAACAAAGTTTGTCAAATCAGTTTTGAATACCTTGGGGGGGCTTAGTTTCTAAAATGAGGTAATTTTGGGGTGGTTTCTAACATGCAAACCCCAAGACCAGGCATATTTGATCACCAATGTGCGTTCGCGAATTGTCCCGGTCAATGTTCATCCATCACTACTCATCATATTTGCCGGGTTGTGGCCGAATCTCCAGTTATAGGCTATTAGGGATATATTGGAATACAGTGGCTTCACGCCGATGCAGGATCCAGAGGCCAGGCAGGCTGTTCCCTGCCTGAACAGCCTGTAGGATTTCACTACACTAGGAGTGTTTTTCTTTATCTACAAACATATTGTGGCTCATTTCAAAAATGTACCTGTCAAAAGCTCACCTGTCTGGGCTCCAGCGACGCGACTCCTAGCTTCGGCGTGGCCGTGCCGGGAGAGACATGCTGCTAAGCCATGCCTTCTGGTGATGCGACAGCATTCTTAGCAACAGGATTCAATGCTCTGTTTCTCCCAACATCAGGCGCGTGCTGAAGGAGATTAGCAGTGGGGCGATTGCTCAGCTGCTCTATTCCTAGGTTCTAGTGTTTCTGACTAATGGAGTGGCGAGTAATGGATCTATAAGGTTCTGATCCATGGACTTTTTGTAAAATTACATTTACAAAATGATGCCAACATGAAGTAGACATATGGGAAATGTTAAGTAATAAATATTTTATGAGGTATCACTCTGTTTTAAAAGCAGAGAAATTGAAATTTTGAAAATTTTTGGTATATTTGGTATTTTTTAATAAATGAAGGTGAAATATAGTGACTCATAATTTATGACTGTCATGAAGTACAATGTGTCACGAAAAAAACAATCTCAGAATGGCTTGGATAAATAAAAGTGTTCCAAAGCTATTACCACATAAAGTGACGCATGTCAGATTTGTAAATTTTGACCTGGACACTGGGGCATCAATGACCCTTGGTCATGAAAGGGTTAATAAAATCATGGTTCAAAACCAGTACCCTCTTCTCCTCATTCCTGCTCTTTTTAATAACATTTTTGGGGCCTAGGGGTTCTCTAAAATTTACTTTAGAGGAGCCTACAATTTGATCAGAATATGGGAGGCGGGTGAATCGAAGACCGCGTTCAATACCCCCAAAGGGCATTTTGAATATCTAGTGATGCCCTTTGGGCTGTGTAATGCCCCAGCTATGTTCCAAAACCTTGTAAATGATATTTTCCAAGAGTACCTGGGTCAATTTCTTGTTGTATATCTGGATGATATTTTGGTATTTTCCCCGGATTGGTAATCTCATGTTATACATGTGAGGAAATTCCCCCCAAAAATTGAGGAACCATAATATGTTTGCAAAGTTGAGTAACTGTGAGTTCAGTGTCAGAGACGACTCTTTCATGGGTTTTATCCTATCAACCCAAAATTTCTGTATCCTGCTAAAGTGCAAGCTGTAGTTGATTGGGCCAGGCCTACCTCTCTCATAGGCCTTCAACGATTCCTCGGGTTTGCAAATTATTATAGAAAATTCATAAACATTTTTCTGTTATTGCCAAACCATTGACTGACTTCATCAGGAAAGGGGTGGATCTTTGCAACTTTGGGTGACTAGTCCCATCCTAATTGTTTTCCATAATAAAACCCTAAATCTACCTAATTACGTCCCTATACTCTCTCTTCCACACCTAGATTTGTGGCTTGTATCTGTAGTTTTTTTGTCAGACAACCAACACACACGCTCTCTCCAGAGGCTGAAGGACTATCCAAAACCTTGCCCTCTCCCACCCAGGGTCATGTGATGCTCCATCTTCATCCTCCCTCTTGCTTTTCCCTACAAATTCTGACAGTAAAATGTCACTGAGGCCATTTTTGCGCGATTCATCTGAAGTAAATCTCAAAACCTTTTAGTAAAATTCGTAATTAATCCAGTTCATTAAGAATCGATTCACTCAGCACTACTATTAAGTTGATGATTCTGATCAGATGGCTAGTTAACCACTTCCCATCTGGGCCATTTGCCCCCTTCCTGACCAGGCCTAATTTTGCAAAACTGACATATCTCACTTTATGTGGTAACTTTGGAACGCCTTTACTTATCCAAGTCATTCAGAGATTGTTTTCTCGTGACACATTGTACTTCATGATAGTCATAAATTTGAGTCAATATATTTCACATTTATTTATGAAAAAATCCCAAATTTACCAAAGATTTAGAAAAATTTGCAATTTTCTAAATTTCAATTTCTCTACTTTTAAAACAGAAAGTGATACCTCATAAAATATTTATTACTTAACATTCCCCATATGTCTACTTTATGTTGGCATCATTTTGGAAATGTCATTTTATTTTTTTAGGACTTTAGAAGGCTTAGAAGTTTAGAAGCAATTCTTCAAATTTTTAAGAAAATTGCCAAAACCCACTTTTTAAGGAACAGTTCAGGTCTGAAGTCACTTTGTGGGGCCTACATAGTGGATACCCCCATAAATGACCCCATTGTAGAAACTACACCCCTCAAGTTACTTAAAACCGATTTTACAAACTTTGTTAACCCTTTAGGCGTTCCACAAGAATTAAAGGAAAATGGAGATCAAATTTTTAAATTTCACTTTTTTGGCAGATTTTCCATTTTAATCCAATTTTTTCTTTAACACATCGATGGTTAACAGCCAAAAAAACCCTCAATATTTATTACCCAGATTCTGCAGTTTACAGAAACACCCCACATGTGGTCATAAACTGCTGTATGGGAACATGGCAGGGCGCAGAAGATAAAGAACTGCACATTGTTTTTAGATGCCATGTCCCATTTGAAGCCCCCCTGATGCACCCTTACAGTAGAAACTCCCAAGAAGTGATCCCATTTTGGAAATTAGGGGATAAGGTGCCAGTTTTATTGGTACTATTTTTGGGTACATATGATTTTTTGATCATTCAATATAACACTTTATGGGGCAAGGTGACCCAAAAATTGGTTGTTTTAGCACAGTTTTTATTTATTTATTTTTACAGCGTTCACTTGAGGGGTTCAGTTAAGTGACATTTTATAGAGCAGATTGTTACGGATGTGGCGATACCTAATATGTATACTTTTTCTTATTTATTAAAGTTTTAAACAATAATAGCATTTTTGAGACAAAAAAATGTTTTAATGTGTCCATGTTCTGAGAGCTATAGTTTTTTTAATTTTTTGAGAGATTTTCTTATGTAGGGGCTCATTTTTTGCGGGATGAGGTGAGGGTTTTATTGGTACCATTTTGTGGGACATACACCTTTTTGATCACTTGGTGTTGCACTTTTTGTGATGTAAGGTGACAAAAATGGCTTTTTTTTACAGTTATTTTTTTAATTTTTTTATGGTGTCGATTATGTGATATATTTATAGAACTCACGGATGCGGCAATACCAATTATGTCTATTTTAATAAATTTTTTCTATTTTTAATTTTTTTTTTTATTCCTTACTTGGGGATTTTTTTTTTTTACATGTGAAACCTTTTTTTATTTAATTTTTTTTAACAATTTATTTTTTAATTTTTAATTTTACACTTTTCAACCCCCATAAGGTCATAGATCTTATGATCAAGACCTCTTGGGGACATTTACTTCACATTTTCTTTTTTTTTTTTTTCACTGTTGATTTCTCCTGTAACTGGGGCTGACATAGTAGCCCCAGTTACAGGGGAAATACAGCCCCCCCAGAGAGGCTGTACAGCGCAATACAGCGCTGTGCAGCCTCAGTGCAGGGCTGATCGAGGTCTGTGAAAGACCTCACACAGCTCCTGCACTCTCCGGTCCCGGCGCTTCCTGCTCTGCATACACAGCGCTCGGAGAGCGATCCAGAAGTCAGGGACACCTGGGCACTGTCCCTGCCTTCTCTCTGGGTTGCCCTGCTATCACTGACAGCGGGCAACCCGATGAGCAGCTGTACGATTAGCGTGCAGCTGCAGTTTCTGAACGGACATTCTGTAACTTCCATTCAGAAATAGACCACCTCCCGGACGTTTATAGTCAACGTGCGGATGGGAGGTGGTTAAACCTCTTGATGACATGCACCATAAATTTTAGGGTGCATTCACATCACCATTTAGCTTTCCGTTCTGATCCGTCAGAAGAAGAGAGAGGAAAAAAAAGGATTATGTAAAAAAACGGATCCTGTTGCATCAGTTGTCATCAGTTTGAGCCATTTCCATCTGAGATCCGTATTTTTAGGCTACTTTCACACTAGCGTTTTTACTGGATCCGCCGCTGTTACTGATAATGCAACCATCTGCGTTATGAATGGATCCGGTTGTATTATGGAGGACGGATCCATTTTCTATTGTTGCAGATTGTGGCAGAGAAAACGGATCAGTCCCTATTGACTTGCATTGGGGGTCATGCCAGATCCGTCTTGCTCCGCATCCCAGGACGGAAAGCAAACTACATCATGTTGCGGTATGTTCTCCGTTATGGGAACGTAACTAAACGGAACGGAATGCAATTTGAAGTATTCCATTTTGTTCAGTTCAGTTTTGTCCCTATTGACAAGGAATGGGGACAAAACTGAAGTGTTTTTCTCCGTTATTGAGCCCCTATGACGGATATAAATACCAGAAAACGTTAATGTGAAAGTAGCCTTAGGCTTCATGCACACGACAGTTTTTTTTCACGGTCCGCAAAAACGGGGTCCGTGGGTCCGTGATCCGTGACCGTTTTTTCGTCCGTGGGTCTTCCTTGATTTTTGGAGGATCCACGGACATGAAAAAAAAGTCGTTTTGGTGTCCGCCTGGCCGTGCGGAGCCAAACGGATCCGTCCTGAATTACAATGCAAGTCAATGGGGACGGATCCGTTTGATGTTGACACAATATGGTGCCATTTCAAACGGATCCGTCCCCATTGACTTTCAATGTAAAGTCTGGAGTTCTTTTATACCATCGGATTGGAGTTTTCTCCAATCCGATGGTATATTTTAACTTGAAGCGTCCCCATCACCATGGGAACGCCTCTATGTTAGAATATACTGTCGGATATGAGCTACTTCGTGAACCTCAGATCCGACAGTATATTCTAACACAGAGGCGTTCCCATGGTGATGGGGACGCTTCAGGTTAGAATACACTACAAACTTTGTACAAGACTGCCCCCTGCTGCCTGGCAGCACCCGATCTCTTACTGGGGGATATGATAGCACAATTAACCCCTTTAGGTGCGGCACCTAAAGGGGTTAATTGTACTATCATATTCCCCTGTAGGAGATCAGGGCTGCCAGGCAGCAGGGGGCAGCCCCCCCCCCTCCCCAGTTTGAATATCGTTGGTGGCACAGTGTGCCAACCACCATCGGCCCCCCCTCCCTCCCTCTATTGTATTAAATCGTTGGTGGCACAGTGTGCCAACCACCATCGGCCCCCCTCCCTCCCTCTATTGTATTAAATCGTTGGTGGCACAGTGTGCCAACTACCATCGGCCCCCCTCCCTCCCTCTATTGTATTAAATCGTTGGTGGCACAGTGTGCCAACCACCATCGCCCCCCCCTCCATCTATAGCAGTAACATTGGTGGCAGTGTGCGGTCTCAACAGTAGAAGATTCATACTTACCGGCTTGCTGCTGCGATGTCTGTGTCCGGCCGGGAGCTCCTCCTACTGGTAAGTGAAAGGTCTGTGCGGCGCATTGCTAAAGAACTGTCACTTACCAGTAGGAGGAGCTCCCGGCCGTTCACAGACATCGCAGCAGCAAGCAGGTAAGTATGAATCTTCTACTGTTGAGACCGCACACTGCCACCAATGTTACTGCTATAGAGGGAGGGAGGGGGGCCGATGGTGGTTGGCACACTGTGCCACCAACGATTTAATACAATAGAGGGAGGGAGGGGGGCCGATGGTGGTTGGCACACTTTGCCACCAACGATTTAATACAATAGAGGGAGGGAGGGGGGCCGATGGTGGTTGGCACACTGTGCCACCAACGATTTAATACAATAGAGGGAGGGAGGGGTGGCGATGGTGGTTGGCACACTGTGCCACCAACGATATTCAAACTGGGGAGGGGGGGGGGCTGCCCCCTGCTGCCTGGCAGCCCTGATCTCTTACAGGGGAATATGATAGTACAATTAACCCCTTTAGGTGCCATACCTGAAGGGGTTAATTGTGCTATCATATCCCCCTGTAAGAGATCGGGTGCTGCCAGGCAGCAGGGGGCAGTCTTGTACAAAGTTTGCAGTGTATTCTAACTAGAAGCGTACCCATCACCATGGGAACGCTTCTGTGTTAGAATATACTGTCGGAAATGAGTTTTCACGAAGTGAAAACTTAGATCAGAAAAAGCTTTTATGCAGACGGATCTTCGGATCCGTCTGTATGAAAGCAACCTACGGCCACGGATCACGGACACGGATGCCAATCTTGTGTGCATCCGTGTTCTTTCACGGACCCATTGACTTGAATGGGTCCGTGAACCGTTGTCCGTCAAAAAAATAGGACAGGTCATATTTTTTTGACGGACAGGATACACGGATCACGGCCTCGGCTGCAAAACGGTGCATTTTCCGATTTTTCCACGGACCCATTGAAAGTCAATGGGTCCGCGAAAAAAAACGGAAAACGGCACAACGGCCACGGATGCACACAACGGTCGTGTGCATGAGGCCTTAGACGGCGAAAAAAAGTCCTGCACGCAGTACTTTTTTTTCGATCTAAAATAAATGGATCTTAGATGAAAATGACTCAAACGGATGACAGCTTATGCAACAGGATCAGTTTTTTTTACTAGATCCTTAGGCCTTATGCACACGAACGTTGTTTTAGTCCGCATCTGAGCCGCAGTTTTTGCGGCTTGGATGCGGACCCAGTCACTTCTATAGGGCCGCAAAATATGCAGACAGCACTCAGTGTGCTGTCCGCATCCGTTGCTCCATTCCGTGGTCTGCAAAAAAAATATAAGCTGTCCTATTCTTGTCAGTTTTACGGACAAGAATAGGCAGTTATATTAATGGCTGTCCGTGCCGTTACGCAAATTGCGGAACGCACACGAACGCCATCCGTGTTTTGCGGATCTGCAATTTAGTATGTAGCCTTAAGCTGAGTTTACATCACCGTTTAGCTTTCCATTCTTCTGATCCGTCAGAAGAAGAGAGAGAGAGAAAAAAAAAACTGTAAAAGAACGGATCCTGTTGCACCAGCTGTCATCCGTTTGAGCCATTTCTATCTGAGATCATTATTTATTTATTTTTTTACATGGAAACAAAAGTACTGCATGCAGGAATTTTTTTCCCGTCTACAGATATCAGACGGAAATGGCTTAAACTGATGACAACTGATCCGTTTTTTTTACAGGATCCTGTTTTTTTTCTCTCTCTCTTTTCTTCTGACAGATCAGAAGAACGGAAAGCTAACCAGTGATGTGAATGCACCCTTAAGCGGATGTTGTCTCTTTAAAGATGGCACCCACTCTGGAGTGGAGCAGGCACCATAGCTGCCGGGTGCCTGCTGTTTCACACAGAAGACACCCAGGGCTTCCATGCTATTATAGCTTTAATTCTTATGGAGGCCAGCAAAATTGTGAACTCGCAATATAGCAAATCTGCCCTACACTGCAATGCTAATTCACTGCAGTGTAAGGCCTCTTTCACACTACAGTATGTTGAATTCAGTGTTTTGCGTTCCGTTTTTAACGGATCCGTTGTTCTGTTTTTTTGCTTCTGTTGTGTTTCCGTTGCGTTGTTCTGTTCCGTTTTTCCGTCTGGCATATACAGTATACAGTAATTGCATATAAAAAAATTGGGCTGGGCATAACATTTTCAATAGATGGTTCAGAAAAAACGGAACGGAAACGGAAGACATACGGATGCATTTCCGTTTGTGTTCCGTTCCCATTGACTTGAATGGAGCCACGGACCGTGATTTGCGGGCAAAAATAGGACATGTTCTATCTTTCAACGGAACGGAAAAACGGAAATAAGGAAACGGAATGCATACGGAACACATTCAGTTTTTTTTGCGGAACCATTGAAATTAATGGTTCCGTATACAGACCGTATACGGAACGCAAAAAACGGAATGCAAAACGGAAAAGAAAACGGTAGTGTGAAACAGGCCTAAGTGAGAAGCTCTTAAGAAAAGTAAAAAAAAAAGATATAAAAATATAAAATTAAATTCACCATCTTTCCTTATAATAAAAATTAAAATAAAAAATAAAGATGATATGCACTGCTGCGTCTCCAAATGCTCAAACTATTAAAATACAATTGTACTGTATTTAAGGCCCCTTTCACACGGGCGAGTATTCCGCGCGGATGCGATGCGTGAGTTGAACGCATTGCACCCGCACTGAATACCGATCCATTCATTTCTATGGGGCTAGTCACATGAGCGGTGATTTTCACGCATCACTTATGCGTTGCATGAAAATCGCAGCATGCTCCTCTTTGTGCGTTGCGGTGCAATAATCCACGCAACGCAGGCCCCATAGAAGTGAATGGGGTTGCGTGAAAATCGCAGGCATCCGCAAGCAAGTGTGGATGCGGTGCGATTTTCACGCATGGTTGCTAGGAGACGATCGGGATGGAGACCCGATCATTATTATTTTCCCTTATAACATGGTTATAAGGGAAAATAATAGCATTCTGAATACAGAATGCATAGTAAAATAGCGCTGGAGGGGTTAAAAAAAAAATTAAAAATTATTTAACTCACCTTAGTCCACTTGTTCGCACAGCCCGGCATCTCCTTCTGGCTCCTTTGCTGAACAGGACCTGGGGTGAGCATTAATTACATGAACAGGACCTGTAATGACGTTACTCCGGTCATCACATGATCCATCACATGATCTTTTACCATGGTGATGGATCATGTGATGACTGTGACGTAACCAAAGGTCCTTGTTGCTACACAAAGCTAAGATGAAGACAGAAGGAGATGCCGGCTGCGCGAGCAAGTGGACTAAGGTGAGTTAAATTTTTTTATTTTTTTTTAACCCTTCCAGCGCAATTTTACTATGCATTCTGTATTCAGAATGCTATTATTTTCCCTTATAACCATGTTATAAGGGAAAATAATACAATCTACAGAACATCGATCCCAGACCCGAACTTCAGTAAAAAAGTTCAGGTTTGGGTACCAAACACGCGAGATTTTTCTCACGCGAGTGCAAAACGCATTGCAATGTTTTGCACTCGCGCGGAAAAATCACAGGTGTTCCCGCAACGCACCCGCACATTTTCCCGCAACGCTCGTGTGAAAGGGGCCTAACTCGTTCAGTGAACGCCTTAAAGGGAAAAAAAAAGAGTAATAAAAGCTGATTTGCTGTTTTTTCATCGCTTTATCTCCCCAAATAAAATTGTTTAAAAAGTCACACACATTTTGAAATAGTATCGCTAAAAACTACAGATCTCCCCGCAAAAACTCTTACACAGCTCCATAGTTGGAAATAGAGAAAAGTTATTAGGATTAGAATATGGCAATGCAAAGAAAAAAAAATCCCAAAATTTTCAGTATTACAGCACAAGAAAAACTGTACAAATGTGGTATCGCTATATTCGTACTGACCCTTAGAATGAAGGGAAGACGTCAGTTTCACCATATACTATGCAGCAATTGCTATTTTTTTTTCTTCAGTTCTACGTCACTTGGAATATTTTTTGCAGCTTCCCACTACATCATATGCAATATTAAATGGTGAATTTTTCAACCTACTGAAAGATTCCAATTACCTAATGAACGAGCTCATACATTGGGTAATCATCGGCAGTATTACACTGCCAGATCATTGCTAAAAAGCTTTCATACGAACGCTTGTTATAGCGATGATCTGCATGATTATCTGTGCATGTAATATAAGCTTAACTCCTAAATTGTTCATCCTGATGAGATGGTTTTCTTAACTCGAAGATTTACAAAATGTGGCTCCTCATCTGTTGAAAAACTACAACTCTCAGCATGCACTGACAGCCTAGCTGTTCGGGTATGCTGGGAGCTGTAGTTTTTCAATAACTGGAGAGGCCAAGGTTGAAACCCACTGTTGTAGCTCTAGAAACTCTATCAATAGAGAGTTTAGGAAAGCCATACAGCGAAACTTGCTGTACCCCTAACCTCACATATACTCCCCACATCCATGACTATGCATCAAATTTATACTTAAGCCAAACACTACAGTTAAGGAGAAAATGTGATTTAAAAAAAACTAAGTGGATTTACATTGGCATAAATAGAACGCCTGCTCAATTAGATGCATTATACGCCGTGAAATATCGGCTTTTTGAGTTCGGCAGTCAGCCATCTTGCTGCTGGGCATGAATGGTTTCTTGATTCCTATTTAGCCATTTCATAAACTATTTTCTTGTCCATGGTTATTATTTTCCACTTACAGTAGGAAATTTAATAGATGTAGATAAAATATGAAAGTATTTTGTTCAAATTCAGACATCATTTTTCAATAAATTTGGAATGGCAGCCTGAAGTTATCATGGCCCCCACTGAATGGTAGGTATATTCAGCAAAATGCGGACAACTTCATCTGGTTTGCTATTTATGTTGGCAATAAAATCTTAAAAAGACCTGTCACCTCCCCTGACATGTCTCTTTTTAGTAAATACCGTATTTCCCGCACCATAAAACACACCTAGTTAAAATAAGAAAAACATATTTTTCATCAGACCTCAGATCCAACCCTCAATCATAATCATCAGACTCCCAAAACGACTTCCAATCTTTATCAAACCTCAGATTAGACCCCCAGTCTTCATCAGACCCCCCAACCTTCATTAGACCTCAGATCAGACCCTCAATCTTCATTAGACCTCAGATCAGACCCTCAATCTTCATTAGACCTCAGATCAGACCCTCAATCTTCATTAGACCTCAGATCAGATCCTCAATCTTCATTAGACCCCCAAATCATATCCCCAATCTTCATCATATCTCAGATCAGAAGACCAATTTTCATCAGACCGCCAAATCAGACCCCTACTCTTCATCAGACCTCAGATCAGAAGCCCCAAATCAGATGCACAATCTTTATCAGACCTCAGATCAGACAAAAAATAAATATACAAACTTACCTCTCCTGCACCGGATGGCGCCTTCACCCAAGAGATCCAGCACTCTTCTCGCAGCACTGCACTGTGACCTGAAGTTGCACAGTGTCTGGTCATAGTGTGCGCTTACATGTACTACATCCTAATGCTGCATGCTATCAGAACACAGCAACAGCACCGGCTCCTGGATCAGAAGACCAGGGAGTGGTGAGTAAAGCCTGCATCTTCTATATTCACGGCTACCCAGTCTTAGGCCTCTTGCACACGACCGTATGGCTTTGTCAGTATTTTGCGGTCCGCAAAAAACTGATCCGCAAAAAATACGGATGACGTCCGTGTCCATTCCGTTTTTTGTGGAACGGAACAGCTGGCCCCTTATAGAACGGATGATACGGATAATAATAGGACATGTTCTATCTTTGAACGTAACGAAAAAAATGGAAATACGGAAACAGAAGGCATACGGAGTACCTTCAGTTTTTTTTGCGGATCCATTGAAATGAATGGTTCCGTATACAGTCCACATACAGAACGCAAAGAACGGAGCGTAAACGGAAAACAAACGTTCATGTGCAAGAGGCCTTACTGTACTAATAAGGGATTCCATAATAGAAGCGTTCATTAGTATTCGCATTATAAGATGCACTGCCATTTTCCACACTTTTGGAGGAAAAAAGTGCATCTAAGGGTCCATTCACACATCCGTGTGTGTGTTTTTGCGGATCCACGGATCAGCGGATCAGCAAAACACGGACACCGGTAATGTGTGTTCCGCATTTTGCGGACCGCACATCACCGGCACTAAATAGAATATGCCTAAACTTGCCCGCAATTGCGGACAAGAATAGGACATGGTTCTATTTTTTTCGAGAACGGAAATGCGGACCCGGAAGTGCGGGGCCCGCATTTCCGGATCCGGGCAGCACATCGTGCGGCCCCATAGAAATGAATGGGTCCGCAATTCCGTTCCGCTAAATGCGGAACAGAATTGCGGACGTGTGAATGGACCTTTAGGCCTCTTTCACATGACCGTATGGCTTTGGCCTTATGCACACGACCGTTGTTGTGGTCCACATCAGAGCCGCATTTTTTGTGGCTCGGGTGCGGACCCATTCACTTCAATGGGGTCGCAAAAGATGCAGACAGCACTTCGTGTGCTGTCCACATCTGTTGCACCATTCTGTGGCCCCGCAAAAAAATATAGCATGTCCTATTCTTGTCCGTTTTGCGGACAAGAATAGGCATTTCTACAATGGGCCGCCCGTTTCATTCCGCAAATTGCGGAAGGCACAAGGGCGGCTTCCGCAAAAAATGTGCATGAGGCCTTTTTCTGTGTTTTGTAGTCCTTTTTTCACGAATCCGTTGTTCCGTTTTTTGTTTCCGTTGTGTTCCCGTTTCTGTTCCGTTTTTCCGTTCTGTTTTTCCAAATGGTATATACAGTATACAGTAATTACATAGAAAAAATTGGGCTGGGCATAAAATTTTCAATAGATGGTTCCGCAAAAACGGAACGGATACGGAAGACATACGGATGCATTTCCGTATGTGTCCCCTTTTTTTTGCAAACCCATTAACTTGAATGGAGTCACGGAATGTGATTTGCGGGCAATAATAGGACATGTTCTATCTTTCAACGGAACGGAAATACGGAAACAGAATGCATTGCGTTTTTTTTTTTTGCAGGACCATTGAAATGAATGGTTCCGTATACGGAACATATACGGAACGCAAAAAATGGCCTGTAAACGGAAAAAAAAAAAACTGTTGTGTGAAAGAGTCCTTATAGTGGGGGCGTGGCCTGAGCATGGAGCCGTGAACACGTACTTCTCAGAGCTCCTGGACCCTGGGCCCTCTCATCTGCCTTCAAAAACAAAGACACCACTTTAGCAGTTCCGAAGAGGATGGTGAGATGTTCGGGCCGCCGCGGGTCCACATATCTGACCTCGGAACCGCACATTGCGAGGTACTTCTCCCACACGTCGGCTCCGGCTCTCGTGCCAGAATCCTCCAAAATGGTGCTGATTGAGGAACAAGTGGCAGCACCACCCGCTCCCCTTAGCCACGCTCCTTCCACCAACTTACTGACTCCAGCGCATTCAGCCTCCTGGTCGCAGTTGACTCCGGCTGCTGGTTTGGCCGCAGTGGCTTCCGCATCCATAAGCCACACTCACCTCCCCTGCAAGAAGGCGCAGGACCAGTCGGCCCTCCCGTCCAAGATGGCGTCCGCGGGAGCGCAGGAGACGACTGCACCCGCCTCACAGGACCATATTCAAGGCCTTAACATGCCGGCATCTTTGCATATGGCCCCTCCACCTCCTGCATCAGCCACCGGAGACCTTCTCCCGCAGCTCCTTGAGACCACACCTCGCTCTATGGAAACAGTCCATGGTTATTATACTTACCCCGGTGAGTGAAATGCCCTATGGCGCCACACCTAGGCCTCATACCTACATTTTGCTGGCCGCCACGAACAGGGACTGATAGGCGCTCCCAGAACCCACAAGTAGATCTCCCCTCTACTCTGGCTATTTTTCATTCTGCAGCCGTTTCTGATTCTTCAGAGACTCCATCCTCTGCCTCTTCTTCGCCAGGGTAGACGTTCCAAGCGTCCGAAACTAAAAGATATATGGTCACTCCTCAGTACGCTTCCTACTAAGACAGATCTGGAGGCAATTATACAAAGGGTCGAATCTAAGCATGACCAGGCTATAGCAGAGGTCAAGGCTGACCTAACAGATATTTCTACTAAACTGGCTTCACAGGCTCAAGTTTCAACTGAGCTGGATGCTCGTCTCACAAATGTGGAAACAACCATGGCCTCTCAACAGGCCTTAAACAATCTACTTTTACAGCTGGACGACCAAGAAAACAGGAGCCGATGCAATAATATCAAGCTACCGTACGTGGGATCCCCAAGGAGGTCTCTGCCACCGATTTGCACAAAGCTGTCTCCACTATATTCAATTCTCTTCTCTCCAGACCTGCAGAGTCAGAAATAAAGCTCGATAGAGTTCACAGGGTCTTAGGCCCTAGGCGTCCAGAGAACTCAGCTCCGCGCGATGTTCTATGTCGAGTTAATTTCTTCAGAGAAAAGGAGAAACTTTTACAAAGAGCCTCGAGGCAGGGCCCTACATCATTTGCTGGATCACAGATTCAAATTCTACCTGATGTGTCTAGGAGAACCTTGCTTATGAGGCATTCTCTCAAACCTCTCCTGCAAGTTATCATGAATGCTGGGGTCACCTATCGCTGGGGCCACCCGTTCCACCTGATCATCCGTAAGAATGGAACGACATTTGCCCTATACTCCCCAGACCAGGCGGGAGAGCTTAGACAGTTCCTGGTTATCCCACCCATCTCATTGCCGGACTGGTTTGATGTCCCAGTCTTCTCAACTCCAGCAACTGGACCCCCACCATGGGTGAGAGGTGGACCTCAACGAGACCATTCCCCAGACCCGCAACCTCCAGGACAGGGGACTCTCTCAAAAGTAGCTCTGGGACCTTTAGGATGAGAAGGGCCCCCGTCATTCAACCTGCAATACCTAGTATAGATTTAGATTGAGTGTAGATACAGAGGCCAGTGTGTAGTACCTGCACGCTTAATGTTTTTTCCGTTGGTGGCTTTTAAATCCCTGCTCCTTGCTGTCCTCTGTATCTCCAATCTCTTTTCGTTGTTTGAATATGTCCAGCCCGGGGAAAGGGACACATCTTAGATGCTCTCCTTCACCCCTACTAGGATCGTGAGTCTTGGTTCGCTCATTTTGGGCTTGCCAAGAGTCGCATAGTGGAAACCGTCTTCCACGGTTTTGTTTAGTTCTGTCTTAGTTTATTATTTAGTAATTGTTTTGTCTTACCTGATCTGGACTAGCCGGTTTGGGTATTTGGCCTTGTCAGGCATACTTGCCTTCCTTTGATTTAAATTTTGTGTACTGTCCACCTATCCTCTTGTTTCTTTTTCCTTCCCCCCTGTTGTCCTTCTCTCCCCCCTCTTGTTCTTTTACAGGCATTGACTATGTCCGATATTACCTTTGCATCAATCAATGTCAACGGTCTGAATACATCTGAGAAATGCTCCTCCATTCTCCGGCTCCTGTGGTGTAAAAAGGTACAAATTGCCTTCATCCAAGAGACACATTTTCGCAAAGATGTGATGCCAATTTTTAGATACCCCGATGCATACCATTTACAATGTATCAAAATCGAGAGGCGTCAGTATCCTCATTGCTAGACGCACCCCCTGGGAATTGTTGGACACTAGCTCAGATGACACTGGCAGGTTTCTGTTTGTCAAAGGTCATATAGCGGGTCAGGTGTATACCTTGGCTAATATATACTTGCCCAATACTAAACAACTCAGGGCCTTGGCTGGAATCCTATGTAAATTGGATAGCTTTGCAGAGGGCACACTTTTGGTCGGAGGAGATTTAAATGTCGCTTTGGACCCACTTGTAGATGTCTCCAGGGGAACTTCTCATCTAGCTTACTCCTATCTCCGTCGCATTAAAAATCTCCTTCATACCCACCAGCTAGTGGATGTGTGGCGAGCGGTCAACCCAGATGCTAGGGATTTCACTTACTACTCTGCAGCTAGGGACGTTTACTCCAGATTAGAATTTTTTTTTTGCTGAGACACTCGGCAGTTCCACTCAACGCCTCTTCCTCAATTCATCCTATGACATTCTTGGATCACGCCATGTTCCATGTCTCTTTGAAATCCCCTCTTCCATCTCCCAGATCTTGGCAGTGGGGCCTGAACGAGTCGCTGTTACAAGATCTGGAAGTCTCTCAAGAGATTAGCTCTCACTACTTTGAGGAAAATCAAGTTGACAATGCCTCTCCTCTTACGGTGTGGGCTGCACATAAATGTGTGATACGGGGGGAGTTGATCAAGCATAGAGCTCGGCGCAAGAAAGAGAGGGCGATTGAAATTTCCCAGAGTCTGAAGGAAATTGCCGATCTAGAGCAGGCTCATAAAGGCTCCCATGCGCTGACCGTTCGTTCGGCTCTTTGAACGGCCAGGGGTAAACTTAGAGACAAACTAGATATCCTCACGAAAACCATCCTTACAAGGGGTCGAAGACATTTCTTTGAATATGGTAATAAGTGTGGTAGGCTTTTGGCTCGATCATTACGTGAACAAAGAGTGAGGAATTATGTCCCCCGAATTGCTCCCCCACGAGGCCACGTTCTGAATAATTCTGATTCCATAGCAGACGCCTTCGCCCACTTCTACCAAAATCTATACAATCTCCCACAGCCTAACCAAAATGGCTTATCTCTGACCAGGTCAGGTCTACCCAAACTCCCGAGAGAGGCCCTTGAGGGCCTAGGCGGACCAATCACTACTGAAGAACTTGAGAGGCACTAAAGTCAATGCAGCCCAGTAAAGCTCCAGGCCCATATGGCCTACCAGCTTCATATTATAAGAGAAATCTCCCCTTTCTCCAGACCCCACTTACCAATGCCTTGAATAGGGTAGATTCGGAAAACACCCTCCCCAAAGATATGTCGCATGCACACATTACTGTAATTCACAAGGAGGGTAAGGACCCTGCAGTCTGTGCTAGTTACTGCCCTATCTCATTGCTTAATGTTGATCTTTAGTTATTTGCGAAGGTACTGGCCACACGTTTAGTCCCTTTCCTGCCTGATCTCGTACACACTGATCAGGTAGGTTTCGTCCTTCTAGGGAGGTGAGAGACAATACCACCAAAGTGTTGAACTTGATTCATCATGCCAGGATACAACGCTCTTCCCTCTGTCTTCTATCCACCGATGCCGAAAAGGCTTTTGACAGAGTGGGATGGCCTTGGTTATTTGCAGTGTTCAATCATGTGGGCATCTCGTCCTCCTTCGATATCAGGAATGGAACCCGCCAAGGTTGCCCTCTCTCACCCAGGATTAGGGATACCTGATATACGGAAATATTGTGCTGCTTCTATGCTCCAACAGGTGGTAGACTGATGCCGACATGCTCCATTCAAACAATGGCTCTCCACTGAACAACTCTCTTCCCAGACCCCTCTGGCTCTCCTGCCGTGGACTGGGAGAAAAACCCCTACTACACTCTCCACTAACCCCATCATTGGGGCAACCTTACTTCAATTCCACAAATATCAACACGTCCCCATGATCTCCCCAACACCTTCCCCAATGTTTCTTATACTGGGACACCTAGACTTCCCGGCAGGTTGTTCTGGGGGCCCCTTCATACAGTGGCGATTGAATGGTAGGTGTCGAGCACCTTTCTTTCGAACCTCCGGAGCGGTGGTTCACATATGCTGAACTGTTGGGTTTGTCTGACCCCTGTGCCTTTGGACCATGGAGATCCAGGCAACTACATAATTTACTTTACTCTATCCCCTCCTCCCCAGGCCTTGATAGGTCCCTTACGCCATTTGAAAAAACGTGTATTGGCTCAGGAGTATACCGTCATTCTCTTTAGGATTTGCAAGTTGATATCTCCTCCGACCAATGGTCAAAACTGTTCCAATTGGCTCATAAATCCTCCATTGCCAGTATCAAGAGGCCAGCTACAAAATACTATCGAGATGGTATTATGTTCCGACCCGTCTTCAGAAAATGTTTCCGACGACATCCCCATTATGCTGGCGTTGTGAAGCATCTCAAGGCTCATTGCTTCATATTTTCTGGCAATGTGACAAGATCAAACGATTCTGGGAATCAGTTTTTTTCTTTTTCTGTACCAAATACGCCAGGTTTTTTCTTATTATTTCTTTCGAACTTACCTTTGAGTTTACTCCGCTGGTCTTGCTTGTGCCACTTGGTTATTGCTGTCACGGATGAACCGCGAGAAACCGCAAGATATCCGGAAATAAAACGCAGTCAATCGATTTTTTTGATTGTCGCATCTAGGAATTACAGATTCAATTCCTGATGCCCAGCAGATAACGCAATAAAAATAAATTTAATTCCTGTAATTACAAACTGTTGTCTTAATGTAATTACAGCTAGTCTCCCTAATTAGCCCTACACAAAGAACTTCCTTGCTGCAGAAATCTCACAGCTAGGTGCGAACAGACACCTGACAAGAACATTTGGTCTGTCACTGATAGAGGGCCTGCAAGTCAGACTTTCTGGCACCAATGGAAAATGAATAGGTCATATGATTTTTACCCCTTTGTACGAATATCATCCATAGGATAGATATGTAAATTATATCATTTTGTTGGTCAGGATCCGCTGAGTATTCTAATATAAAACATATACCGCTGGGATAAGCCACATCCAGGTTATTAAACATCTCAGTAACCGAATATGATATAGTTCTCATGTATAGTGTCAATGAGATCGATATTTTCAGAGGATTGTAAATCTGTCATTATTAGTTGTGTGCGACGGACGTGTGCAGCGATATGAAAATGTCATATTTTTGGGATTTGAACTTCCCTCCGAATAACAGCACCAGCCCAGGGGCTGAGCCTGAGATCCCGCCCTAACAGCTGGACCCTTCATAAGGCCATGAGTGAAATCTAATGGGAGTCCTCCCTTGTGTAACATCATCTGAAGAAGCCAGCCACGAGGACCAAGGTGGGCTGGCAGCCATATTTACTGGACTTTTTATTCTGGAACAAACAGACTTTCTTGGACTTTCCACAAAGGACATTCTTCTTCTGAAACTAAGTATTCCCTTTCATCTGTTTTCCCTTTTTATTTTACACTGGACTATCCTTCCCTATCATTGTTATTTTTAATAATTTCTGTATATGTTAATCATTTGTATTGTATGTATAATAAATGACGTTAAAGTCATTTTCTTCAGCCTCATACCTGCTCTGAGCACCGCAGAACGAATCCTAGCCGTTTCTGAAGAGTCGCTACCCGGATAGTTGTCGTGTTTAGTCAAGGGTTTCCCTTGCCCTGTTACAAGGGATGGTGGCAGTCTACCTACATATTGCGTAGTGTATGTTTTCTGTAGTCCGCACGCTTCCTCCTAGCCTGTCTGCTGCCCAAATTCCAGCGGTTTCAGTTCACCGATCGCATCCCCACAGTGGATGATCTGCGGTCTGAAACATATTGGAAGGCATTGAGCGTTCAGGCCACTAGGGGGCGTGTGATAGCAGGGGCAGCACGTGTTACAGTGCTGGCCGCGCTTTGTGACAGTGTTTGGCAGCGTTTGGGATCTGTGTTGTGCTCAAAGCATCTAGACAGGGTTGAACTAATTTAACCCTGTCAGAACCGAACAAATTTGGTGGTGTTGTGGCTGAGAGCAATACTTTTATTTACATATACAGAGGGACGGTGTAACCCAGTACCCCTTCCAAAAACCTTGTTTTCTTTATCTATCTTTTATTTGGTGTGAAAATGTCCGTGGATTACAAGAAAATGAATGTATCAGATCTGGAAAATCTGTGTCAAATTCGACGCATTGAAATCGGCCGCAAGACAAGGGCCGACCTGATAAAAGACTTGTTTAGATGGGATACTCAGCAACTGCGGGGGCTGGATGTGTCCACTGCGGAGGGCGCAGACCCATCTGTCTTAAGTCCGGGGGAACCGGAGACTGCAACTCCTGACGACAGTGAGAGGGAACATCCTGCGGGCCCTGTTACACCCTCTGCGTGGGAGGACGTCAGTACGGACCCTGGTGTCAGAGTTTCTCCAAGTACTCGCCTGGAACCAGCCAGTACGGGACTGTCCACTTGTGCTGATCCTATAATGCAGCAGGCATTACAAAGGCTGATGGACACTGACCCAATGAGGTACCTGCAGTACATGGCGGAGAGTCTTCAGGGTGAAAAACATAAAAATATTAAAACATATAATATCCCAACTTTAACCCCTAAGCAGTACACCATTGGTTAACTGCATTTGGTGTAAATGAAGCTTATAAAGAAGCAGAGTGGCTGTTGGGCTACTGTTCACCTCAACTTGCTGGGAAAAATGTGTGTACTCAAAATTAAGCTATTATTTTCCATAATTCCCCCACATGTATTCCAAAGAATTTATTTCATATTCTCAACAAGCATATAGTAGAGATATTAGCCTCCCCACCCCCTACCACCTAGGCTTTACCCAGGCTATAGTTGAAAACTCTTTGTCTACCAGTTGACTACAGTAAATTGACACTTCCAAGTCTTTATACCTGGCCAGTTAATTAGTGTCCACTCATTGGTAACTGATTTTCAGAATACAATCTTGCGTTATGTCTAGAATGTGCATTGCTTTTCCAAAGCGACAATAGAAGGAAGAGAAAATTTTGGAATTAGCCCCATTGCCAAGTAGAAGCGAGAAACTGAGTCTCAAGAGGAATGCTGTGTCCAGATTGATCTTGGCTGAGGCTTCCAAATTCACTGAAAAATCAATGTCAATTTATGCGACCAACATAAGTAACTTTTTTATAAATTGACGATAGCTTAGCAATTTCTGATATCACCCAGTGAGGTCATCATAACCACTTATAGCCATTTGTAAATGTAGCCCTCAGTAATGTATTTCACATTATTACATTTCATCCTACCCTCCCGTTTAACTACTTAGAGGGACACATTGTGCTTGTGAATAGATGTACAATGAAGCATTATAAAATAAGCAATATGCTTGATAGGCAGGTCTCATTATTATAGGGACCTTCACCTTTCCACACCTTTTGTGGAAGAAATGTAGAAGAAAGACCATCACCAAAAATATCTTCTGAGAAACATATGCCAAAGGGGTTGTCCCATTAAACACATTTATTTTATTGTGGTTTTTGAGCTGTTCTGTGGCATACCGCTATTGTATTACTCTGCTGGGTGCATTTGTTGCATACACAACCACAGCAGTTTTTGATGGTCATCAACCAGAACTTTCCTCTCAAAAGACATATTGTCTACTTTATGCATTTTGGTTTCATGCATCAGTCATGGTGTAATATAAAGCAATAAGATCCAGCCAATTGGATCTATGTTCAAGGAGTTGCATGATATAATAAAAAAAGGACTTTATCATTTCTCACTATTTTTATTTAAGGACTACAGTTGGTGTGAACCCTTCAGAATTTTCTATATTTCTGCATACATTTGACCTAAAACTATATCAGATTTTCAAAAGGTTCTAAAAGTAGACAAATGAGTGAAAAATATTTGACTTGAGGAAAATGATCCAATATCATGTTCGTGACAAAAGTATGTGAACTTTTAGGATTACCAGATAATTTGAAGGTGAAATTATGTTCAGGTGTCAATGGGATGACAATCAGGTGTGAGTGAGAGATCTGTTATATTTAAAGAACGTTCATTGGTCACATGGCCTAGGCGCAGCTAAGCCTTATTGAAGCGAATGGGGCTGAGCTGCGATACCAAGCACAACCGCTATACAATGTACGACGCTGTGCTCAGTGAGCTGAAAGAAGGCGAGCACCGTTGCCTTCTCAAACAGTGAGAAAATTTGTGGGGTCCTGGGTGTTGGACCTTCACCAATCAGATACTGATGACCTATCCAGAAGATGGGTCATAAGTACAGACTTTCCAAATGTCCCTCTTTTGGAGGGACAGTCCCTCTTTTTGACCCAAGTCCACCTGTCCCTTTTTGCTCATTAAATGTCCCTCTTTATGATCTGAGGGATAGAATTTCATGATTGCATTTACAATATTGATCCAGAAAGTGTTGTTGTGATTCCCTTATGCATATTAGAGCCCTCCTTGTTCATTATTTAATTATTTGATGCAATTTGAATTTTAGAAATTTCTATATTCAGATACTTTTTGCACTATTTTGTACGAGAAAACTATTAAAGTATATAGATATGCAGGAAAAATGGATCTTTCCAGCAATGAACCATAAGTGTCTCCCTTTGAACGTCCAAAAAGTTGGGAGGTACGTCAGTATAAGAGGCTCAGAAAATCCCTTTAAATTCTCAAACTAAAAAATCTAGCCTACCAATGGTGGAAAGTTCAAATGGGACCTATATCTGACCACAGAGGTTGTAATTACACTTGGATCCATGCACTTGTGATGAACCAATGATCCCTATGTTGCTTAAAGGGATTCTGTCAGCTAGTTTAAGCATACAGTATAGAGCCCTTTACATGTGCTGCTAGATCTCCACTAGTAATATCCGTAATATACATGTGCCATAGCTAGGGATGCTTTTGTTTAGTTAGAAAAATGATTTTGTAAATATGCTAATTAGGTCAGTAAGGAGCCCAAAGGGCTGTTACCAGAGTTTCAGGAGCCCAGCACCTCCAATTGTGAAGAAGCCCAGCACCACCCTGCATCCTCCAACTCCCCTCCCTGCTCCCCCGATATCACACAGTAATCTCCGGCTGATGCGGGGCGGTACTAAGCTCCTTCACAATGGGCGGTGCTGGGCTCCTGAAACTCTGGTAACGGCCCTTTGGACTCCTTACTGACCTAATTAGCATATTAATAAAATCGTTTTTCTAACTACACAAAAGCATCCCTAGCTACGGCACATTATACGGACATGCTAGTGGGGGTCTAGCGGCACATGTAAAGGTCTCTATATGCTAAAACTAGTTGACAGAATCCCGTTAAGAAGGTTACACTATTATAAATGGTAAGTGAGGGCGCTGTTTTAGATTTTGAATTGTGGCCCTGGAGCTTCATCCTACACCCCTGTTTTTGCACATACGCTATAGTTGTTTACCACATCATTTCAATGTCAAAGCCAAAGTCAGAGTGAAACACAAGCTTCCAGATCAGATATCTGCTTAACTAGTCCTTTTTTACAGGCTGACCACCTGAGTGATACAAATCAGGTAGCTTTCTATATAAGGTGACTGGTGCTATACGCTGAAATAATTGCTTATCTGGTTACTAAGGCTGGGTTTACACCTGAGTGTTTTACAGCGCGCTCCTACGTGCTGTAAAACGCTCAACAGGCAAGAACCAATGCTTCCCTATAGGAATGGTTCACACCTGAGCGTTTTACAGCGCGTACGATCGCGCTGTAAAACGCCCGGCGCCCCAAGAAGTAGATGGGCTTCTTTGGGGCGTCTTGTCGTGCGTTCCCGTACATAGACTTCAGCGGGAACGCGCGACAATGGGCGTTCGCTTGTCTCTGTATGCGCCATTGCAAACGTCCGTACAATCGCTCATACAGAGCGTACGTTCAAGTACGCTCAGGTCTGAACCCAGCGTAACATGCGGCATTTATTCGATCTGCAATCCGTTTCACAAGCAGCTTTATGTGTATGTTCTAACATGTCCTGACAACCTCCGTAAATAAAGAGAGAATCTGTAATGTACTTCTCTCATCCACACTGGTCAGTAGTCATGTGAATACCATTAAATACAGTAAACTAGCATAATTACTACTAATTTATAATAACTCTAGTGATTGTAGATGAGATAATATACACATACCTTCAGGAACTGTCCTATGGGGACATTGTTTCTAGAGAAGAATATGGTTCCCCATGGAAGCTCATAAAGTCGCACATAGAGTGCCTATGGGTCCATCTCATGGACTCAGGACTGGACAACGGTTAGGTAGAGTAGGCAGACAGTGTGAGACTGGAACTGCTTTTTAAGCCATTAACCTGCCACTAGGGTCTATTTTGTGAATCAAAATCTATTAGACTTTACTGATGATATAAAGTTTTGACCCTGAAAAAAATTTCCTCTGGTGGGCCAAAGGAATTTCAGTCAAACCTTGGTCAGACACCTAGGACGCAATTAACGGGGGTCCAATTTAAAGAGTTCTCCCAACGTGTTTGTTTTAGTAACTATGTACTTGCATTCCACATCAAATAACATTTCTGGAGCATCTTTTCTTATACTTATACATCATTCCTGTGTTATTTCTTCTTGAAAAGTATGAATAAATTGACAACTGGGTGACCGTTGGTTGCATGTAACTCTACAGTATGACACATAGCTAAAGGAGATATTTCAGGAAAACAAGATATAACATAATCCAGATGAAAAAGGAAGTGAAAGAAAAATCTATGAAAGTATTACACAGATAATAGAGTAGAGATGATAAAAATGGTTATGAAATATAGAAAAATATAGAAAATATAGAAAAAAATGGGACTCCTAACAACCACACAAGAACTGGCAGACCGGATAGACCTCCATCACATAGAGAGTACTGAAAGCTTTAATTGTAGATATTAACTAACCACAAGTGTTCTGTCCATTCGTGCAACGTGAGAAGACAACATTATGGGACTGAATGCGTGTGGGAAAAAGACAAAAATTAAGTACAGTTTCACTAGAGAACTCAGTCTGGACATCTGAGATGTGTAGAAAGTCTTGGACACATAGAAGGCTTATCAATAAAGTGCAGTCTTTGGGCTTGGACTCCCATATTGTTCAATGGATTAGGCAGTGTCTGAGGGACAGACAACAGAGAGTTGTAGTCAATGGAGTATAGTCAGACAATGGTCTTGTTACCAGTGGGGTACCTCAGGGATCTGTTCTGGGACCCATATTGTTTAATATCTTTATCAACGAAATTGCAGAAGGCCTCAATGGTAAGGTGTGTCTTTTTGCTGATGACACAAAGATTTGTAACAGGGT
The DNA here is from genome assembly GCF_014858855.1 of Bufo gargarizans. Classification (NCBI taxonomy): domain Eukaryota; kingdom Metazoa; phylum Chordata; class Amphibia; order Anura; family Bufonidae; genus Bufo; species Bufo gargarizans. The sequence continues at coordinate 48,346,120 of NC_058084.1, forward strand.
TGATGTTCCTGGAGGGATATACCAAATGGAAAAGGACTTAGGAAAACTAGGAATGGTCAAAAATCTGGCAACTAAAATGTAATGTTGATAAGTGCAAGATAATGCACCTGGGGTGTAAAAACCATAGTACATGGATTGCAGGATAAAACTTACCAGGAAAGATTAAAGGACCTTAATATGTATAGCTTGGAAGAAAGACGAGACAGAGGGGATATGATAGAAACTTTTAAATACATAAAGGGAATCAACAAGGTAAAAGAGGAGAGAATATTTAAAAGAAGAAAAACTGCTACAAGAGGACATCGTTTTAAATTAGAGGGGCAAAGGTTTAAAAGTAATATCAGGAAGTATTACTTTACTGAGAGAGTAGTGGATGCATGGAATAGCCTTCCTGCAGAAGTGGTAGCTGCAAATACAGTGAAGGAGTTTAAGCATGCATGGGATAGGCATAAGGCCATCCTTCATATAAGATAGGACCAGGGGCTATTCATAGTATTCAGTATATTGGGCAGACTAGATGGGCCAAAAGTTCTTATCTGCCGACACATTCTATGTTTCTATGTTTTTAAGGACAAATGAGTCCAAAAAGTGAATTTGAGATGTAACAGAGGACAGTATATACACTGCAGAAGCAAGGAACACTCAAACATGGCAGGGACTTGGTGCAAGTTTTGGGGATACAGAAGGACATATAAAGTTGGTTGAGTGAAGACATCCAAGAATATCAACAAATCTTTATACATCATGGAATACACCCTGGATTTGGAAAAAAAATTATTGCACTGCAAGAAAATCACACCATAAAACAGCTCTGAAGATCAAGACATGCTTATAAACAAAGAAGCTCCTGGTGTTCTCAGGAGATTGGACTGGCCACCCTATTGTCCAGACCGTAGGAATGCACTTAGGATAACTTGAATTGCGACAAGAAGAAAATGTCCTAACTTCTGCAACTGAACTTTGGAAATGTTAATAAAAAGCATTAAGATTATCTCTTGAAAACAATAAAAACTAGAGATAAGCGAATCGAAGCTGACAAAGTGGAATTCGCTTAGAATTTCAGGAAAATTTTGATTTTCTTGCGTGGTAACAAATCAAATTTTTCCTAACATGGTGGCTACGTGTGTGAGGACTGAGGACATGGGGTAAGGAACTCTGGGAAGGCGGGATCACCCTGATTGACATGCCTGCATGCAGCCAATCAGAAGTCAGCCAGCCCTGTTATGTCACAGCCCTATAAATACGGCAGCCATTTTAGATTCTGCCATTTTCCAGCATTCAGAGTGCAGGGACAAACGTGTAAAGGCACTAGGGACAGCTATTGGAAAAACGATTGTGGAAAAAAAAAGACATAAAAAACGATTTATAAGTGCAGGGAAAGAATGGGGAGGAATCATTTCACAGCATCTTAGTGCACGGAGAGACGTCAGAAGGCGCTAGGGACATTGATAGGAAAGCGATTTACAATTGCAGGGAAAAATTATTTGGGGATCCAAATAGTCATTAGACAGCTCTGTCATTCCAGCTTTTTGTTATTGGGCTGCAAGTGTTATGTTGAAAAGCCTTTAGTGGCTTATATCTTAATATCTTATTCAGTACTACAAGAAAAATATATACACATTTCACATCTGCAGTTATTTCTGTTGAAAACATGTAGGGGTGTATTTCAGTAAAATAAGAAAAATATTTACGCACTGCACTGTTGCAGTTATTTCTGGTGAAAGCGTATAGGGGCGTATTTCATTAAAAAAAGAAAAATATATACACACTGCACTGTTACAGTTATTTCTGTTGAAAGCATATAGTGGCGTATTTCAGTCCAACAAGATAAATATATACGCATTTCACTTTTGCAGTTATTTCTGGTGAAAGCGTATAGGGGTGTATTTCAGTAAAATAAGAAAAATATATACGCACTGCACTGTTGCAGTTATTTCTGGTGAAAGCGTAAAGGGGCGTATTTCAGTACAACAAGAAATATATATACGTACTGCACTGTTGCAGTTATTTTTGGTGAAAGCGTATTGGGGCGTATTTCATTAAAAAAAGAAAAATATATACGCAATGCACTTTTGCAGTAATTTCTGTTAAAAGCTTATAGGGGCGTATTTCATAAAAAAAAAGAAAAAATATACGCACTGCACTGTTGCAGTTATTTCAGTTGAAAGCGTATAGGGGCGTATTACATAAAAAAAAGTAAAATGTATACGCACTGCACTGTTATTTCTGTTAAAAGCATATAGGGGCATATTACAGTAAAAAAATAAAAATATATATGCACTGCACTGTTGCAGTTATTTCTGTTAAAAGTGCATAGGGGCGAATTACAGTAAAATAAGAAAAATATATGTGCACTGCACTGTTGCAGTTATTTTTGTTAAAAGCGTATAGGGACCTATTTCATTAAAAAAGAAAAATATATATGCACTGCACTGTTGCAGTTATTTCTATAGAAAGAGTATAGGGGTGTATTTCCTTAAAAAAAGAAAAATATATATGCACTGCACAGTTGCATTTATTTCTGTTAAAAGCATATAGGGGCGTATTACAGTAAAATAAGAAAAATATATACGCGCAGCAATGTTGCAGTTATTTCTGGCGAAAGCATATAGGGGTGTATTGCAGTAAAAAAAGAAAAATATATTTTTAGTGCATTTCTGCTGTTAATTCTGGTGAAAGCATATAGGGGCGTATTTCATTAAAATAAGATATTTAATATCATATTTAATAACATTAATATAAGAAAATTTATTTTTTGCCCTATAAGATGCATCGCCCCATAAGACGTACCTAGGTTTTAGAGGAGGACAATAAGAAAAAGAAAATTTTTTCATTAGACCTCAGATCAGCCCTCAGCTAACAACCCCAATCAAACCCCAATGTTAATAAGACCCCAACAAGACCTCAGATCAGACCTCAATCAGACCTCAACTCAGAACCCAATGTGAATGTCCCCCAATGAGACCCCAATCAGACCTCATATCAGCCCCCACTTCCTCTCATATTAGCCCCCAGCAGCCTTTAATGCCTTGATATCAGCCCTCAGTAGCCTCCATTGCCTCTCATATTGGCCCTTAGCAGCCCCTTTTGACTTATATCAGCCCTCTGTAGTCCCCATTGCCTTTTATTTTGGCCCCCAGCAGCCCCCATTGCCTTATATCAGCCCCCTGTAGCCTCCATTGCCTCTAATTTTGGCCCCCAGCAGCCCCCATTGCTTTATATCAGCCCTCTGTAGCCCCAATTACCACTCACTTTGGCCCCTAGCAGCCCTCCTTGCCTTAAAGCAGCCCTCTGTAGCCCCCATTGCCTCTCATTTTGGTCCCCAGCGGTCATGTTAGCCACCATTATCTCAGATCAGCCCCCAGCCTCATGTTTAATTTAAAAAAAAACACTTACCTCTCCTGCTCCTGGACGCCGCCTCTCCTCACCGCCCGTGATCTTCTTCCTCCGGCTGTCGGTCACAGAGCACCCTCACACTGTGCGCAGCCACTACACAGCCGACAGCCGAGGACCAGGAAGCGGTGAGTACAGAGCCTTCACTACTCCCTGGTCCTCCGGTACTAATGAGCGCTTCCATAATGGAAGCGCTCATTAGTATTTGCCCCATAAGATGCGCTTACTGCCCCACTCTGTTACCGGGTCACTTTGTGGTCTCTTGATGCAGCTGCTGCTGCCATCTCCAAACTATGTAACCTTGCCACTCTGTGGCATCCTGCTGCTGCTGCCATATCCACACGATGTCACCTTGCCACTCTGTGGCCTCCTGATGCTGCCGCCACCTCCAAACTATGTCACCTTGCCACTCTGTGGTCTCCTCATGCTGCTGCTGCCATATCCACACTATGTCACCTTGCCACTCTGTGGCCTCCTGATACTGATGCCACCTCCCTAATATGTGACCTTGCCGCTCTGTGGTATCCTGCTGCTGCCAGGGCCATCTTAAATGCGGGGCAAAAGGGGCTCCGCCCTAAGCCCAGTTGCTCCTGGGGGACCCAAGGCAGCTGCCTGTTAAGCCCCGATGGAAGTGCTGCGGTGGGGCAGGGGAGGGAGAGGCATTTTCCTTCCCAGTTCCTCTGATAGGCTGCAGGCACTAGGCCTGCAGCCTATCAGAGACCGGGGCAGGCGATCGTGCCGCCTGAGCGGGACACAGGCCGAAAGAGGCCTGCATCGCATCGCACAGTAATCAGCTTACCACAATTATTTTTGGGGGATGTTATGTTTACACTATTAGTGTCAGGGGCACTATTTGCTGGGCACAGTTATTTTAGGGCACTGTTTGACAATAATTATTGAAGGGCACTATCTACATGGTACTACTATTATCAGGGGGTTTATCTGTTTTTGCAGTATAGTATTGGGGAGCACAGTGGCACTGTATTGGGGTGGTAGGATGATTTGTCCAGAAGATGGGAGGATGATGGAAAAGTAGTAACCTAATATTTTGTTTGTCAAACTGCAGAGACGAGAAATGGCTGAAAAATTGTGGTCTGGTCTGAAGGTCTGAAAGGAGAAGATGAGGAAAGAGAACGTCTACATCAAAGAGACGTCACTGGATGTAAGAGGTATGTGGCGCTGTATTTCCCTGTATGTAGGGGTGGATGGAGGGGTTAGTAGTACAGTACTATCTGCACATTGTAAAAAACATAAGTAATCTGCAAAATATATTTGTGTCAGAAGTTGTGCTTTTTGAATTTTTAGAATAATGATACAGCCATTTTATTTGATGCTTTTGTGCTGATTCTTTTCTCTATATTTAGAGAGACTATAGTCATCAGAACCAAAACAGCTAAACGTAGTAGTTCTGGTGTCTATAGCATGTATCTGCAAGTTTTTTCATGTAAACACCGCCTTTTCAGAAAAAAAGGCAGTATTTACATTACTGCCAAGGAACACCTCTAGTGGCCACTCATCATTATTAAAGTTTACTACTCTACGAGGTGTGTGGATTTTTTTTTCTGTGTGTGTGTTGTGGTGGAGGGCATGATTGCATGCTAGGGTGTGGGAAGGCGGGATCTAGGGGGCCCAAGTAAATTCTTGCCCAGGGTCCAATCAATATTAAAGACGGCCCTGGCTGCTGCCATATCCACGCTATGTCACCTTGCCACTCTTTGGCCTTCTGATGCTGCTGCCATATCCACACTATGTCACCTTGCCACTATGTGGTCTCCTGATGCTGCTGCTACTGCCATCTCCACATTATGTCACCTTTCCACTCTGTGGTCTCCTCATGCTGCTGCCATATCCACACTGTCACCTTCCCACTCTGTGGTCTCCGGATACTGCCGCCACCTCCAAACTATGTCACCTTGCCACTCGGTAGCATCATCATACTGCTGCCATCTACAGACTCTGTCATTGTGCCACTCTTTAAAAGTGTTTTTTTTCTGTAAAAATGATGGATGACTGAAAAACTCCTTTTGCTGTTTGGACTGAATGACGTCATATGAGGTCATGTGACGTCTGAGAGCGTGAGGAAAATATATATTATGAAACAACAAATATACAAAAAGTACATGAAAACAATGACAACCTCCTGATGCTGTCACCACCTCCAGACTCTAACATTGTGCCACTCGGTGGCCTTATCCTACTGCTGCCATCTACAGACTCTGTCATTGTGCCACTCGGTGGCCTTATCCTACTGCTGCCATCTACAGACTCTGTCATTGTGCCACTCGGTTGCCTTCTCATAATGCTGCTGCATCCGCCACCTTCAGACTGTCATTGTGCCACTCGGTGGCTTTCTCCTGATGCCGCCACCTCCAGACTCTGTCATTGTGCCACTCTGTGGCCTCCTCATATTGCTGCCAACTCCAGACTCTGTCAATGTGCTACTCGGTGGCCTCCTCATACTGCTGCCAAATCCAGACCCTGTCATTTGGCCACTCTGTGGTCTCCTCATGCTGCTTCCACCTCACCACTATGTCATAGGTCCACTCTATGGACTTCTCATGCTGTTCCCACCCTCCCCACTTCATGACTGGTCCACCATTTTGCCTTTCTGCCTGTCTGAAATCATCATTTATTTGACCTTTCTTCTGATCTGTTAGAAGGAAAGAAAAAATGAGACGCACAACTTATCCTGTCTGTGTAGCAGTTGTAAGGCCTGCATGGTCCCATCAGAAATGGCTTATGATTTGGTAGCTAAAAGCAGGAGTGGGTAGAAAACACAGAAGACATGCAAATATTCCATTCACGTGTCATCTCTGTTTTAGATCCACTCCTGTTTTTTTGGGCATTAGCAATACTGATGGATTACTGACCAAATGCTGACCGAGTGAAGGCGGATGCTCCACAGACAGGATCAGTTTTTTGTGGGTTATTGTTCTGACGGATAAGAGGAAGGGCAAATTAATAAGTGACTCTGTCCGGGGGGCTCTACTTGTATACGCGTTTAATAGAACAGGTTCTGTAGACATCTATGTGGAATCAGCTGACAACAGTGTAAAAGGAGTGCACTTCTTCTTGGCACTAACATCGACGTGTAAGCAGTGGCGGATCCAGAGCCTGTCTCGGGAGAGGCACTTCCAGATAATTTTCTGTCGTCCGCCACAAAACAATGGTGCTTATAGAACAGACTACACAGTGTAATAAAATGTGCCCACAATCATGTGTCAGTAAAATGTGCCCTCAATCATGTGCCAGTAAAATGTGCCCACAATCATGTGCCAGTAAAATGTGCCCCCATAGATGCCCCTCATCATGTGCCAGTAACAAGAGTGCCCCCCATCATGTGCCAGTAATAAGAGCCCCCCATCACTTGCCAGTAATAAGAGCCCCCCATCACGTGCCAGTAATAAGAGCCCCCATCACGTGCCAGTAATAAGAGCCCCCCATTATGTGCCAGTAATAAGAGCCCCTCCCCATCATGTGCCAGTAACAAGAGCCCCCCAATGTACCAGTAATAAGAGCCCCCCATCATGTGCCAGTAACAAGAGTCCTCATAATGTGCCAATAACAAGAGCCCCCCCAATGTGCCAGTAACAAGAGCCCCCCCAATGTGCCAGTAACACTATTGTACATATATAAAAAAAAACACCTCTACTTACCATGTCAACGATGCGATGCAGGCCTCTTCCAGCCTGTGTCCCGCACTGTATGGTTAAGGCGGCACGATGACGTCATCGTGCCATCTGCGCCGGCCTCTGATAGGCTGCTGGCCTATTGACTGCAGCCTATCAGAGGAAGGGGAAGGGACACGCCTCTCCCTCCCCTGCCCCACAGCACAGCCATTTGTATCGCTGTCCTGAGGACGGCGATACAGATGACTATGAAGATGAGCGCTTCCACAATGGAAGCGCTCATCTCCCTGTGCCCCGCGGCCACCGCCCCCCACTTATGAGCAGCTCGGGGGGGGGGGGGGGAATCAACTTGTTGCAACCCCCCCTGGATCCCTGCGTGTAAGGCACTGGCGGATCCAGGGGGGGAAATTGCGGAATGCACACGGACGCCAATCCGTGTTTTGCGGATCCGCAATTTGCAGACCGCAAAACACACAACGGTCGTGTGAATGAGGCCTAAGGCTGAGTTCACACTTCAGTTATTTGGTCAATTTTTAACCCGTGACTGCCCAAATAAGTGAAGTGTGCAGTGATTCTAAGAGCGACGCCTGTCATCTGCATGTCATACTGACTCACAGTATTGTTTCACTACCAAAGCAGACTCCCTATGTGTGTTACTGCACGGCACAGTGTTCTACACTACTATAAAGGTTCTCAGAAGCCAGGAAATAGCCGTTTTTTAATGCGATTCGCCGCAAATAAATTTGGATCAAAGCAAATTTTTCGGAAAAATTCGGCGAACCGACCTAATTGAATTTTTGAAAAATGTGCTTATCTTTAATGAAAACTCTAATAAAGGCAATAGGTGGGAATACAGAACACTAAAACAATTTAGATTAGATTTGCTCGTTGAGGCTTGTGGTGTAATTTTTTGATAACACAGTTTATGTCTTATATTTTTTTTCTTTGTAACAAATGTTTACGTATTGACCATTTTGACTGGAAATTAAATATATGAAAGGGTGGTCTTTGACCTTACACAGTACTATATATACCAAAGCAATCACAAGCAGTGATTTCCTAACGAATAGGATAGATGAGATGGAAAAAGACCATCATGGAAAATTTCTGTAATTTTAAAGGGACGCTGTCACCACATATATCAACATTAATCCAGCTGACATGTGAGATGTGCACGTATCAACTGAATGTAATGCTGTTGGTCCCATCTCCATAGGTGGCTGCAATGTTAAGAAATTAGCCTCTTAGTTAGACAAGGGCAATGCCATTGTTCCTCGTTGCACGGAGATGCTCTACTCCTTGTCTCCTATCCTGCACCTCCACCGCTTTGACTGACAGGCCTGGCAGTGAAAATATAGTCATGCTTAACCCTGAAGAGCATGTTTGGGGCATGCACTATGCAGGGATGGAGACTGCTGGGCGCACATCTCGCATGTCAGCTGGATTAATGCTGATACAGAGTTTCAAGAAAAAGTATGTGAACCCTTTGGAATGATATGGATTTCTGCACAAATTGGTCATAAAATGTGATCTGATCTTTATCTAAGTCACAACAATAGACAATCACAGTCTGCTTAACCTAATAACACACAAAGAATTACATGTTACCATGTTTTTATTGAACACTCCATGTAAACATTCACAGTGCAGGTGTAAAAAGTATGTGAACCCTTGGATTTAATAACTGGTTGAACCTCCTTTGACAGCAATAACTTCCACCAAACGTTTCCTGTAGTTGCAGATCAGACGTGCAGATCGGTCAGGAGTAATTTTTGACCATTCGCCTTTACAGAACTGTTTCAGTTCAGCAATATTCTTGGGATGTCTGGTGTGAATCGTTTTCTTGAGGTCATGCCACAGCATCTCAATCGGGTTGAGGTCAGTACTCTGACTGGGCCACTCCAGAAGGCGTATTTCCTTCTGTTTAAGCCATTCTGTGGTTGATTTACCTCTATGCTTTGGGTCGTTGTCCTGTTGCAACACCAATCTTCTGTTGGTTAACTTAATGTTGCCTATTATTTGATGAGGTGCTTGGGGCCATTTACTTTTAATGTGAGGTACATGGGGGTACTAATGTAATAGCACCATGTACCTCAGATTAATACTACTGGCAACATTGCGGTTAATGAGTCACATTAACCCCAAATCTTGCTGGCTGCCTGATGCATGTTTTTTGCCTGCCTTTATTTTGAGGCAGGCTAATAATTTTGCATTGTGTGGGACGGGTACCTCCGCCGGCTGCTTTTCAGAGCACTAATAGCTGGGGACTGGAGAACACAAGACTCAGGAGGAGGCTGCCGTTCGCCGAGCACACTAGCTGAAACGGCGCAGCGGTAAACCCTCCCCCGTCCCTCCTCCTACTTTAATATTAGCCACAGAGTCTTTGGTGGCAGTGGTGTGAGCAGCGTCACAATCAACTCATTTTATTGGGGCCTGCGGCAGCCGCGTCATTGGGGGGAGGGATTACCTCCCTCCGCCCCTATCTCCTTCTTCATTGACTCCGGCCACTCTGATGTGCGCATGTGTCTGGCGTCTCCACTCCTCTCTCCTCTGTGGCCCAGCAAACAATATTCCAGGGCCCGGTCCTGGGCCGTGGCCTGGCGGTTGGGGACCGCTGCCTTAGACCACTTCTATAAACTCATGTTTAGTAATTCTGTATAGTTCTTTCACATGTCCTTATTCCTGGCCAGGAAATCAGAAGATCTGATCTTTTTAATTTGTAAAGCCACGGAAAATAATGCACTAAAACAATAGATGCAAACATAATATATAGACTAGACACTCACTCTAATGATAAAATCTGAGACTCTTAGCCAATATATTTTGATCAAAACACATCTGTGCCCACCTACCAAGCGCCAAGGTGGTCTCAGGTCAGGAAGGTCCTACTCTAAACCTACCTATGCCGTTGGGCATCTATATTCAGGAGAGTAGACCCTGCACATATAGTGTATTGCTCCTCTTTGCCATCAGATATATTTGTAGTCTTCATACTTTTCTAAAATACAAAAAAAAAAAACATTTTCATGTAATGTTAGTGTCCAGGTGCGCAATTTAAAGCAGATTCAAAGTGGAACGTCAAACAGTAACGTTCAATGTCTGTGAAAGCAACATTTTTTTTTCCAGTAAGTGCAAAGTAAATGCCAAGAAAGGGTGTTTCCACCACATCTCTAAAGCCTTATGCCTGTCCATTTGGGAGGAAAATCCTTTGCCTGTGTAAGATCCCACATAACGCACAGTGACATGAACAAAATGGAGGAATTTTAGAAACATGAACTACTATGTTTTTACTTCCTAATATTACTAAACAAACACTGCCGATAATTTGCACATTCCCAAATCTTTCAGTTTAGCCAAATCACACAGGTTTCTGAGGGTCTCCAGACAGACAGTGTGCTGGGTTTTCACACGGCTGCTCTGGAAATACAGTACTGGGAAATGAAGCCTAACTACAATGCTTGGCTTACTTACAGCCCTGGGTTAAATTATTTTATATTTTATTGCACATAATGAGAATGATGACAGCTGCATACTATATTATATGCTACATTTTCTAAGTCACTGTAACTGTAGCTGAAAAAAGGTCGAGAGAAACCAAAATATAGATTTTGTTAAAAAGAGGTTGCAAATAATTGGAGGTCAGATATCTAGACTGTTTTAATATCATTGTGGTTTCTTTATGAAGACAGTCAGTATGCTTTACCCAAATCTATCTAAAGCATTATAGAGAACAGGAGCTGACTGGGAACTTAAAGGTGCCCTGGAAAAAAACTAAAGTTACCTAATTTTGTAGCCGGGTCCAAAGTGACAGTACCATATTGCAGCACATTATACCACCCTAGCAGGTACCACAGTGCATCACAAAATACTGCCTCAACAGCACAAATTATCTGCCCGAAAACTGCCACTCTGTGGTGATCAGGGCCAGCTGCCTTGCTCTTTCCTCCTACTCCAGGTGCCTCAGAATGACAATACAGTTGAATTCAGGAGTCAGGGCGGGAGCGTCAGATCATTGCTTACCTGGCTGGAGGCCATGAGAAGGGCTCAGGTGGCCACCTGGGCATCATCCCACTGGAAAGTCTCCTTGTAGGTTCTATGGCCAGTCTGCGAGATATTCTAGTATTTTATTCTTCTTAAATCATTGGCATCAAGGGCATAACTAGAATCATATGGGACTTAATACAAATTGTGGACCTGGACACCCCTCCCATGGGCTTCTCCCCACCACCAGAATGTTGCTCTGATGCGCAATACCTAGTGATGTTGCTGTGATCTATACAGATACAGTATATGCCGTGGAAGTGTGTTCTGTGGAGTGACAAGTTCAGGCTTGGCAGATGCCAGGAGAACGTTACCCACCTGACTACATTGTGCCAACTGCTTGGTGGAGGAGGGAAAATTGTATGGAGCAGTTTTTAAGACTTTGGCCTGGGTCTTTAGCAGTGATGGTCAGTCCGCAGTGTTCGCCAGCGAACACATGCGGGCTGCCATCTTTAGTAAGGTAGACTCACCCGTTTGGTGATGCACAGGTAAGAACTTACCTGTGCCTGTCCCGGGAGCCGGTCTGAAATCAAATGCAGTCACCGGGAGCAGGCAGTTCCGAGAACAGCCCGATGAAGGCCCCCAGCGGCTGTTCTCGGAACTGCCTGCTCCCGGTGACTGCATTTGATTTCAGACCGGCTCACGGCACAGGCACAGGTAAGGGGTTACCTGTGCATCGCCGGACGGGTGAGTCTACCTTACTAAAGATGGCAGCCCGCATGTGTTCGCTGGCGAGCACTGCGAACTGACCATCACTGGTCCTTAGTTTTAGTGGAGGGAAATCTTAATGCTGCAGCATACCAAGACATTTTGGACAATTGTATATTTCCAACTTTTTGGGAACAATTTGGGGAAGGCCCCAGCATGGCTGTGTCCCAGTGCACAAAGCAAGGTCCTTGGAGACATGGTTAGGTGAGTTTGGTAAGGAAGACCTTGACTGGCCACTCAGAATCCTGACCTCAATCCCATCCAACACTTTTAAAAATTAACTTGAACTGAGGTTGTAAGTCAGGCCCTAAAAAATGCCCTTCTGCCACAGACACACTCCAAAATGTTGTAAAAATCCCTCCCAGAAGAGTGGAAGCTTTTTTTTATCTCCAAAGGGGGGACCAACTCCGTATTAATGCCTATTGAGTTAGGCTCGGATGTCATAAAAGCCCCTGTAGGTGTAATGTGTAAGTGTTTTGGAGTTTCCCCCCCCCCCCCCCCAACAGTACTGGATGGCTTAGATAAGATGCATTTGATGCAGCTCTGGGGGAAACTTGCTCTCACTGAGGACATGCTTCCCTCAGACATTGATTTACAGAGAAGATACTTGTATTGGGGCATTATTCAGTTTCCTTCCTTCATGAGGAGAGCTAATGTGCCAATTTTCCCCATGGAGCACTGTCTTTAAGACTCCATTCAGAAGCTGGATCTCCTAAATGAGAACAAGTATCTGTCAGATACTCCATCAGATAGGCAATACCTCAAACATGTTGCAGTAATAGTGACTATTACTACAGAGGAATGTCTAATATATTTTTGACAAGTGGGAAAGGTTTCCTACAAAAACAAAAATGTACCCTGCATAAAAAAGATCTCATACAGCTAAACCTAAGAAAAAACATGACCAATGGAGCACAGAGGGAGAGAATTGTTATCTGTCAGCTCCGAAACACGCCCCAAACTAGAGTAAGCAATGGGAAGTGCAAGTGGTGTTGAGTCCGATTTATATAATTTTTGTCTTCATACTTGCTTGCGTTCTGATGTTGTGCTCCAAAAAAACAGCAGTAAAATGCATTGAGAGGAATCCCAAGCTCATGCACATAATGGAGAGGACTCAAGGAAGAGTCCTCTCAATGCCTTTTACTGCAGGTTTGTGTGAGCACAGCAACAGAACGCAAGAGATTATGAAGATAAAAATTTAATAATCAGACTCGGTGTCACTTACACTATACACCAGTGTTCCTCAACTCCAATCCTCAGGGCCCAAATGTAGGTCATATCTTTAGGATTTCCTTTGTATTGAGCAGGTGATATAATTAGTGTCAGTGCATCAGGACTTACCACAGGTATTCATTCTGTGGGATCTTCTCAAATCATGGACGACAGGTAAGCCCTGAGGACTGTAGTTGAGGAACACTGCTATACACCACATACTCTAGTTTAGGGGATGTTTTGGAGTTGACAGATTCCCTTTAAGGCTAAAATAACTCACAACACTAAGGAGGTAAAATGCACTTCAGTAGCTTGTATTGTGCCCCAACTATATTTACTTGAAACATAAATTCAAAATCTAGAAAAGTGACATTTTTGGGAGAGTTTATCCAATTTTAATATGACTGTAGGGGGAGGGTTAAGTACAGCCTTGTTACCAAAGATTGGTTAGGCATACTCTTCAAGCTGTGTCAGTCTCAAAAGCTGGAGACTGTGGGTATGTGCTGTAGGCAACGTTGGACGGACGCTAAGGGCACCTCCATTCAATGGCTAGATTTCATAAAATGCCCTCCTGGGTGTTGTATTGGGAAGCTTCTGGGAAATATTTTGGGATCCTATGCAGGTCCTAAGAAGGCATTGCCAAGATAACTTCCACAATACCCCAGTATCAGGGAAAACATATACTGTATATCTACTTCTGCTGCACTAGGAGAACCATCTAAGCTACCATTGCCACACTTTATCTGTGACTTGAACTGTTTGCAAAATTAAAAGAGATGTGCCCCTTTGCAAGAAATGGTTGTGATTTTCCCATTTTGGCCAAATTGCTGCTGCTCCAGAAGGCTTCCCCGTGAACTGAATTGTATTCAGTAAAATTGACTGTGGTGCTACATAGATCTGTATCTGAACCATTTTCTGACAAGCGACTCTTCATCACCACACTACACATTTCACATTTGCCCATCTGTCCTGTTCCTACAGGTTGACCTGCAGTATCCAATACAGCCATGTATGTATGGATGTCACTGTATCAAGTACTTCAGTCCACTGATCCCCCCCCCACTGAATAATGTAAAATTCAAGAACATTACCCATTGTCCTGTAGCACAACCATGCAATTAAGACAGCATCATCCATCTTTTGTCTATTTATATAAAGCCACTACAAACACTTCCATAGCAGTGTGAGTAATCGTGTACGCCGGTTTGGGAGGAGAGCTAATTTAGAGATAGTAACGTGTCAGATAAGAAGCTGTCAGGAATAGTCCATCAGTCCCAGGCTTGTGGAATTAGATAGCCAGTTTGGGTGCAGTGAGATCAGTTTTATCCCCTTTGATTTGTATATATAATGCACAGTTCAACACGTCACAATTTACACACTTCAAAACATTCACAGGTCATCCCTCAATGCTAATCTCTGCACAACACTCAAGGATCTAGAACATTGTTTGGTCTGAATTTCTTATCTTGGCAGGACCAGCTCTTCTTAGTTGTACCAAGCACCATTCTCTTTGTATCCGTACTTGTAAACTCAGCAGCCCATGCCAATATTTGCTATACTTCATCTGACAACATATATCTCTGGAGGTAAAAGAGTTTATACATACTCCCCAGTCATATAATTCTATTCTGAAATCTAGTTACCATGATTGTGTGCAAAAATGATCCTCTATTTGAATTGCAGGTGAAAGAATACAGTGTTAAGGTAAAAAAACAGGGTCACCATCTAGAAGTACCGCCAGCACATTCTAAATATGCTACCGATCTTCCTTCACCATTCCCTTTAGTAGATCTAAGGCTAACCATAGATGTTACTGCTCATCAGGGAACCCAGGTTATGTCTGCAGGTGACAGAAAACAGTTGCAAGCTAACAGGTAGCAGACCTATCAGATGCCAAGTAGCAGGATAGTAAACCAACCTTGTGATTAAGACAGTAGAAGCCAAAACATCAGACAAGGGGTTAATCCAGAAACACGCCTGGAGAACCAGTAGGAAACTACAAACTGGATTCCCAAAAAGTTGGGACACTAAACAAATTGTGACTAAAAACTGAATGCAATGATGTGGAGATGGCAAATGTCAATATTTTATTTGTAATAGAACGTAGATGACAGATCAAACATTTAATCCGAGTAAATGTATCATTTTAAAGGAAAAATGCATTGATTCAAATTTTCACGGTGTCAACAAATCCCCAAAAAGTTGGGACAAGTAGCAATAAGAGGCTGGAAAAAGTAAATTTGAGCATAACGAAGAGCTGGAAGACCAATTAACACTAATTAGGTCAATTGGCAACATGATTGGGTATAAAAGAGCTTCTCAGAGTGGCAGTGTCTCTCAGAAGCCAAGATGGGTAGAGGATCACCAATTCCCACAATGTTGTGCAGAAAGATAGTGGAGCAATATCAGAAAGGTGTTACCCAGCGAAAAATTGCAAAGACTTTGCATCTATCATCATCAACTGTGCATAACATCATCCGAAGATTCAGAGAATCTGGAACAATCTCTGTGCGTAAGGGTCAAGGCTGTAAAACCATACTGGATGCCCGTGATCTCCGGGCCCTTAAACGACACTGCACCACAAACAGGAATGCTACTGTAAAGGAAATCACAGAATGGGCTCAGGAATACTTCCAGAAACCATTGTCAGTGAACACAATCCACCGTGCCATCCGCTGTTGCCAGCTGAAACTCTACAGTGCAAAGAAGAAGCCATTTCTAAGCAAGATCCACAAGCTCAGGCATTTTCACTGGGCCAGGGATTATTTAAAATGGAGTGTGGCAAAATGGAAGACTGTTCTGTGGTCAGACGAGTCACGATTCAAAGTTATTTTTGGAAATCTGGGAAGCCATGTCATCCAAAGAGGACAAGGACAACCCAAGTTGTTATAAACGCTCAGTTCAGAAGCCTGCATCTCTGATGGTATGGGGTTGCATGAGTGCGTGTGGCATGGGCAGCTTGCATGTCTGGAAAGGCACCATCAATGCAGAAAAATATATTCAGGTTCTAGAACAACATATGCTCCCATCTAGACGTCATCTCTTTCAGGGAAGACCCTGCATTTTTCAACAAGATAATGCCAGACCACATTCTGCATCAATCACAACATCATGGCTGCGTAGGAGAAGGATCCGGGTACTGAAATGGCCAGTCTGCAGTCCAGATCTTTCACCTATAGAGAACATTTGGCACATCATAAAGAGGAAGGTGCAACAAAGAAGGCCCAAGACGATTGAACAGTTAGAGGCCTGTATTAGACAAGAATGGGAGAGCATTCCTATTTCTAAACTTGAGAAACTGGTCTCCTCGGTCCCCAGACGTCTGTTGAGTGTTGTAAGAAGAAGGGGAGATGCCACACAGTGGTGAAAATGGCCTTGTCCCAACTTTTTGGGGATTTGTTGACACCATGAAATTCTGATTCAACATATTTTTCCCTTAAAATGGTACATTTTCTCAGTTTAAACTTTTGTTCCGTGATTTATGTTCTATTCTGAATAAAATATTAGAAGTTTGGCACCTCCACATCATTGCATTCAGTTTTCATTCACGATTTGTATAGTGTCCCAACTTTTTTGGAATCCGGTTTGTAATTGCTATACAAGGGGTAAATCCTGAAACAATCCGAGGTCAATATGCAGGAAGGTCCAATGCAAATTCGGCACTGTTCTGAGCACACAGAAATAACAGGAGCCAGGAACAAAAAAAATCACAGCCCCTGACAAGCAGAAAGCATCAAAGCATCATGTTCTGCCTAGTTCTGGGATTGGACACCGCCAACAAGCTGTAGACCTGATTGGCCTGGTATGCAGGCACACCAATAGGTCAACCAGTCAAGACTTGGCTTGTCAGTATAGCAACCTTCCTGATACAATCGTGCACAGGAACATGGCTGGGTAAGTTTCTGACAGTGGGTACACTAAAGAACTGTTCCCAATGGCTGGAGGTCCCACCATCAGGTGCCCACTGAAATCAATAGGTAACCACTGTTTTAAATCCCAAAAGCTGTTTTAAACCCCAAAAGCTTTTCTAAAGGCTGGACAAGTTCTAAAATAAAAGAGAGTTTTAGTTTTTTCCAGCACATCAGCAATGACATCACTGACTACTCCACATGATCACTTCAGCGGTCACTTGAGGTACTTAGGTACTATATCAATGTAGTAAGGCCAGCACTGCAGCAATGATGAGCAAGACTACCCCAGGTGACCGATGAAGTCTATATTGGTGATGGATTTGACCAGTTTTTCAAGATAGAGCATGCCTAACATAATACAAAGAGTCTACATTTCATATGGAATTACCTTCAACATTACAAAAAAGCATATATCCGAATGAAAGCTAGAACCACAATA
The DNA here is from genome assembly GCF_014858855.1 of Bufo gargarizans. Taxonomy (NCBI): domain Eukaryota; kingdom Metazoa; phylum Chordata; class Amphibia; order Anura; family Bufonidae; genus Bufo; species Bufo gargarizans. The sequence goes on from NC_058084.1 coordinate 48,363,453, forward strand.
CAAGTCTTCCAAAAACAAATGATATGGCCAATGTAATCCATTACAGGAAGATTACTCGTTCTTCAAGAGGCCCCATTATGATAGCTTTACTCTCTGGTGGCTTATAACGCACAGCGGCCACTGGGAACACTTCAGGAAGAAGACGAACATCCAAAAACACTCAAACAATTCAACAGTGATGAAAAACAGATTATCCAAGATGATGAACAATGTCTGTCATGGAGTTTGTCTAAGGAAATAAAAAGCTGCTTTCACTGGGATTATTATTTCCATATATTTTAGAGAAAAGGAGAAACACTACGCTCAGGGGTCATGACTTCATACACAGAAGGTGGTCCACTTGCTTAAACATGACTATTTGTCACTGGAATTATAGTAAGATTATGTAACACTAAAGATGTTAGGTTTGGAATTGCACAGTGAATCGGGCTGACTCATTTATGGGATTGTCTTCTACTAACATTGCTTATGTATTGGCTTTTGTCTGTTTGAAATTGGAATGTCAGAACTTTGGCATCCATGAGAACTTCAATGTGAAAGTGATTTACGCAAGAAGTACTCCTAGAGGGACAATAGATAAAACGATGGTGTGGTATTAGTAGAGAAGGGATATATCAGATTGCAGATCAAGTCACCTACCATGATCTTTTCCCTCTCCTGCACTTCCGAGATCAAAGACAGATGTAAATATCACTGTAGCCTATAGAAAAAAGCAAACATAAATGATATCATTCAATGAGGTGCGCCAGAACAGAAGATATTATGCAACCGAGTACATGTACGATTGCACAAACCATCTGATGCTTTGTATATGACTATACATCTGTGTTGTGTTAAGCATATTTTGGTCTTAACGTAGTAATAATTCTCAGCAGGTTTGATGGAGAGTCAAACCGGCCATAGGCGCACAATAAAATTGACCAATATGACCAACAATGGTCATTTTTGCTGATAATCAGTGTTTCTATTGGGACAACACAGTAACACAGTTTGTACAGCTCATAAATGACATAAGTCCATTCACTTCGGCCTAATTCCTGGCAAAGTTAATCCTGTCAAAGGCAAAAAAAACTTGAAATTGGTTATTTACTGTATATTTCTCATCACTATATTTTACTCTAAAAGGGAGACCCATGCTGTTTTATGGGCATAATGATTGTATAAAGTAAATACAGCAAAAACGTTGTGGCTGTATGCTCTTTAATGAAGTTGTTTCAGTAAAGACTACACTTTACTAATCAAGCTTGGACTTACATGGTTGCACAGCTGCTGATCTAGTATCTTCCATAGGTTGACCAGATGTGTAATTGAGTGTGAACGTTCAACCAGACTAGTTGGTAAATTCATGGACAGTTCTTAAAATATAGATTATTGTCCATAAAACTGTCTATGACGTTTGTGCATTGCCATGTCTGCAAAAACAGATCATTCACCAGATGACTGATTGTTCAACTGATATTCAACCATCAACCAACTTCTATCTAATATGTATGGACTGCTTTGGAGTGAAAGATCTTTTGTCTGACTATTAGGTGAAAATTTCAAACACAGTCGACTTCTGTTCTGATGATGGGCTGTCATTGGTTGATTAAAAAAATAGTTAATTTTTAAAATGAACCTATAAGGGCAAGCCCCCTTCCTCCCATGGTCATGTAATCTTCCATCTTTATACACCCAGACATTTTCCCTGTCAATGTTCACAGTAAAACGGCACTAGCATGGTCCTAAGGGAATCTCCAAAACTTCAGATTTGTATGGCAGCAGAATTTTTGTCAAATTCATGACTAAATCGTTCAGAATCAATTCGGTCATCTCTAACCTAAGCCCATTGGGAAATATTCTAGTACTGTTTTAAACTAGTTTGTTTCGACAGACAGGTGTGTGTATCCTATGTGTATATACATCCTGCCATCAGGTCCAAAAAAAGTGTGATCAGGTGCTACCGTATATAGCACTCGATGACGAACATTCGGCTCATTCTTAGTCAAGGAGAGCTGTGTTGAGGAAGGGACAGACAGTGTAGGGAGTGATTTAAGAATATTTTTACCACCAAAACTTTTCAGAGACCCAAAAGTCCTTCTAAGGACTATTGTGTGTGGCAGCAATATCTATTTTTAGCGCATCCTGCTCTCAATAGCGTACAATAGTTAGTCCGCTGCAGACAGCGACATTAGCTGCACCATATCTCTAGTGTAAAGTGTGTGCATCCCAAAAATATCTGACATCCAGTGTACTTTACTTTTTCCATAGACGGTGTCTGCTGCGGACAGTGACATTAGCT